>NC_081194.1:82119190-82457679 GCF_902713425.1 Acipenser ruthenus
GCTGTCAGTATTGTACACTCTGTGCAGTCAGGCTGTCAGTATTGTACACACTGTGCTGTGCAGTCAGGCTGTCAGTATTGTACACTCTGTGCAGTCAGGCTGTCAGTATTGTACACGCTGTGCTGTGCAGTCAGGCTGTCAGTATTGTACACGCTGTGCTGTTCTCTGGGTCCAGTTCTGATTCATTAGATCATTTTGCAGACGGCTAGCAAACAATTTAACGGGTATGGACCTTAAAACATAACATTGAAGGTTTTTTTTTTTTAATTATTATTTTCTAGAATACAAACCGTCCACTACTGCTGCTGCTAAATCATTCACCCAATACAGATTGTAATATTCATTGGGAACTTTTATCTTACTTTATTTAAAGGGCAAATATTGCGAGAGGAATGAAACAATTTTACAAGTACAGAACTATAAAGGAATGCCACAGAACAATACTCTTTCTTCAACTAAGTTATTTCTTGCTAAACCTATACTAATAAAATCATTGCTAAACAGGGCTCAAAAACTACAGGGAAGTAACTCATCACAATGTAAAATAAAATGGCCATACAAAGCAAATGGTGTTTGTTATATAAATTCCACCAAAATCTCATTACCTCAGATACGTTAGGAAGTAAAGAGGTACAGTAGAGGATGGGACATATCGAAAGTGTGTACACTTACACACACACGCAGCACTCAAATGAAAAGTGCCTCATTAACCTTGACTTCTGGTTTCATTTATTTCTGACGCCAGTATGTGTAACTCGCTGGGATTACAGACCAGCGTGGTACAGTATGTATAACTCCCTCTGATATTAAAAAGCCCCCTTGATTGTATACATGTGTACTGCTGGCTGTTCTCCAGAGTGAGGCGCTGTGGAGCAGAGCATGCTCAATCAGCATGCTCAATGTATTCATGAGAAAGTCTGACTTGCTCACATGGTTGTTATTGTTATTAGTAGTTGTGTTTGCAATGGGAGAAATGGCACCCATGCTGTTTACTGATACTGTGCAAACAGATCTAGTATTAGTCAGTAATAATTACATTAATAATCTACCTTGAATGGATATTTTATTTCTTGCATGTTTAATTTCCTATTATGATATGGTGAGGTAGTTTGTAATAGGATCACTAGAGGTGTGCCTTAGTAATCTCTGATCCCTCTGAAACTGTGTATATATATATAGGCAGTGGTAATAATGGAGAATAATTAAACAGGTAAACTTCAGATTACATTAGTATCCTTAAGGGCATAGTCGCTGGTCTTTGCTGGAGATTCAGAAAGCGTATCGCATGGCTCTGGCTCTCCTGTGGGTTAGGGAGGTAAAACCAGCAGGGACTGTTTCTCCTCATCGCACTACAGTGAACCCTGCAGTGAACCCTACAGTGGACACCTGCAAGGCTGGCCTTTGTCCTCCAGAGGCTGGTAACTTGCTGACATCTGCTCTCGAGTTCCTGGGTGTAGAAGAGGAAGCTGGCTCGGTTGTGGGATCGGAGGACGCCCCCTGTACCTTCAGTTCTCCTGAGCCATGTGGGGACGTGCTGCGGTGACAGGAAACAATTATGGGGAGAAAATCGTTGGTAAAATAATTGGGCACACTGAATTTAAAAAGAAAATTAAATTAAAAAATAAATCCCTTTAAGGTAATCTGCAGCTGCTCATCAGTCACCACTTTAAACATTCGACCATAAAATGTGAATACAGCTACAGAACACGATCCAGAACAGAATAGTAAACCAATCTCTTTAATTTAGCAAAGCATGCTTTCCAGACTCTAATTAATGAGGTCATCTTAACATCCAAACTCATTTTCTGTTGTAGCACTTGGCTGACCTGATGTTGACTGAAATACACTCCAAGCAGGAAACACATGTTTTTTTTTCTTTACTTACTTTGGCAATCTTTAGAACTCCATAATACTGAAACTGTGTATGAACTGGCTTTGAAAAATTAAGAGGTTAAATTGCCTCACTGATTAACAGTGTTGATTTGATCGTAGACTCTTTTTGAGGCTGTTTATATTTTTAACAGTGTGTTATTAAGGGTTGTTATACAGAGGATTATACTGAGATGTGGCTGCCATTGAATTCAGCAAGCACTGCAGAGTGTGTGTCAGGAAAAAAAACACCTACAGTCTTTATATTTCAATGTATTGTTTGTTCTATTTTAATTGTGTAAAGTGATACTTGGATTAATGAACCTGAGAAGGTGCCTCTACCGTTGTCATTTCTAATGTGTGCAGACAGACTCTTCTCAGCTGAATGCAATTCCAGACACTAGACCTGGATTGCTCGTCCTTGAGAAGTGCTTTAATAAGAGCCCCATTGTAGATTATTTAAAAAGAAATAAAGAATTCAAAGAACTAGCAGCCTTCATTTCTACATGCTGTGTAGTAGAGCTAGCAGCCTTCATTTCTACATGCTGTGTAGTAGAGCTAGCAGCCTTCATTTCTACACACTGTGTAGTAGAGCTAGCAGCCTTCATTTCTACATGCTGTGTAGTAGAGCTAGCAGCCTTCATTTCTACACACTGTGTAGTAGAGCTAGCAGCCTTCATTTCTACACACTGTGTAGTAGAGAGCTAGCAGCCTTCATTTCTACATGCTGTGTAGTAGAGCTAGCAGCCTTCATTTCTACACGCTGTGTAGTAGCTAGCAGCCTTCATTTCTACACGCTGTGTAGTAGAGCTAGCAGCCTTCATTTCTACATGCTGTGTAGTAGAGCTAGCAGCCTTCATTTCTACACACTGTGTAGTAGAGAGCTAGCAGCCTTCATTTCTACACGCTGTGTAGTAGAGCTAGCAGCCTTCATTTCTACATGCTGTGTAGTAGAGCTAGCAGCCTTCATTTCTACACACTGTGCAGTAGAGCTAGCAGCCTTCATTTCTACACGCTGTGTAGTAGAGCTTGCAGCCTTCATTTCTAAACGTTATATAGTACTGTCAGTATATAACTACAGCAGTGCATGCAGAGCTTGTTGTAACACTGCACCCAAACTGTCTACCTTAGAAGTCCAGCTCCTCCACCACCAGTAACGAGAAGATCAGCAAGCTGTACGAGATGGGCAGCGAGCCCGAGCGCGGGGTGTGGGTGGAGCGCTACCTGGGTTTCATGGAGGAGAGGGGGACGGCTGTCCTTAACCTGCCAGCTGTGGGGAAGAAGCCCCTGGACCTCTGCCGACTCTACATGGCGGTTAAGGAAATCGGTGGCCTGGCCCAGGTGAGTGGTGGCTAATTTAGCGTGGTCATGTGACTCTGTCAGTAATAGGTACAGTAAACAGCAGGCTTTGTCATGTGACTCTGTCAGTAACAGGTACAGTAAACAGCAGGCTTTGTCATGTGACTCTGTCAGTAATAGGTACAGTAAACAGCAGGCTGTGTCATGTGACTCTGTCAGTAATAGGTACAGTAAACAGCAGGCTGTGTCATGTGACTCTGTCAGTAACAGGTACAGTAAACAGCAGGCTTTGTCATGTGACTCTGTCAGTTGCAATGGTAGTCTCTGTACTTATTGATCCTGTACCCCAATGTTGGGAAGAAACTCCAGCAGTCAATCAAACACAAGGCCTTTGTTGCCATTGGATGTTATTGGATGTTATTGAACAAACAAGTGCCAAGTAGCCCATTACGAGTGAATGGAAGATCTCCAAGGAACGCAGTGCTGGTTACAATGTGCTCAGTAATTAAAGTGATGCACCCACCACATACAGCATATACAGCATCCTTACTTTAGAATTGAAATAAACTAACCGTGTTTCTTTTAAACTCTGCATGCCTGTTTATTAGTAAGACCTTTGCAGAGAGTAGTGTAGCCACAAGTGTGTAGCGCTGCCATGAGGAAACAGTCCTGTAACAGTGATTCACCTGCTTGTTTGCTTGGCTTGATTTCATACAAGGTTAATAAAAGTAAGAAATGGCGAGAGCTCTCCAGCATCCTCAACATGGGCACCTCGAGCAGCGCTGCCAGCTCCCTTAAGAAGCACTACATCCAATACCTGTTCGCCTTTGAGTGTAAAGTGGAGCGCGGAGAGGAGCCGCCACCCGGAATCTTTGCTGTGGGAGACAACAAGAAGCAAGCCAGGATCCAGCCGCCATCTCCTGGTAGGCAGTGGTATTGCAGTGTTGTGATTGCAGTGCTCCCTGCTGGTGGCAGTCTATGTGTGTGTGTGTGTGTGCCTGTGTGCGCATGCGTGCGTCTGTGTGTGTGTGCATGTGTGTGTGTCAGTGTGAGCATCTGCGTGTGTGTCAGTGTGTGTGTGTGCATGCGTGTGTGTGTGTGCGTGTGTGTGCAAGCATGTGCGTGTGTGTGTCAGTGTGTGCATGTGTGTCAGTGTGTGTGTGTCTGTGTGTGTTTGTGTGTGTGTGTGTGTGCGTGAGTGTGTGCGTGTGTGTGTATCAGTGTGTGTGTGTGTGTCAGTTTTTGTGTGTGTGTGTGTGTGTGTGTGCGTGTATGTGTGTGCGTGCGTGCATGTGTGTGTGTGTGTGTGCGTGTGTGTGTGTGTGCATGCGTGCGTGCGTGTGTGTGTGTGGCAAGTTAAAGATGTGCCTGTTTTATGTATGGTGGCTAAAGTAAAGGTCCCTTTGAGGTGTTATTGTTAACTTTTTTTAAAATTATAAATCATTACCCATTCTAACCCATTTAAAATGCCAGACCCCTTGATCCTCCAACACATTGTATTTGTATGTTGTATTGTGCACCTTGTTAACATTTTTAACAACACATTATCATTTCCTATGTATAGTTAGAAGAAAACAAGTTCCTAACAGCAGGTATGAAGTTTTTTTCCACCTAGATGATAATAATAATAATAATAATAATAATAATAATAATAATAATAATAATAATAATAATAATAGTAAATCTGCCTTGGACAGCTTGAGTGATGTTGTAGCTGCTTCAACGAAATGAAACTTTATCAGCAACAAATCAACAAGCTGCACGGTTAGTGCAGTTTTATTCCATATGCAACTCATACAAAGCTGGTCAAGTAAAGCTTTCCCCTCCTAAGGAACGGACCTGCCGCCCTCGTCAGAGAGTCTGACTGTAACACCCAACTCATCCAGCTCCACTTGCAGGTGGCTGGCTGGAGTTCTGTTATTAACTGACAGGTGATGATGTCACTGAGAGATGTGTGTAGCCAAGAGGGGGAATCCCTAGAGGAGGATTAATAGGGGAGGAGTCTGGGATATAAACAAACGTGACCTTGAGCTGACCTCTACTCACAGCCACTGCTGACGTGTTTTGTTTCTTTTTTTTTCAATCCTGCTCATGCTGTGTAAATGATCTTCCCAGCTGAGTGTGCGTTTCAAAGTGTATGTGAATGCACTTAACCTCCAGGAACCTTTCCATTGTTTACTTTAGGGTTTACATGTGTAGACATGTGTAGCTTCAGGAAGTAAAGAGAGGGATATCCTTGAATGATAATCTGGGGCCTTGTACTGAGCAAGTGTGTGTGTGTGTGTTTGTGTGTGTGTGTGTGAGTGTGAGTGTGAGTGTGTGCGTGTCTGTGTGCATGTGTGTGTGTGTTTGTGCGTGTCTGTGTGCGTGTGTCTGTGTTTGTGTGTGTGTCTGTGTTCGTGTGTGTGTCTGTGCATGTGTGTCTATGTGTGTCTCTGTGTGTGTGTGTGTCTGTGTGTGCATGTGTGTGTCTGTGTGCGTGTGTGTGTGTGTGTTTGTGTTTCTGTGTGCGTGTATGTGTGTGTCTGTGTGTGCATGTGCGTGTGTTTGTGTTTCTGTGTGTGTGTGTGTGTGTGTGTCTGTGCATGTGTGTGTCTGTGTGCGTGTGTGTGTGTGTGTGTTTGTGTTTCTGTGTGTGTGTGTGTCTGTGTGCATGTGTGTGTCTGTGTGCGTGTGTGTGTGTGTGCATGTGTTTGTGTTTCTATGTGTGTGTCTGTGTGTGCATGTGCGTGTGTTTGTGTTTCTGTGTGTTATCTCAATTAGGGGCACTAACTGCTGCCAGTGGCTGACAGCTTTCCAGCACATGCTACGGGTCAGCTTTCCACATAGTACTATTAATAAAAAAGAGATCATTCAGAGAGACCGCTGAGTAGCTACAGTACTTACACAAGAGTCATTTATTTACATGTGTTTGTTTTAATAGCTAGTGCTATGCAGTACAGTGCCTTGCATAAGTATTCACCCACCTTGGACTTTTCCACATTTTGTAGTGTTACAACCTGGAATTAAAATGGATTTAATTAGGATTTTTTGTCACTGATCTACACAAAATAGTCCATAATGTCAAAGTGTGGAAAAAAATCTACATATTATTCAAAATTATTTACAAATAAAAAACTGAAGTGTCTTGAGTATTCACCCCCTTTGCTGTGACACCCCTAAATAAGCTCTGGTGCAACCAATTGCCTTCAGAAGTCACATAATTAGTTGAATGGAGTCCACCTGTGTGCAATTAAAGTGTCACATGATCTCAGATTAAATACACCTGTTTCTGGAAGGCCCCAGAGTTTGTTAGAGAGCATATCTAAACAAACAGCATCATGAAGACCAAGGAGCTATCAAAACAAGTCCGGGATAAAGTTCTGGAGAAGCACCAATCAGGGTTGGGTTATAAAAAAATATCCCAAACTTTGAACATCCCCTGGAGCACCGTTAAATCCATTATTAGAAAATGGAAAGAATATGGCACAACCGCGACTCTGCCTAGAGAAGGCCGTCCACTAAAACTCAGTGACCAGGTAAGGAGGGCATTAGTCAGAGAAGCAACCAAGAGGCCAATGGTAACTCTAAAGGAGCTGGAGAGATCCACAGCTGAGATGGGAGAAACCGTACATGGGACAACTATAACCCGGACGCTCCACAAAGCTGGGCTTTATGGAAGAGTGGCGAGAAGAAAGCCATTGCTGAAAAAAACCCATATCAAATCCTGTTTGGATTTTGCCAAAAGGCATGTGGGAGACACAGCAAACATGTGGAAAAAGGTTCTCTGGTCTGATGAGACCAAAATTGAACTTTTTGGCCTCAGCGCAAAACGCTATGTGTGGCGCAAAGCCAACACTGCTCATCACCCTGAGAACACCATCCCCACGGTGAAGCATGGTGGTGGCAGCATCATGTTATGGGAATGCTTTTCATCGGCAGGGACTGGGAAACTGGTCATGATTGAGGGCAAGATGGATGGAGCCAAATACAGGGAAATTCTAGAGGAAAACCTGTTTCAGTCTGCAAGAGACCTGGGACTGGGGCAGAGGTTCACCTTCCAGCAGGACAATGACCCTAAACACACAGCCAAAGCTACACTGGAGTGGTTTAAAAACAAGAACCTGAATGTCTTAGAAAGGCCCAGTCAAAGCCCAGACCTCAATCCAATTGAGAATCTGTGGCAAGACTTGAAAACTGCTGTTCAACAACGGTCCCCATCCAACTTGACAGAGCTTGAGCAATTTTGCCAAGAAGAATGGGCAAAAATTGCAGGATCCAGATGTGCAAAGCTGGTAGAGACTTACCCAAAAAGACTCACAGCTGTAATTGCTGCCAAACGTGCTTCTTCCAAGTATTGACTCAGGGGGGTGAATACTTATGCAACCAACAAATGTCTTTTTTTTGTTTAATTAACGTTTGTGTCACAATAAAAAATATTTTGCACCTTCAAAGTGTTAAGTATGTTGTGTAAATCAAATGGTAAAAATCCCAATTAAATCAATTTTAATTCCAGGTTGTAACACTACAAAATGTCCTAGGGGTGTGACTACTTATGCAAGGCACTGTATATGTATTGAGTGATTATGGCATTATTCCATATGGCAGTTTTGTTTAGATGCTTATTCACACTTGGTTGAGTAAGCCAATGTCTTGAACTAAAACATATCATATTATGCAATGTACTACTTGCTAGAGGGAAACTTTGTATGCGTTTCATATTAATGTTAAAGTGAGCTGGTGGGTGTAGCATAGTTAGTGTTTCCTGTGTGTTTTTATTTTATTTATTTTTTGTTCTGGGAGTGCTTTGCAGCATAAACTACGAAAATGAACTCTCCTCAAAGTTTTGTGACTGCAGGAAAAAATTACTAACTGGTCACAAAAATCTCCAAGAGCTGCCTAAAAGTCTCTGGTAATTGTTGAAAGATGTCGTACTCTCTAATCACATTCCAACATTCTACAACTGCTCAGCCTGGACTGTAATCACACTGTGGCTTTCTCTGTCTTTTATCTTAAAACACATTCCAACATTCTACAACTGCTCAGCCTGGCTTCCATGGCAACACATAAACTTGTGCTGCGGAAAACAAATAAGGCAACACATTGTATGCCAACCATCTGACCGAGTCTGCCTCCCAGGGCTAATCGTAAACTTGAATCTACTTTAACTTAAGGCCGTAAACACAGTGTTCTGGTAAATGCAGCTTTACAGGAATTTCCCAGTGAAGCATATTGAAGCTGAAAGTGAGTTTTCAAGTGATGCTGTCAGGAAATGTAGATGAGTGAACCACTCCCACTCTGTTCTGAAAGCTTCTGGCAACTGCAGAGTTCAGAAACAGAACTAACTGGACATGTCCATGTCCATGAATGGGCCCGTCAGTATTTAGTTTTGCCTGTCACTGGGGGGATGTGAAGTCTAGCATGATCCTTCATCTATAAACATGACACTAACTGAGCACCTGCTTCTTCTTCTTCCCTCAGCCAATTCAGGCTCCTTGCAAGGCCCCCAGACCCCACAGTCAACTGACAGCAACTCCATGACTGAAGCTCCAGGAGAACTCCAGCCTCCAGCCCCAGTCTCTGCAGCACATGGGCAGATGCCACCCCTGCAGGGTAACAGGTAGGAGGGCAACATGGGCTTCCTGAAGTCTTTCTGAATCTTTCCTAATGCACAGTAAAGAAAGGGTAAAGGGGTTATCAACACTACAAGCTGAACACTCACACTCCACCACAGCCGTACCAGATAACTGTTGGTGTTGTCATTGTAATACTTCATGTTGTGCTTCCATAGATATAGTGAGGTATGATTAAACTACCGTTCCCATTTGTCATTTTTGTGCTCTGCCAAAAAACGTAAAGACACCGACATAAATTCTAAGAAGAGTGGGCTCCCGAGTGGCGCATCTGGTAAAGGCGCTCCGCGTGGAGAGCAGGATGCATCCTTTAGCCTGGAGGTCGTCTGTTTGAGTCCAGGCTATTCCATTTCTGGCCGTGGACGGGAGTTCCCAGGGGGCGGTGCATAATTGGCCGAGCGTCACCCAGGTGGGGAGGGTTTAGATCGGTCAAGGGTGCCCTCGGCTCACCGCGCACCAGCAACCCCCGTAGACTGGCCGGGCGCCTGCGGGCCTGCCTACATGCGGACCAGAGCTGAGTGGTCCTCCAACGCTGTAGCTCTGAGGTAGCTGCATGGTGGGCCTGCAGAGTGAAAAGAAGTGGACGGCTGACAACACACGTTTCCGAGGACACGTGTGCTCGTCTTCATCTCTCCCGAGTCAGCGCGGGAGTGACAGCGGTGAGCCGGGTTGAAATGAAATTTAATTGGGCTTTCCAAATTGGGTAGAAAATGAGAAAAAAGAATTGGCGATTCGAAATTAAACAAAAAATAATAATAATAATAATAATAATAATAATAATAATAATAATAATAATTCTAAGAAGGAAAAAAAGTAAAAAAGACAAGCCTTTGACAAAATAGTTTCAATGAAGACTTTAAAACCCATCTTTGGTAACACATTTGTTTACTTCTCATTTGCTGTTGCCTTCTAGTGTAAAGATAAATCTTTAAAAGAGTGTGTCTGTAGTAGATACTGTGAGCCACTCTGTTGGTTTTCCTAGAAGCAGTGCGGTCAGCGTGCAGGACCCCTTTTCCGAGGTCAGTGACCCTGCATTCCAGAAGCACAGCACTCCGTACCAGCAGGGGATGACCACGCCTGAGGGGGTGATGAGGATGCACTTTGAATCCAATAAGGGTCCTCTTGGTGGGATGAGAAAAGGTGATTTGTTATTGTGTATTGTTTGTACAGAGTGCTTCTAAAGTAACATGATCTGCACCACATTGTCACAACTTCCTCTGCATCCCACTGTGTGGCCCTTGTTTTAATATAAAGTGTCACTAGAATCAGCACTGCATAACCTGATTATAAAAGCAATGCCAAGGCCCTTGCAGTGATGAGGCTCCAGTCAGCTGATTATGCCATCCTATCTGGAAAGGATTCTGTAATTGAAGCAAATAGAAATCACACTGAACAGGACAGGAGTTGAAGTCTGGATGAAGAAAAGCAGTGCCCCCTCTATGGGCCACGAGGGAAGTTACCTTTAAAGGCGCTATTTTTCATGTTTTTATAACTGCAGGTGCATGGAAACCAGCCTTGTTTTTAGTTTATATTTATTATTTATTTATTGCATTTATATAGCGCTTTTTATACAAAAGTATCGCAAAGCACTGTACAGAACATACCAGAAAAAAACAAAAAAACACAATACATTTGCATAACATGTCACACATTTAAATAACAGTATACACATAATACAAAAGCAGCAATTTTAAAGTTACATTAAACCCCCTAAGATAAGAAAGTCATTTTATAGAAGTGCGTTTTTAGTCTTGACTTGAATACTGTAACGGTCCCAGCTTCCCTGACAAACGAAGGCAGATCATTCCATGATTTAGGAGCTCTACAAGAAAAAGCCCTTCCTCCCGTGTTGCTTTTGTTGACCCTAGGAATAACCAGCAGCCCCGCATCCTGTGATCTCAGAGTGCGGTTTGGAAGATACAGAGTCAGTAACTCCTGCAAATAACTAGGTTCTAATCCATTCAGGGCCTTGTAAGTTAACAGCATAATCTTAAAATCAATTCTATACTGCACAGGGAGCCAGTGTAAAGAGGCCAAAACAGGGGTAATATGTTCACTTTTCCTGGTTTTAGTCAGAATTCTAGCGGCGGTATTCTGAATAAGCTGCAAGCGGGATACCCCACATTTTGGGACACCAGAGAAAAGTGCATTACAATAATCAATTCTAGATTAAACAAAGGCATGCATTAGATTCTTGGCATCAGATATGGAAATAATTGGTGTAAGTTTGGCTGGAAGTTTAACTTCCAGACACTTTCTTTTGTTTCCTGCCAGCGTGTAGTCTTATAACTCCCGGGTGCTTTTGGTTAGGGTTGCTTCGCGTGAGGCACAAGCACTCCGGGATGTTTTGTTTAGTTTTTTTGTTGCCAGTGCAAAGCAATTCACAGGAAGAAAGTTCTACGAATGCACTGTAACTGAGACCACGTCCTTGGCATGCTGTCCTGTTATTTTCCCTCCTTTGCACATGCTTGTGCAGCAGGGTGGAGGGAGCGCCCGAACTGACATCCCTGCATGCCAGGCGATCACACTGCCCTGCCCTTCGCACTGCCTGCTACTGCACAGCACGGCATTGCCTGGCTTTCTCATAGAGGCCTGTGCCTGGTTTTCTGTGGAAACAAGGAATTACACTCCCCACACAGGCTTTGGGCTGCTATTTGTGATCCTTAACATGACACTGACATCTAGTGGAAAAACAAATCACAGTGCTTTGTTGAGTTAATGTAGAGCACAAACTGCTAACAGCTCTACATCAAAGGAAAATCAGAATCCAGCAAGGTCTTAATGAAGAAAAGCAACTGATAACCTGAAAACTCACTTTTAACAATTAGCTACAATAATTAATAAAATACTGTAAATCCATAAATATTTGCAAGGACATGTTTTTTGCGAGCTTTTTATTATGCGTTTTTCGCGTATGAAAAAAAACTCAAAGATTTTTGGCAGAATATCAAATTCCTCTAACAGTAAATACTTTGTATATTCCAACAGGGCGCCAACATTTCTGGAGCAAAATAGGTTTTATGGGTGTGATTCGCCAAATATTTTGGTCGCAAATATGTGTGGCTTTACAGTAATTATTAAAATATGCATTTTCAATTTATCAATTACTTTATTAAAAAGGTATTGTACTGTATGAAAAGCGGTATTTAAAACGGGATTAAAGACTGTAACTTTACTGGTTTGTTTTAGCACTGCTTTCATGAATGGCCAGGGTTTTGGGATGACTGTTAACCTGCACTAATCGAATGTTCGATGGCCAGGGTTTTGAGATGACTGTTAACCTGCACTAATCGAATATTCGATGGCCAGGGTTTTGGGATGACTGTTAACCTGCACTAATCGAATGTTCGATGGCCAGGGTTTTGAGATGACTGTTAACCTGCACTAATCGAATGTTTGATGGCCAGGGTTTTGGGATGACTGTTAACCTGCACTAATCGAATGTTCGATGGCGAGGGTTTTGAGATGACTGTTAACCTGCACTAATCGAATGTTCGATGGCCAGGGTTTTGAGATGACTGTTAACCTGCACTAATCGAATGTTCGATGGCCAGGGTTTTGGGATGACTGTTAACCTGCACTAATCGAATGTTCGATGGCCAGGGTTTTGAGATGACTGTTAACCTGCACTAATCGAATGTTCGATGGCCAGGGTTTTGGGATGACTGTTAACCTGCACTAATCGAATGTTCGATGGCCAGGGTTTTGAGATGACTGTTAACCTGCACTAATCGAATGTTCGATGGCCAGGGTTTTGAGATGACTGTTAACCTGCACTAATCGAATGTTCGATGGCCAGGGTTTTGGGATGACTGTTAACCTGCACTAATCGAATGTTCGATGGCCAGGGTTTTGAGATGACTGTTAACCTGCACTAATCGAATGTTTGATGGCCAGGGTTTTGAGATGACTGTTAACCTGCACTAATCGAATGTTCGATGGCCAGGGTTTTGGGATGACTGTTAACCTGCACTAATCGAATGTTCGATGGCCAGGGTTTTGAGATGACTGTTAACCTGCACTAATCGAATGTTTGATGGCCAGGGTTTTGAGATGACTGTTAACCTGCACTAATCGAATGTTCGATGGCCAGGGTTTTGAGATGACTGTTAACCTGCACTAATCGAATGTTTGATGGCCAGGGTTTTGAGATGACTGTTAACCTGCACTAATCGAATGTTTGATGGCCAGGGTTTTGAGATGACTGTTAACCTGCACTAATCGAATGTTCGATGGCCAGGGTTTTGAGATGACTGTTAACCTGCACTAATCGAATGTTTGATGGCCAGGGTTTTGGGATGACTGTTAACCTGCACTAATCGAATGTTTGATGGCCAGGGTTTTGAGATGACTGTTAACCTGCACTAATCGAATGTTCGATGGCCAGGGTTTTGAGATGACTGTTAACCTGCACTAATCGAATGTTTGATGGCCAGGGTTTTGGGATGACTGTTAACCTGCACTAATCGAATGTTTGATGGCCAGGGTTTTGAGATGACTGTTAACCTGCACTAATCGAATGTTCGATGGCCAGGGTTTTGAGATGACTGTTAACCTGCACTAATCGAATGTTCGTTCTCCTCAGTGCCTGGAAACAGTGAGCCCTTCATGAGTCCAGCACAGCTGTCCAGCAGCGGGATACAGGACATGTACAGCCGGCCCCCCTCAGCCGGGATGTCCAGTCTGGGGATGGGGCAGCGGCAGCAGTACTCCTACGGGCCGGGGTATGACAGGAGGTGAGGGGGACTGAACCGGGGCAAGGCTTCCTAATACACTCCAACATCATATTGTATTATCAGCAGCCTCTTCAAAGAGAACTGCTTATCTCATTGTAATGGAGCGTGAACATTCACCCTCACATGCCCCATTCCTCCTCTTCTCCCCTCCCCTTGGTATCTTGCCTGCTGTACGTTGCTAGGTGTTATACATGGTGGCTGACTGACTGTGTGTGTGTTTTCTTTCTTGCTTCCCTCAGACCAGATCATGGGATGGGCCCAGAAGGTAGTTTGGGGCCCACTGGTGGTCAGAGTAACATGGTGCCTTCAAACAGTGACCCCAGCATGTACTCTCCACACCGACACCCTGGCCAGCAGAGGTAAGGGTGTAGTCTGTAATATAACAGAGGTTTTTTTGGCAGTCTCATGATGAATACTAGCAGAGAAGAATCTGCTAAATCTCTCTTTGGACGTAACATTCATAAAGATGCCTGTAAAAGGTTGTTTGAGCTGTAAGAAGGCTTGAAAGTGTGATTCCTAATCTTCTGCATTTGTATTTGTTTTATAGTTAGAAGTATATATTAAACATAATAATAATAATAATAATAATAATAATAATAATAATAATAATAATAATAATAATAATAATCATCATCATCATCATCATCTCAAGATCATTTTGAATTAATTCTCATGATGAGGGGATTCATTGTTGTTAAAACCCAGCCCAGCACTGCCTGTCTTTGTTGTTCAGAATTCTTCTCCTGTCCGTAACACAGAAACGTCTCCACGGTGGCTTGCTTGACTTTGTATTGTGTCTGTTGCAGACATGACCCCTATGGGCAGCAGTACTCAGGACAGGGTCCCCCCTCCTCACAGCTTCCATATGGGTCACATCAGCCTGCCATGTTCCCTCAGCAACAGGTGAGACAGGTTGCCTGCTTCATTTTCATTGCATTAGAACATACACAACATTAAACAAACAAACACACACACACATATATATATATGTGTGCGTGCAAGTGTGTGTGCGTGCGTGCATGTGTGCATGCGTGTGTGTGTGCGTGTATGCGTGCATGCGTGTGTGTGTGCGTGTATGCGTGCATGCGTGTGTGCGTGTGTGTGTGTGTGTGTGTGCGTGTGTGTAGATATTCCTGTGCAAGTGAAAGGTGAGGTTTGCTGCAATATCCAGTATGCAGCTCCAGAACGGGAGAAGGCGAGCCCTATGCTTTAGCTCCTCTTTTAATTAACCAGCAGCTGCTTTTCACTGGATCAGTGTTTCTGTGTTTGTTCATTTGCTCTTTGAACAATGCAGACCCACATGCTGTATGTATGGCTGTAGGAAAGATAGCATGAGACCTTTCTAATAGATACGAAAGATAAGTCCTCTCAAATCTGCACAGCAGTAAACTTATCACATATTACTAATATGTATTTATGTATGCCAGTTAAAGTCACTATAAGAAACTGAAACTATTTAATTGGTTGTCTTAGGTAGTCTTTGTGTAAAGTTAATATCAATACATAGGTGTGTGACCTATGTATTGATATTAATAAATATAAGGTAAAAGTTACTAGAATTATCTTAGAATTTTCAATGTACTTTGTTGCTTTAGTTACAGACGGTTAACAAAGCCATTCAAATTGGTACAAAAAACATCAACATTAAAATCCCAGGACCCAGGTGACTGCACTTAACAAGCAGAGGTCCAGCCCTTCTCTTACAGTAGTGAACAGGATGAAACACACTGGAAGGGGATGCTGCACTTAGCAAGCAGAGGCCCAGCCCTCCTCTCAGAGTAGTGAACAGGATGAAACACACTGGAAGGGGATGCTGCACTTAGCAAGCAGAGGCCCAGCCCTCCTCTCAGAGTAGTGAACAGGATGAAACACACTGGAAGGGGATGCTGCACTTAGCAAGCAGAGGCCCAGCCCTCCTCTCAGAGTAGTGAACAGGATGAAACACACTGGAAGGGGGTGCTTGAAGAGTCGTGTGCAGCTGGAACATTCTCGATGGGCTGCCACTTCAGCAAAGGGCATGCTTTGTTTCAGTGCTTTTTTTATAGAACAAAGTGAAGAGTAATATAATCTGGTAGCAGTAAATGTCTCACAGCAGGATAACACAAGTGCAGCGTTCTTTCATCTGAAATTACAATATTGTGAAATACAAAAAGATCGTGGCACATGAAAAGCTAGTAGCAAAAAAAAAAAAAACATTTCATCCCCGACACAGAACAAACAGTGCAAACATACATTCCGAATAAATCCCTCCCACAGCCTATCGCAGGACATACTGACCCTGACCCTGACCCTGACCCCTACTGACCACAGTACATTTAATTTTGATTGCAAAAGAGACGTGGATTTCAGAATATTTAACATGTCTACGAATTCCTTCCCAGGGCTACAAGCGTCCCATGGAGGGCATGTACGGCCCCCCAGCCAAGCGCCATGAAGGGGAAGTCTACAGCATGCAGTATGGCAGCCAGCACCCAGACATGTACAGCCAGTATGGCAGCAGCTTCTCTGGGCCCGAGCGGCGGCCCATTCAGGGACAGTATCCCTACCCTTACAGCCGGGACAGGCTGCAGATATCTGGGCAACCCCCCCCACAGCAGCACGGTATGCTGAGCAGCCCCCTCCAGCACACCTCCAACACTGGCACGGGCCCCCAGCAAAACACGTGGCCCTCCAGGACTGATCTGCCATATCCCTACCCCAACAGACAAGGACCCGGGGGATCCTCCCAGGGACCTGTCTACCCTGGTGTGGGCAGGGAGGATGACGGCATGGTCCCTGACCAGAGGCTAAACCCAGAGAGCCAATGGCCAAGTCACGTCAACCAGCGACAATCCCCCTACCTGCCCCCTTCCTCCGGCTCTCTGCCCTCCATGACCTCACGACCCCCCCAGCCCTCCTATCAGACTCCTCCCTCTATGCCAAACCATATCTCCCGGGCGCCTAGCCCTGCCTCCTTCCAGCGCTCCCTGGAGTCCCGCATATCCCCCAGCAAGTCACCCTTTCTACCAGCCCTGAAGATGCAGGTGCACCCCGCCCCCGCGTCCCACATCAGCGGCCCCGCGGCTCAGCCACCAATCGGCAGGCGTGACATGGGCTTTCCCCCCGGCTCTGCGGAGGCGACTCAGCCTGTCCTGAAGCCGCGGCGCAGGATCACCTCCAAGGACACGGGTAAGGATCCTTTCACTGGGGATCCACTGGGAATTCAAACTCAGAACAAGCAGTATGTGTGCAGAGTGCAACAAACAACAGATGTTTAGAATGTCCATCAGTCTGTTAATCTGCCCAGCTTCTGACCCTTTTGTTTTTTTTTACAAAGATAGTTGTGTCCAGTTTTTTTTAACTGATCTGATTTCAAATGCTTGTTACACAGAATAAAGAGGTTGAGTCCAGTACTGAGGGCATGTTTAAGAACACCCAGTCAGTGCTCTGAGAGCGCTGTACGTGTAGAATAATCTGAAGGAAAAAGCAGCAAAAAAAAAGTTAGGAAACCACTCAGCCTCCAAAATATTTGTCTGCATGGTGTCAGAGCTCTGGAGGAGGCCTCACTAAATTCAGAAGACTCAAACATGCAGGCTTTGGCTGTCTGACTCTTTCCATGTGAAGCTCAGATTTAAAGTTGTCTTGAAAAAATGGAATGTCCCAGACTTCTAAGAAATAAATAATAACTTGCACAGTTTATAAAACGTATGGATTACTTTCCAGCACGCACACTTAACTACTTTGTGTGTGTGTTTGTGTTTTCCTGTTTCTTCTCCTTAGCAACCCCAGAGGCGTGGCGTGTGATGATGTCTCTAAAATCCGGCCTCCTGGCCGAAAGCACATGGGCTCTGGATACCATTAACATCCTTCTGTACGATGACAGCACGGTCGCCTCGTTTAACCTCCTGCAGGTAAGGGATCCTTCTGTACGATGACAGCACGGTCGCCTCGTTTAACCTCCTGCAGGTAAGGGATCCTTCTGTACGATGACAGCACGGTCGCCTCGTTTAACCTCCTGCAGGTAAGGGATCCTTCTGTACGATGACAGCACGGTCGCCTCGTTTAACCTCCTGCAGGTAAGGGATCCTTCTGTACGATGACAGCACGGTCGCCTCGTTTAACCTCCTGCAGGTAAGGGATCCTTCTGTACGATGACAGCACGATCGCCTCGTTTAACCTCCTGCAGGTAAGGGATCCTTCTGTACGATGACAGCACGGTCGCCTCGTTTAACCTCCTGCAGGTAAGGGATCCTTCTGTACGTTGACAGCACGGTCGCCTCGTTTAACCTCCTGCAGGTAAGGGATCCTTCTGTACGATGACAGCACGGTCGCCTCGTTTAACCTCCTGCAGGTAAGGGATCCTTCTGTACGATGACAGCACGGTCGCCTCGTTTAACCTCCTGCAGGTAAGGGATCCTTCTGTACGATGACAGCACGGTCGCCTCGTTTAACCTCCTGCAGGTAAGGGATCCTTCTGTACGATGACAGCACGGTCGCCTCGTTTAACCTCCTGCAGGTAAGGGATCCTTCTGTACGTTGACAGCACGATCGCCTCGTTTAACCTCCTGCAGGTAATGGATTCTTCTGTACGATGACAGCACGGTCGCCTCGTTTAACCTCCTGCAGGTAAGGGATCCTTCTGTACGTTGACAGCACGGTCGCCTCGTTTAACCTCCTGAAGGTAAGGGATCCTTCTGTACGATGACAGCACGGTCGCCTCGTTTAACCTCCTGCAGGTAAGGGATCCTTCTGTACGATGACAGCACGATCGCCTCGTTTAACCTCCTGCAGGTAAGGGATCCTTCTGTACGATGACAGCACGGTCGCCTCGTTTAACCTCCTGCAGGTAAGGGATCCTTCTGTACGTTGACAGCACGGTCGCCTCATTTAACCTCCTGCAGGTAAGGGATCCTTCTGTACGATGACAGCACGGTCGCCTCGTTTAACCTCCTGAAGGTAAGGGATCCTTCTGTACGATGACAGCACGGTCGCCTCGTTTAACCTCCTGCAGGTAAGGGATCCTTCTGTACGATGACAGCACGGTCGCCTCGTTTAACCTCCTGAAGGTAAGGGATCCTTCTGTACGATGACAGCACGGTCGCCTCGTTTAACCTCTTGCAGGTAAGGGATCCTTCTGTACGATGACAGCACGGTCGCCTCGTTTAACCTCCTGCAGGTAAGGGATCCTCCTGTACGATGACAGCACGGTCGCCTCGTTTAACCTCCTGAAGGTAAGGGATCCTTCTGTACGATGAAAGCACGGTCGCCTCGTTTAACCTCCTGCAGGTAAGGGATCCTTCTGTACGATGACAGCACGGTCGCCTCGTTTAACCTCCTGCAGGTAAGGGATCCTTCTGTACGTTGACAGCACGGTCGCCTCATTTAACCTCCTGCAGGTAAGGGATCCTTCTGTACGATGACAGCACGGTCGCCTCGTTTAACCTCCTGAAGGTAAGGGATCCTTCTGTACGATGACAGCACGGTCGCCTCGTTTAACCTCCTGCAGGTAAGGGATCCTTCTGTACGATGACAGCACGGTCGCCTCGTTTAACCTCCTGAAGGTAAGGGATCCTTCTGTACGATGACAGCACGGTCGCCTCGTTTAACCTCTTGCAGGTAAGGGATCCTTCTGTACGATGACAGCACGGTCGCCTCGTTTAACCTCCTGCAGGTAAGGGATCCTCCTGTACGATGACAGCACGGTCGCCTCGTTTAACCTCTTGCAGGTAAGGGATCCTTCTGTACGATGACAGCACGGTCGCCTCGTTTAACCTCCTGCAGGTAAGGGATCCTTCTGTACGATGACAGCACGGTCGCCTCGTTTAACCTCCTGCAGGTAAGGGATCCTCCTGTACGATGACAGCACGGTCGCCTCATTTAACCTCCTGCAGGTAAGGGATCCTTCTGTACGATGACAGCACGGTCGCCTCGTTTAACCTCCTGCAGGTAAGGGATCCTTCTGTACGATGACAGCACAGTCACCTCGTTTAACCTCCTGCAGGTAAGGGATCCTTCTGTACGTTGACAGCACGATCGCCTCGTTTAACCTCCTGCAGGTAAGGGATCCTTCTGTACGATGACAGCACGGTCGCCTCGTTTAACCTCCTGCAGCACGGTATGCTGAGCAGCCCCCTCCAGCACACCTCCAACACTGGCACGGGCCCCCAGCAAAACACGTGGCCCTCCAGGACTGATCTGCCATATCCCTACCCCAACAGACAAGGACCCGGGGGATCCTCCCAGGGACCTGTCTACCCTGGTGTGGGCAGGGAGGATGACGGCATGGTCCCTGACCAGAGGCTAAACCCAGAGAGCCAATGGCCAAGTCACGTCAACCAGCGACAATCCCCCTACCTGCCCCCTTCCTCCGGCTCTCTGCCCTCCATGACCTCACGACCCCCCCAGCCCTCCTATCAGACTCCTCCCTCTATGCCAAACCATATCTCCCGGGCGCCTAGCCCTGCCTCCTTCCAGCGCTCCCTGGAGTCCCGCATATCCCCCAGCAAGTCACCCTTTCTACCAGCCCTGAAGATGCAGGTGCACCCCGCCCCCGCGTCCCACATCAGCGGCCCCGCGGCTCAGCCACCAATCGGCAGGCGTGACATGGGCTTTCCCCCCGGCTCTGCGGAGGCGACTCAGCCTGTCCTGAAGCCGCGGCGCAGGATCACCTCCAAGGACACGGGTAAGGATCCTTTCACTGGGGATCCACTGGGAATTCAAACTCAGAACAAGCAGTATGTGTGCAGAGTGCAACAAACAACAGATGTTTAGAATGTCCATCAGTCTGTTAATCTGCCCAGCTTCTGACCCTTTTGTTTTTTTTTACAAAGATAGTTGTGTCCAGTTTTTTTTAACTGATCTGATTTCAAATGCTTGTTACACAGAATAAAGAGGTTGAGTCCAGTACTGAGGGCATGTTTAAGAACACCCAGTCAGTGCTCTGAGAGCGCTGTACGTGTAGAATAATCTGAAGGAAAAAGCAGCAAAAAAAAAGTTAGGAAACCACTCAGCCTCCAAAATATTTGTCTGCATGGTGTCAGAGCTCAACCCCAGAGGCGTGGCGTGTGATGATGTCTCTAAAATCCGGCCTCCTGGCCGAAAGCACATGGGCTCTGGATACCATTAACATCCTTCTGTACGATGACAGCACGGTCGCCTCGTTTAACCTCCTGCAGGTAAGGGATCCTTCTGTACGATGACAGCACGGTCGCCTCGTTTAACCTCCTGCAGGTAAGGGATCCTTCTGTACGATGACAGCACGGTCGCCTCGTTTAACCTCCTGCAGGTAAGGGATCCTTCTGTACGATGACAGCACGGTCGCCTCGTTTAACCTCCTGCAGGTAAGGGATCCTTCTGTACGATGACAGCACGGTCGCCTCGTTTAACCTCCTGCAGGTAAGGGATCCTTCTGTACGATGACAGCACGGTCGCCTCGTTTAACCTCCTGCAGGTAAGGGATCCTTCTGTACGATGACAGCACGGTCGCCTCGTTTAACCTCCTGCAGGTAAGGGATCCTTCTGTACGATGACAGCACGGTCGCCTCGTTTAACCTCCTGCAGGTAAGGGATCCTTCTGTACGATGACAGCACGGTCGCCTCGTTTAACCTCCTGCAGGTAAGGGATCCTTCTGTACGATGACAGCACGGTCGCCTCGTTTAACCTCCTGCAGGTAAGGGATCCTTCTGTACGATGACAGCACGGTCGCCTCGTTTAATCTCCTGCAGGTAAGGGATCCTTCTGTACGATGACAGCACGGTCGCCTCGTTTAACCTCCTGCAGGTAAGGGATCCTTCTGTACGGTGACAGCACGATCGCCTCGTTTAACCTCTTGCAGGTAAGGGATCCTTCTGTACGATGACAGCACGATCGCCTCGTTTAACCTCCTGCAGGTAAGGGATCCTTCTGTACGATGACAGCACGGTCGCCTCGTTTAACCTCCTGCAGGTAAGGGATCCTTCTGTACGATGACAGCACGGTCGCCTTGTTTAACCTCCTGCAGGTAAGGGATCCTTCTGTACGATGACAGCACGGTCGCCTCATTTAACCTCCTGCAGGTAAGGGATCCTTCTGTACGATGACAGCACGATCGCCTCGTTTAACCTCCTGCAGGTAAGGGAATTACATGAAACACATTATAAAGTGGGCGGCACGGTGGTATAGTGGTTAGCGCTGCTGCCTCACAGCGCCAGGGTCTTGGGTCGAATCCGGCCTAGGGTACTGTCTGTGTGGAGTTTGCATGTTCTCCTCGTGTTCGCGTGGGTTTTCTCCGGGTACTCCGGTTTCCTCCCACAGTCCAAAGACATGCTGTCCAGGTTGATTGGTCACTCTAAATTGCCCTCTGTGTGTGTGTAGTGCCCTGTGATGGACTGGCGTCCCGTCCAGGGTGTAGTCTCGCCTTGCGCCCTGTGTATGCCATGTTAGGCTCCAGCTCGCGCCCCTGTAAAGGAGTAAGCGGTTAATGATAATGGATAGATGGACATTATGAAGTTTAACCCAACTGTATAAATGTGTATTTCCTGTATACATGTGTATTTCCTGTAAAGAGCTTTGACGTGGTATAGTACATTACAAGTTATACTGTTTATAAAACCTTTCCCATTTTTTTCCTTTTAGTTGCCTGGATTCTTAGAACTCGTGGTTGAGTACTTCAGAAAATGCCTGATTGAAATATTCGGCATCCTAAAGGAATATGAAATTGGTGCTCCAGGCCAGAAGGCTCTTCTTGAACCGGTTTCCATTAAAAAGGAGAACATTCAGTCTGAAGCGAGTGATTGCGGGACAGAGGAGGATAAAGCAAACTGCAAGGAGGAGCAGACTCAGGAATCGGATGAGCCTGAGAGATCTGAGATCGACGAGGAGGAGGAGGAGGAGGCAGAGGCAGAGGCAGAGGCAGAGGAACAGGAAGAGAAGAGGGGGGTCGACACTGGACAGGAGACCTTGGACAAGCCCGAGGAGAAGCCAAAACAAGCCAGCAAGTTCGACAAGCTGCCCCTGGAGCTGGTGGATGCAGAGGATGACTTTGTGGTGGAGCGTTCGGAGCAGCTGGGACACGTCCAGGAGTTCAGCAGCGGGCTCCTCCATTGGAAGATCGGGGGAGGAGACTCCACGGAACACATCCAGACCCACTTTGAGAGCAGGATGGAGGTGGCGTTGAGGGGGAGGCATGTGGACTCCTGTGCCAACCCAGGCTCAGAGCACAAGAAAAATGAGCAAGTGGAAATGGAGGAAGCAGTGTCAGAAGAGCAAGTGGAGAACAGCATCACGGCAACCATCGATGACGTGCTGAGTGCCCGCCCTGGAGCTTTCACAGAAGGCAATCTGTTTCCGACCTCCACACACCCTGACCAGCCGCCCTTACGTATCTGTCAAGCCAAGAGCCACGGAAACATCAAGCTTCTGGAAGACGAGCACAGGACTCGAGACGAGCTGCCTCTGTCCACCATCGCCAGCTGGCAGGACTCTCTCACCAAGCGCTGCATCTGCGTGTCCAACATTGTGCGCAGCTTGTCCTTTGTGCCGGGAAACGATGCTGAGATGTCAAAACACTCTGGGCTGGTCCTGATCCTGGGGAAGATGGTCCTTCTGCACCATGAGCATCCCGAGAGGAAGCGAGCCCCCCAGACCTACGAGACTGAAGAGGCGCAGGACAAGGGACTGGCGTGCAGCAAGGACGAGTGGTGGTGGGACTGCCTGGCAGTCCTGCGGGAGAACACCTTGGTCACCATGGCTAACATTGCGGGGCACCTGGACCTCTCTCTTTACCCACAGAGCATTTGCCTGCCCATCCTGGACGGCCTACTCCACTGGATGGTCTGCCCATCAGCCGAGGCCCAGGACCCCTTCCCCATGGCAGAGCCGAGCTCAGCCCTCACCCCCCAGAGACTTGCGCTGGAGACCCTGTGCAAACTTAGCGTCCAGGACAGCAACGTGGACCTCATCCTGGCTACCGCGCCCTTCAGCCGGCTGGAGAAGCTGTACGCCACCTTGCTTCGTTTCGTAGGAGACCGCAAGAACCAGGTCTACCGGGAAATGTCGGTAGCTATTTTATCTAACCTTGCCCAGGGGGACACATTGGCATCACGGGCCATAGCTGTGCAGAAAGGAAGCATTGGGAACTTATTAAGCTTCCTGGAGGATGGGGTCACCCTGGCTCAGTACCAACAGAGCCAGCACAACCACCTCCACATGGAGCCACCCAGCATCAGCATGATGTGCAGGGCAGCGAAGGCTCTTCTTGCCATGGCCAGAGTGGAGGAGAATCGCTCAGAGTTTGTTTTGTTTGAGGGACGGCTGCTTGACATTTCCATATCCTCTGTGCTGAACTCCACAGTGGCCTGCATCGTTTGTGAAGTACTCTTTCAGATTGGACACTTATGACAGCAGTGGGAGGCCAAGCATGTGTGAGTGGAGACACAAAAACAGGTCACATATAATTGGCTCTATATATTTTGTATTTATTATTATTATTAATAATAATAATAATAATAATAATAATAATAATAATAATAATAATAATAATAATAATAATAATAATAAAGAAGAATCTTGTACCTCTTTCACTATTACCATTTGGGAGCTTTAAAATCATTTGACAGCGTTGATATTTGCTGTGTCTCGCTGGTATTTGTGAGGGTTCCTCTCTCATTAATTTATTTTTAGATTTTTTTTTTATGTTTTTTTTATAAATGTTCATACAGATGTTTTGTTTTGTTTTCTTTAACATACATATTTATATTGTGACAAAAATTGTACAATTGAGTTCTTGTGTCACTTACAGAAAACAAATCACAATCTCTGATTGAGACAAGGAAATATGTGCACCTCCCAAATCGCTGTGCAACAGGGAAATAGATTGTGGGTTTATTCTTAGGCAATAGACCAATGTGTGCACCAGGGGGCAGTGTTGCATTGGCCTGGCAGTTAAAAAACCTATCTGGATTTTTTTAGTAATTCACTTCAATACTGTCATAGACACATCCCATTGAACCTCCTCAATATGAGGGTCTCAAGTGGTTTCTGAAGTCATGTTGTGTTTGTTTGTTTTGTATTGCCTATGGCTCATCGTGTGCAGAAGCTGTGCAGCCTCAGTTCCTTTCTTTTTTGTTAGTATATGACTTGTTTCTTTCTCACCCCCACCCTCCAAAGCTGTGCTTACTACAAAGTGATGGTAGTTTTTAATTGTTATTATTGTTATTATAATGATATTATTCTATTATTACTGTTATTAATGTTATAAATATGTTGTTATTCGGGCCATTTCTCCTACCCAGAGTCTTGCAAGAAGTCAAGCTCAGTGATCGAGGTGTGGAAGTGAGTATTAAATAAAATGAAGATTGCGGATCTCAAAGATTTCTTCAGTGATGCAAATCAGCATATTTCTACTTCAGATAATGTTGTTTTAAAATATAAACTTGATGTAAATTCCTTCTTTTCCTGTGGCTTAATGAATATCATGTATTCAGTATAAAGTTTATACTTTCTGTTCCACATGTTCAAAGTAAATGTACATTAAATCTTGTTACACACCTTGATGGGTGTTTTTGAATGCTTTGTCATGTTTATCAAACCGCTGGGCACTGAGTAACTCACTCAGTACTCACTTTTGCATTGCACTGTGGCTTTTCCCCAATCTTGACTCTATAAACCATACTGTACATGGCTAGTCCATGTTGCTGATGGTGGCTTGCTGCTTTCTGTAGATAGATGGATCACTTTTTGCACTGTATTGGTATACTCTTCACAGTAAGCACAATGGGAGAGGAGGCGACTAACACGCGCAGTACGTCTCTCCTTCCCCTGAGCAGCCACCTGCTTCCTGGTATATACTTTGCAGCAGTACAGTATGTGGAATTTCAATACCATCTACCTCAGACCATCTACCCACATGCAAATGCACATTACATAAGCTTGTTCATCAGTTACTGCATTCGACAGACATCCTTAAAAGAAACACTCACAAAAAAGCCACAGTACAATTATTTGCTCTCACAATAAAGCCATATTTTTGCATCTGATCCCACTACCTGCACCTATTACACCCCAGCACTCCCCCACACTGCAGGCTGTGGGAGATCCAGGGCCAGGAGTGTCACTGGAAGCCAAAGGCAAGGCGCTTACTAGGCTGCCAACAGTGGTTTTGGATTTTGTTTGTAACTACTGTATATATTTAGAATACTTGTGAACTCGTAGGCAATTCATTGTAATGAAAACACTTCATACACCATCCACATCATCACGTCAGCTCACCATCATCACTCCTACTGAACACTTTGTGCTTAAGTTTTGATTGAAAGTACATTTTTTGTTTTAATCTCTTATTTTAGCCCTTGCAATATTATCACAGGTCCTCATGTTCCTCTGTTAAAGATCTTTTGGTTCTTAGTCTGTTTTTGAGAGGCAGATATTTCAAAGACAGCTCTATAGATTCAAAGTTGCTGTTGTTTCCTGGTACCAGATCACTTCATGGGTTACACCGTTCACATGCACTGCAGTGCCTGGGACCTGATCACTTCATTGCAGTGCCTGGCACCTGATCACTTCACTGCAGTTCAAACGCACTGCAGTACCTGGTACCTGATCACTTGACTGCAGTTCAAACGCACTGCAGTGCCTGGGACCTGATCACTTAACTGCAGTGCCTGGTACCTGATCACTTCACTGCAGTTCAAACGCATTGCAGTGCCTGGTACCTGATCACTTCACTGCAGTTCAAATGCACTGCAGTGCCTGGGACCTGATCACTTCACTGCAGTGCCTGGGACCTGATCACTTCACTGCAGTGCCTGGCACCTGATCACTTCATGGGTTACACTGTTCAAACGCACTGCAGTGCCTGGGACCTGATCACTTCACTGCAGTGCCTGGTACCTGATCACTTCACTGCAATGGCTGGGACCTGATCTCTTCATGGGTTACACTGTTCAAACGCACTGCAGTGCCTGGTACCTGATCACTGCAGTTCAAACACACTGCAGTTCCTGGTACCTGATCACTTCATTGCAGTTCAAACTCACTCCAGTTGATCGCTCTGCAACCAGATCATGTGACCCACAGCACTTTACCAACTGTTTAGCATTGCATTTTAAAAGTACAGTAATCCATGGTGTATCCACCCTAACCGTTTATCCACCATGATCAAGCTCTTCAACACAGTGTGTGTGAAACAGAGAGAGAACCAGAACCAGGGCTGGATACCGAAGAGTGAGTAAGCAAGTCGAACAGAACCAGGGCTGGATACCGAAGAGTGAGTAAGCAAGTTGAACAGAACCAGGGCTGGATACCGAAGAGTGAGTAAGCAAGTCGAACAGAACCAGGGCTGGATACCGAAGAGTGAGTAAGCAAGTCGAACAGAACCAGGGCTGGATACTGAAGAGTGAGTAAGCAAGTCGAACAGAACCAGGGCTGGATACTGAAGAGTGAGTAAGCAAGTCGAACAGAACCAGGGCTGGATACTGAAGAGTGAGTAAGCAAGTCGAACAGAACCAGGGCTGGATACCGAAGAGTGAGTAAGCAAGTCGAACAGAACCAGGGCTGGATACCGAAGAGTGAGTAAGCAAGTCGAACAGAACCAGGGCTGGATACCAGAGTGAGTAAGCAAGTCGAACAGAACCAGGGCTGGATACTGAAGAGTGAGTAAGCAAGTCGAACAGAACCAGGGCTGGATACTGAAGAGTGAGTAAGCAAGTCGAACAGAACCAGGGCTGGATACTGAAGAGTGAGTAAGCAAGTCGAACAGAACCAGGGCTGGATACTGAAGAGTGAGTAAGCAAGTCAAACAGAACCAGGGCTGGATACCGAAGAGTGAGTAAGCAAGTCGAACAGAACCAGGGCTGGATACCAGAGTGAGTAAGCAAGTCGAACAGAACCAGGGCTGGATACCAGAGTGAGTAAGCAAGTCGAACAGAACCAGGGCTGGATACCGAAGAGTGAGTAAGCAAGTCGAACAGAACCAGGGCTGGATACCGAAGAGTGAGTAAGCAAGTCGAACAGAACCAGGGCTGGATACCGAAGAGTGAGTAAGCAAGTCGAACAGAACCAGGGCTGGATACCGAAGAGTGAGTAAGCAAGTCGAACAGAACCAGGGCTGGATACCGAAGAGTGAGTAAGCAAGTCGAACAGAACCAGGGCTGGATACCGAAGAGTGAGTAAGCAAGTCGAACAGAACCAGGGCTGGATACCGAAGAGTGAGTAAGCAAGTCGAACAGAACCAGGGCTGGATACCGAAGAGTGAGTAAGCAAGTCGAACAGAACCAGGGCTGGATACCGAAGAGTGAGTAAGCAAGTCGAACAGAACCAGGGCTGGATACCGAAGAGTGAGTAAGCAAGTCGAACAGAACCAGGGCTGGATACCGAAGAGTGAGTAAGCAAGTCGAACAGAACCAGGGCTGGATACCGAAGAGTGAGTAAGCAAGTCGAACAGAACCAGGGCTGGATACCGAAGAGTGAGTAAGCAAGTCGAACAGAACCAGGGCTGGATACCAGAGTGAGTAAGCAAGTCGAACAGAACCAGGGCTGGATACCGAAGAGTGAGTAAGCAAGTCGAACAGAACCAGGGCTGGATACCGAAGAGTGAGTAAGCAAGTCGAACAGAACCAGGGCTGGATACCGAAGAGTAAGCAAGTCAAACAGAACCAGGGCTGGATACCAGAGTGAGTAAGCAAGTCGAACAGAACCAGGGCTGGATACAGAAGAGTGAGTAAGCAAGTCGAACAGAACCAGGGCTGGATACCGAAGAGTGAGTAAGCAAGTCAAACAGAACCAGGGCTGGATACTGAAGAGTGAGTAAGCAAGTCGAACAGAACCAGGGCTGGATACCGAAGAGTGAGTAAGTCAACACCACCGACAGCCGGAGTTCGTTTATTATTGAACAGAGAATATTAGTTCAGAGATTGCAGATCCCACCAAAGTTTTCGTACACTGTGTTATATATGCTCGGTGCGCTGCCATTGCTGGTAGTGTCACGTGAGCTGTTCAGTGTGTTGATATGTAAATAAATCCTGTTCAATTGAGGGGGGCGAATCAACTTCAACCTCCGTCTCGATCTCCTGCCTGTCACTCAGCAGCGAATGCACGCACTCACACAGCAGAGAGCTACCCTGTCACAAGCATTAATACCCTGTATCTTTCTAAACAAGGAATTTAGGGGAGCTCCCTAATAAAAGCTGAATCTCAAAACAATAATTGTGTGAATATAGTAATTATTATTATTATTATTTATTTATTAGCATACGCCCTTAGCCAGGGCGCCTTACAATTGTTACAAGATGTCATTATTTTTACATACAATTACCCATTTATACAGTTGGGTTTTTACTGGAGCAATCTAGGTAAAGTACCTTGCTCAAGGGTACAGCAGCAGTGTCCCCCACCTGGGATTGAACCCACAACCCTCCTGTCAAGAGTCCTCTCCACACCGCTGCCCTAATTGTTACAGCTGTGTTTAACGGTATTTAAAACAGGATTCATTCAGCCGACTTTTAACATATCCACCCTTAGTCTGGTCACACCGCAGCAAAGGTCATTCAATATGATCGAGACAGCATTCAGAACTGGGCAGACACATGGCAAATGACATTTAATAGAGAAAAGTGTAAAGTATTGCATGCAGGCAATAAAAATGTGCATTATAAATATCATATCAGAGATAGTGAAATTGAAGAAGGGAACTATGAAAAAGACCTGGGAGTTTATGTTGACTCAGAAATGTCTTCATCTAGACAATGTAGGGAAGCTATAAAAAAGGCCAACAAGATGCTTAGATATATTGTGAGAAGTGTTGAATTTAAATCAAGGGAAGTAATGTTAAAACTTTATAATGCATTAGTAAGACCTCACCTAGAATATTGTGTTCAGTTCTGGTCACCTCGTTACAAAAAGGATATTGCTGCTCTAGAAAGAGTGCAAAGAGCAATCAGAATTATCCCGGGTTTAAAAGGCATGTCGTATGCAGACAGGCTAAAAGAACTGAATCTATTCAGTCTTGAACAACAAAGACTATGCGGCGATCTTATTCAAACATTCAAAATCCTAAAAGGTATAGACAATGTCGACCCAGGGGACTTTTTTGGCCTGACAAAAGAAACAAGGACCAGGGGTCACAAATGGAGATTAGATAAAGGGGCATTCAGAACAGAAAATAGGAGGCACTTTTTTACACAGAGAATTGTGAGGGTCTTGAACCAACTCCCCAGTAATGTTGTGGAAGCTAACACCCTGGGATCCTTCAAGAAGCTGCTTGATGAGATTCTGGGATCAATAAGCTACTAACAACTAAACGAGCAATATGGGCTGAATGGCCTCCTCTCGTTTGTAAACTTTCTTATATTCTTATGTCTTGTAAATTAATTTCACTGCATATCCTGATTGTTTGTGAAGAACCAAAATATTCTTGGCACGTTTTTTTACGTAATTTGTGTAAAAAAAAAAAAGACTGTACAACGCAACAGGAGTTTTTTTATATATACATTTAGATCAACGTTGGAACTGGACTCAAAATAACACAAGCACATATATACAGAATACAGCATGACTGTTTTGAAAACAGTTTAAGCTCAAAATAACAATGTGTGATACAAACAAATTTGTACATGATAGTCCATACCTACGTATGTCAAATCAGTTACAAATTCGGCATGTACATTTGTAGGCATTTCCAAAATACGATATAAAGTACCTAAAAAAGAAAAAAAAACATTTGTGTTCAAGGTCTGCAGACAGAAAAGCCGAAGCCTAATTTCCAAGAGAGCAGTACTGTATTTGCACACGTTTTTAAAATGACACATTTGACAAGGTTCAATGAAAAAGAAGAGCTTTTTGAAAGCTGTTCACCATCCAGGGCTCTCGACTCTTCAGGTGTGCTGTTCCATTAACCCCACAAGAAACTCCATTGATGCCCACGGTCAGGGGCTGTTAAAATCCATCACTTTGATTTGAAGAGATTCTCCCAGCTGAACGGCTCAGCACTTGCGGGAGGTTCTTTGTTTCTCGGAATAGGTGGGAAGAAAGACTGCATCCTTTCCCGGAACTCTTTCAACTGGAAAACAAACCGTGTCAACATTGTAAGAGTCTGCAATCCCACCAATCACAGAATACAGCAGCTTCTAGAGCAATGTCTATCCACCAATCACAGAATACAGGAGCTTCTAGAGCACTGCCAATCCACCAATCACAGAATACAGGAGCTTCTAGAGCACTGCCTATCCAAGCTCTGCTGTAACAATGCAATACTACACACCTGCTAATGGTGCAGAAATCAATCATAACAGGCTAGATAAAAAATCTCCAGCAAAGATGCCAATTATATTCCATGTTTTAGATACAGTAGCTTAGTAATGATTCCCTAAACACAGACAACCCATTGGACCTCTTTCCTACAGTATTCTATACATACACCATTTCTGAGCTGCCTTTGGAAAAGAGCATCAGGACCACACACTGCAGTTAATGACTCATTCAGCTTTTAATGGACACTGCGGTTAAGGGACAAGGACAAGTCTACACTGCACTACACTGTGTTTGGTAACTGGAGAGCTGGATGACAGCGCAGAATGGAATTCAGCAGGATCGAGCCACAACTGGGGTAGTATAAAGTCAGAATTGTATATATTTAAGTAATGGCTGGATACAGTAACACACTCGTTATATTGTCAGTTAAATTAATTGTGAGCTTATCTAACCCTTTTATGCATGTCGACCTCAAATGGGGATGGATTTTTAAAAAAATAGTCTTTAGATGCAAATGCAATTCCCCCCTTTATGAACCAATGGGAAAAAATGAAAACATTTGATTAAAATATATATTTACTGAATGTGTCCAAACAACTATTTATTTTGTGTCCAATTATAATTGTACCCCCAGTCTTCTCCCAATGTTTTCCCCTCACCACAGCAATTCCCCACACGGCTCTGGAGACCCGAAGGTTCAGTGGTGTCCTCCGATCCCACGACCGAGCCAGCTTCCTCTTCCACACCCAGGAACTCGAGAGCGGATGTCAGCGAGCTACCAGCCTCTGGAGGCCAAAGGCCAGCCCTGCAGGTGTCCGCTCTGAGCTCACTGGGCGCCTGGCCAGCAGGGTTCATTGTAGCGTGATGAGGAGAGGCAGTCCCTGCCGGTTTTACCTCCCTAACCCACGGGGGTGCCAGAGCCAATGCAATGCTCTCTTCAGAGTCTCCAGTGAAGACCAGTGACTTCACACAGCCAGGATGTGAACCTGCTCTGTATGACTCACCCTGCACACCACTTCTCTGCTTCTACTTTCTTTTCCTGCTATTTTCAATATTTCATGCATGAAAGGGTTATGAAGGAACAAGAGAAAACACTGATTGATCTCATTCAGCATGGATCTGCTACTGTCCCCTTAGTGCCTGGTGTTCTGCCAGCTAAGAATTGAATGAAGACAGCAAGTAAGATCTCCTACACTGTGAACTCCCATAGCCTTCCAGACAGCATAGCTGATCAGCCCAACTCCACACCAGGCATAGAGGGAGCCCCGTCCCAGGGCTCTCAGAGCCAGCGAAGCCCCGCTCTCTGGCACTGCGGCTGTAGCTGTAACTCCCTGCAACACAAATACATGGGAACACATCACTGCAAGAAGAAGAACCACTCAAACCTCTCCAGATTTACATGAACTAGAAAGCAACACAAACAGTCAACAGGTCAGATTGTAACTTGAACGCCCTTGTAACGATTCACTGGGTTATTCATAATTATTGTGTGTTTTTAAAAGAGCAACACTTACTGATGTTCCATTATTTATCATTTTCCTGGTACAGCAGACTAAACTATGAATTGTTGGTGAGCCATGTAACATTGGGAATGTCAATATACATGAGTTAAGAAGAATGTGATAGCAGCTAGTGGATGAGTAAACCAAATAAACTGTTCAATTTGCTTGACAGGATATCATCTGCATTTCCCATATGTATTTCTTACCTGTTAAATACTCTATTATTTGTGTTCTGTATGATTCTCAGGTGGTTTTTAGCGCTTTGATTATATTTGCCTTGCCAAGCAAAAACAGCTTCTAAAGCATATCAGTGTTGCAGTCTTCCATACACAACCAGGATTCAGTGCACTGCTATCCACCTTGAGAAGCATTTTCAAAAAGCAATTTTTGCTGGGATACTTTAGTTAGTAAATGGCATTGAAGCCGAAACAACAAGCAGAAACAAAAAAACTATAGTGAATAACAGAGGAATAAAGGAAAACAAAATGGATAAATAGACTTAATACCATGATGCCTGAAGGTTTCAATAGAAAGGAATAGTAGATCATTACATCATTAACTATGTAGTAAATGACATCACAAACACATTACTAGATTTAAATAGAAATATGTGAGTGTAGTTACCATGGCATCAAAAGCATGTAAGCGCCCCCACTGTTTGTTTTCAAGCACACTTTGCCTTGACAAAGGCGTGTTAAACACACTGAAATGTATACTGTAGGAGAAATCTAAAACACACCTTATTAAACCAATCAGGACTTTTCTTCTTGGCCACAGAGAGTGTGGTACCAAACCCAGCCACCATTCCAGCTGCAGCTACTGTTCCAAGAAAGATTCCACCTGTAAATAAATAAGCGAAAAAGAAAAACGTGGCATTGTGATTATTTTTAGGTATGACTTTTAAAAATATCCCTCTCTCATTATCTTCACCATCGTGAGGTTCAGGTCTTTATCTGTTAAAACTTTGAAGTGTGTGATTGGGATCACGCCAACCTTTCAGATGCCACACAAGACACGAACACCCATAAAGAAACTCCTCCTCTCTGCTTGGACAAGAAATCCCTTTAAAAGAATGTCTGCAGGCTACATAATACTTCTGTCCAGCAATAAACCCCAACATGGCAACGACTGTATTTGGAGCAGTGTATAGTACAGCAGCACTATCTCTTAACCCCTTAAGATGCACAAGGCATTGAGAGGCTGTTCAAACGATTTCTTCTTAAAAGACACCTGAGAGCGACTCAAGTATCAGGAAGAAACTGACCATTCGGGTGACCAGATCCAGTCTGTCAGGACATTTTAAATCCTGTTCGTGCACCTCATTGCGAAAATAAGAAAGTTTGCATTGTTTGTGGGACACATATGTCCCTTAAAGGGTTAACATACAAGAAGGGGAGCATCTAACTTGTTTTTCTTAAAATAAATCATCCTTGATGACATTTGTGTTCATTTTCTTGCTTTAAAAAGTTATAGTACCTCTTTAAACTCTTTAGACCAGTATGTCTAGAAAGATAACTCAAATATGCAGCCTGATTTTACTGTTGCCTGCATGGTCTCATTGTTCTGTAAAGTTACTTAGTACTGCCATATGCTAGTAATTAAGAAAATATAATTTTTCAACAGTTTGTTTAAAAATACAGTATGTTTATGCTATTTGTACATAAACCTTTAACATGTTTTGTTAAATAGACAATTAATACATTTTTGGTATAGCCTAGACTAGCTATCATAACTTTGTATGGGGATTTAAAAAAAAAAAAAAAACTTTATGAAGCATAAGTAACTGGAATCTGTTGATTTTTTTTGTTCCTGTAAATCAACTTCAGTGAGAGACAGCTAAACAGTTAAGCTAAAGGACTATGCTGTGCAACAATGAGCACAGCATTAACAAAATGTTAAGGTATGTGCACAACAATTTCTGTTCAGTTTTCAAGTAGCCTAAAACTATTAATATGTAGCATAATGCATTCTGTCAAACGATGCTGAAGTTGGCTTCTTATTCGCATCCTGGAAATGTAACACACATTGAATAAGTAACTGGGGTATTTCGGTGGTGAACTCTCTCTGGGCCACTTATTTCAAAGTTGATTCGCACAGAGGGGGAACCCCTCTATGACCCCAATGTGTATTTATTCTGGCCCAAAATGGATTTTAATATGAAAACAGTGGGCAAACATGGCACAGAGAGGGGTCATAGAGGGGGTTCCCCTCTGTGTGAATCAACTTTATAATAAGTGGCCCAGAGTGAGTTAACCACCGAAATACCCCCAGTTACTTATTCAATGTGTGTTACATTTGCGGTATGCGAATAAGAAGCTGGAATGCGAATAAGAAGACAACTTCAGCATCGTTTCTGTCAACGGTGCAAGTAACATTTTATGTAAGGACTGGGAATCACCAACCTGCTTAAGTGTAATCTCTGTTTAAGTGTGTAAATATTTCTGAAAAATCGGTTACACATTATTATTATTACTATTATTATTATTATTATTATTATTATTATTATTATTATTAATAATGATAATAATAATAATAATAATACATGTAAGACCGGAACTATATGTGTACTGTTGGAGTCCAGTGTGTCGTCATAGGCTTTGGGTTACCGGGATCTGTTTTTGCTGCCCCAGCAGACAGGAGGGATCTCTTCTGTGTTGGTGCACCCAACAACAGCACAACACACATCTGACATTGTAAAATCGAAACGTTAACGACCGCCCTTAGTTAAACTGTTTTTGACCACCAGTGTGGCCGGGCAGGGCTGTGATGACAATAAAGTGTATTATTGAGATGACCAGGTGCCAGGAGTTTGAACAATCGGCCCGAGTTCTATGATGCAGACCACATGCTTTGAGAGAGTCTTAACATTTCACAGGACTGGTGCGAATTTCAAGCCCTGGTTAATGTATTTTTGAGGTAATGTTTTTCCACATGAAATGTCAGACTTCATTAAATACAACTAGAAGTACACGTATCTATCCCAGTCCCTTCGTCTGCGTGACTGACTCTAGTTGTTTAACATGTGTGAAATTGTTTATTTATTTGTAATCTCTAAAGCTCATTTCTAATGTGAAAACTTAATATTCCCGGCTAGTACTAGGCACCAGTGCCGGTGTAGCAGCACATAAAGTTAGCATATTTTCAAATGCGTTAGTTCAGACTATATTGACTGCAAAATTACTAAATAATGTAATTCGTGTTGGTTTTTTTTTGTTGGTTTTTTTTTTCGATGGGTTAATTACCGACATATTTCACTGTAAACTGTGGTATTTTATTCCTTTCTTGAACAGCGACTACTGTCAGTCAGATTTGATCTTACCTTTGACTAATAAAAGTGTATTTTCTTCATTTTCGCCAGACAGTGAGGAACATTCGCCGTTGACATTGCTGTGAGCAACTTCTTCTCTGTGCGCCGCCATATTTACGAACATTCTGTGCCCACTGTAAAACATGTTCGACCAACTACACAGACAAATGAAAATACATTAGCATGGTCTTCTTTTTAACAAGAAAACAAACCAAAAAAAAAAAAAAAACTAATTTTGAGGAATGCCATTTTGTAATAATATATACGTTAATAGAAAGCAGATCTTTTTTTAAGTAGCGACGGATGAAAACTGCAGTTTATATATATATATATATATATATATATATATATATATATATATATATATATATATATATATATATATATATATATATTACGTTAAAGGAACTGTTTTCTGTGCGGGCTATATAAAGACGGACAGAAGGAAACCTGTGTAAATTGCAGTATACAAGATGATGCGTAATATAACTAATGGAGTAAATGCTTGGAATTCAACGTTTAATCAAATTAAGCTAAACTGTATTATGCATTTCTATTTTAATTGAAAGATGGCAGGTCTGGAAGGACCGAGCTTGACGTCAGACAGATGGTTATTAAAAACTGCATTACCCAGTTTAACGAGGACAGGTTCACGCACATATATGGAAAACATTGATCCCAAATCACCGGGAGTTGTAGTTTCAAAATTCCAAAGTTCAGGCTTTTCCCAATAGTATTTTAAGAGTGCTGCACTACAATCCCCATAATACCGTGCGCGACTATGTGGGCGCTGAGAGAGGGTTCGGTCTATTATCCGGTTGTATTTTATATTTTAGTTGCAGTGAGCGGTGCGGACGTGAAGGTGGTGGCAGTGGGAATAAGCTTAATCTTGAAACAATACAGTCGTCAAAAAAGAGAATAATATAGTTATTTTAACCATCGCCGGAAATCAGAGACGTGGCACGGAGCGTTAGTTGGCATGCGTGTTTTTGGCATTGTGGAAAGCGCAGAAGATTGCCAGTGCGCTGCTAGTTTCTCTCTCAGTGTTTTGCAATGCGAGCATGATGAAATCATCCAGTTTCGTTCCGATCAGTGCTGGCGGGGCTGTCGAGCTTGTGCAATCAGTATGCAGGGCTGCTGAAACCGTTTTTACATGTATTAATATTACTGTGTAATGATGTGCATACACAAGTAGCCGGTATACGTTGGTGTAAGTCTGGCGTGAGGATGCTGTTGGTTTTAGTTTTAAGTGCTACTCGCAAAAAACCAGGATAACAAAACAAGTAAATAAAAGAAAATAACGACACCTCCCATCGATATTATGATGTTTTGGGTTCCGCATGCTGTGGCGGCTTGGAAAAGCAGAGACTGAAGCGAGAAAGAGCAGTTCGACTTTGAGGGTATTGCAAGCGCCACATCGTGGAATTGAAAAGTCCTACTCGCGTGGATTACAACACTGTCCAAAACTGAAGCGAAATGAACTGCAGCAGGGCATGATGAGGGCGGTCTGTTAAGGATTAAATAAAACAAGGGTCGGGTTATAGATCGAGGAAGTGCGCCAGCGCTGGGGAATTTACTTAGAGAGGGTCGATTGAACTGAGCTGGGAAAAAAAAAAAAAAAACTTTTAATTTGTTAATAATAATGTTAAGGTGACATGTTGGTGGAAAACTCATCTTAGAAAAGTTAGATTAATTAAAAAAAAAAAAAAAAAAAAAAAAATTCCACTGGCCTGACCTTTTTCTTACACATACATTTCAAAGGAACAGTAATCTTGACTATATTATTACTAATACAATACGAATTACTATTTACACTCGGACATTTTTTTAAACATATAATTTACTTTTAAAAGTCGCTAGATAAGCAGTTATTTGACATAAATCGTGAAATTATTGCACATACAAATTATTCTGAAATCCTTATTTACATGGCATGCATAGGCTATACTTGTATGCATTGAAAATGTTTACTTAATTAATGGAAACGAGACCCCTGGATTTATTCATTGAGGATCCCGACCCTTCAGCGGCCTTGCTTCTTTGGTTGAAGGGTAGTCAGTCGGTCGCCAGTTTGTGTGTGTGTGTGTTTACATAAGCAGCTGTTAGGGTTGCAGTTTCCGCATTTCCTCGCAGTGTGCTGGGATTGTGTTGGGGTTTGCTGTTGATTGATGCTTCCCGGAGGTGGTGGGTCCATGAAAGACTGCGAGTATAGTCACATAAGTACTCGCAGCTCGTCGCCCATGGAGTCCGCACACAAAAACAGCACTCCCAGGAGGAAATGGGAAGTTTTCCCCGGCAGGAACAAATTTTTCTGCAATGGAAGGATTATAATGGCTCGACAGACCGGCGTCTTTTATTTCACCCTGGTCCTGATTGTGGTCACCAGCGGACTGTTCTTCGCTTTTGAGTAAGTGTTTTGTTTATTCGATTTAAATTATACGTGTTTTATGATTGGCTGCACGCTGCTTCTGCCTATCCCCATGCTTCGGATGTATTTTATACTGAGCATGAAAAGAAACTTATCACTCATATTTGAGCATCAAAAAGAAACGCATCACTGGTATTTGACCATCAAAATAAACTTATTAATTATATTTGGATAAAATTCACTAGATGTGATCGAAAAATGACAAACTCTGTTTTAGCGCAGGTGCAGTGACTTTTTATTGTGCTGATTAACAACTGACAAAACGAAGAAGCTGCAAAATGACTTGTCGATCTGGGGCAGGTGTTGTGACTCTTGGTCTCCCAGTTCGTGACCTGTGTCATTGACAGAGTGTGTCTGGTTATACCGTCTGGCCAGGTTTGAAATTGCTGGCTGTGAGCACCCAAGACAGCGAGCCACACACAGTACGCTGCCCTAGTCCAGCCTCCGACATGCCGATTGCACGAAGGCGCTGCTCTCTGGACAGACGTGGCATATATATATATTTCTGTGATTTTCTTTATTGCTTTTTCAAGCTTGCAATTCAACAGCTGAAATCACTCCGTATCCAGTGTCCAATCAACTGTCTCACTAATTAGGTGATTAAGTGCATATGCTTCAGTCATAGTCACTCAAGCGCGTCCTGGTCAAGGATGAATGACCCAGTGATTTAAAAAGAAACCAAAAACATTTCGTCAATGATATACTTTATTTTTTCGAAAATAAGTGTTATAATAGTGATAAGTTTCTTTTGATGCTCGGTATAGTTTACCCTATCCATGTCAGGATTGGGTTACCAAATGAGTATGGCTTAGTTTACCTGTGTACAGTTATATCAGGGACCGTAGTCACTGGTTCTAGTATAATTGCGGCTTCTTAACATACGTACGTATTCATATTTTAATCTTTGTAAAATATGGTAAGTAAGATTTTGCGGACGATATTCGTTAACTAAGAAATTAACCATTGAGACATGAATACAGTACATATAGGTATACAGGCTTTATGAAACAGCTTTTCTGTTTTCTACACAAATAAATTCTGTTCTCTATGTTGCATGCAAAGCATAAGTCATCCTTACACAACCCCTTCTGTCCTGTCACTGGTCTGGAGTAACTGTCTGTATATAGTGTATAGGCCTATAGGTAGAGGCATCACTTAGTCTTGCTCCACATATTCTACTAACCCTTTTACTGCATGCTGTACATCTAGAAGAACCAGGGTATTATATTGGGTTCTGTGTTTAAAGCACAGTCAGTACAGGGAGAGATACTGAAATTGAAGAAGGAATCTATGAAAGACCAGGGAGTTGACTCAGAAATGTCTTCATCTAGACAATGTGGGGAAGCTAGAAAAAAGGCCATAGGATATATTGTGAAAAGCGTTGAATTTAAATCAAGGGAAGTAATGTTAAAACTTTACAATTCATTAGTAAGACCTCATCTAGAATATTGTGTTCAGTTCTGGTCACCTTGTTACAAAAAGGATATTGCTGCTGTAAAAGAGTGCAAAGAAGAGCGACCAGAATTATCCCGGGTTTAAAAATCATGTTGTATGCAGACAGGCTAAAATAATTGAATCTATTCAGTCTTGAACAAAGAAGACTACGTGGCGATCTGATTCAAGCATTCAAAATCCTAAAAGGTATAGACAATGTCGACCCAGGGGACTTTTTCGACCTGAAGAAAGAAACAAGGACCAGGGGTCACAAATGGAGATTAGATAAAGGGGCATTCAGAACAGAAAATAGGAGGCACTTTTTTACACAGAGAATTGTGAGGGTCTGGAACCAACTCCCCAGTAATGTTGTTGAAGCTGACACCCTGGGATCCTTCAAGAAGCTGCTTGATGAGATTCTGGGATCAATAAGCTACTAACAACCAAACGAGCAAGATGGGCCGAATGGCCTCCTCTCGTTTGTAAACGTTCTTATGTTCTTATTGTCTTGACACCCCATACACAGTGTCCAAGTAAGAAGCTTGTGATGCTGTCACCCTTACCATGTCAATGACAGGATCCACGTGCTTTAAGTGGGGCTGGAACGAGACACTAATGTCACGCTAGGATATGCACGTGGTTTTAGAAAACAGAGAAAATAATAACCACCTGTAGTCAGTCTGCATGCATCCATTTGTCTAGTTAGGGATAAAGTTAATACATTTGTTAAAGTCCATATGTATTTGTTAATAGCCCATACTGAAGCAGCAAAAGTTTTCCAGTTTTAAAATTACGTGAGAATTTAAAATAATGTCTGCAAAAGAAACTGGTAATATAGAACAGGATGAGCTGTTGGAAAGGCTGATTGCACATTGTGGGGAATCTGAATAGAGATATAGGATAGTAATCTTTGAATTTAAGACCTGACACTTCAATAAAGCACTATATTGGATTGGTCTCCGTTCTATCGCAGAAATGTCTTCAAATCGTACTTGGGCTACTACAGTACTTTGCATGCGAAAATATCCTGCGTTTTCCGAAAACTTCAATCCATGTATACAGTTGAATTCTAATTAGATTTTCTATCATTAATCATGTAAACACAGAAAAGTGACGTTTTAAGAAAATCAGTTTTCTGATTGTTTTGCGAAAACATTAGTTTTCGGAAAATGCTTTGTCATGTAAACATACTGATTTATTGATGGACTATTTTGTTAGGGCAGAGTATGTATTCCAGCCAGCTGTGATACATAGTTATTCTTCGTTCAAGAACCACTCTGTGAACCACAATGCGTTATGTTGTGCTATGCACAATGAATCATTACAGTGTGTTATGTTGTGCTATGCACAATGAATCATTAGTGTGTTATGTTTTGCTATACCAGAGATGGAGTCTCGAGACCCTGTCTCGAAGCCGATCTCGAGGCCATGTTTTAAGGTCTCGGTATCGGGCCGTTTGGTCTTGGTACGGGTCTTGGTCTCTGCACATCGGGTCTGGGTCTCGGTCTCGGCATGTCAGGTTTTGGTCTTGGTCTGGGTCTCGGTCTCGGCACGTCGGGTCTTGGTCCAGGTCTCGGTCTCGGGCCGTCTGGTCTTGGTCTTGGTCCGGGTCTTGGTCTCGGCACATTGGGTCTGGGTCTCGGTCTCGGCACGTCGGGTCTTGGTCCTTGTTCTCGGTCTCGGCACGTCGGGTCTTGGTCCTAGTTCTCGGTCTCGGCACGTCGGGTCTTGGTCCTTGTTCTCGGTCTCGGCACGTCGGGTCTTGGTCCGGGTCTCGGTCTCGGCACGTCGGGTCTTGGTCCGGGTCTCAGTCTCGGCACGTCGGGTTTTGGTTTTGGTCTTGGTCCAGGTCTCGGTCTCGGCACGTCGGGTCTTGGTCCGGGTCTCGGTCTCGGCACGTCGTGTCTTGGTCCTTGGTCTCGGTCTCGGCACGTCGGGTCTTGGTCCAGGTCTCGGTCTCGGCACGTCCGGTCTTGGTCCGGGTCTCAGTCTCGGCACGTCGGGTCTTGGTCCGGGTCTCGGTCTCGGCACGTCAGGTCTTGGTCCGGGTCTCGGTCTCGGCACGTCGGGTCTTGGTCTTGATAGCTGGCAGCACTCAGATTGGTCTCATTCATAAACATTCTCAAGATTGTTTTATTTACTCTTTTATCCTTCAAAAATTCACTCACTTTTATACATTGACAGCTAACAAAATAATGTAGCCATTATACTCTAGAGCAGCATTCAAATTACTAAATTTAACGCTTCAGACTTCGTGCTGCTACAGCGTCTCTCAGCCTCTCCCATGAAGCAAACTTTCCTCCTGCCACCAAATACATTTCCTGTAATATATTAGTTACCTTAACAAAATTGTGTGAGTAACACAAATGCCTGGTTAGGTTGTGTAATTTTGGAATTATGTGTGTTTTTTGTCAAGCCTAAAAAGAAAATATGTCTGCGCACCTGCATTTTGAGCTTTCCTACGTTTTGCTACCGTGTTTGAAACTGTACAGCGCTTTGAGATGCTTTGCATTTAGGTGCCATATAAAGTAAAAGTGTATTTATTATTATTATTATTATTATTATTATTATTATTATTGCCCCCACCCCCCACTGTAATAATGTATGAAGTTACAAGTATATTTTAAAAGTCCTGATAAGAATTTATTTCAACAGGCTGCAGCATAAGCACACACCAACATAAACGATTACAGTAGGCTATGGATTTACAAATGAGGACTGTACCACATATTCATATTCTACTTCTAAAAAGCACACCACAATTACCAGGCATTTAATCAATTAAAAAATTAAAAAGATGTGTAGGGGGGGTAGGGTAATGATGCCTGCTGGTGCAGTCACAGAATAATGTAGGCTGCTTTGCCTATGATCTTATTTCCATGTGATTTTTAATGTACGGGTGTGTGTGTGTGTGTGCGCGCATTTGTGTATATATTATATATTGCAAATATATGTTTGTGTGCGTGTGTAATAGTAAAACTTTTTTTTTGTTTGCTCGCTTCCATTGTCGTGCTTTTTTTCATAGGCTTACCTTTTAGCGCATATTTTTGGGGGGATGGAAACATAGCTACTGACAGTTTCCATAACAAATTCAGACCTCTCACGTTTCTCTTCTCAAAGAGCTGAAATGGCATCGAAGCAGCCGCCGTCATTCAGTTTGCCTTCATCAATTCTGAAATTGATCAACATAATAATAAATGGACGGCAAAGTGCAAGCATTGTAACACAAAGGTGACAGAAGTGCGGGGAACTTCTTTTTCTAGATAAGCCAATTGTTTTACATGAGTATAGCTGTTATATCTAGAGAAACCGTCTTCAGCCAGGGGAGCCTGATCATAACACCACATCGAGCGAAACTGTCGCCGCAGCTTCTCTCATCTCTGGTGTTTCTGAGATGCAACAAACACTTGTGATTGCAGCAAGTATCAAGCTCAGTTCGGAAGGATTCTAGCGTCTCTCGGCTTCCACATGTCCCAGCAATATACTTAATCTCTTCCGAGTCAGTACAGGGGTTGCAGCAGTGAGCTAAATTGAATAATTGGCAATTTCCTAATTGGGGTATAAAAGGGTGTAAAATAATTGCAAGTTCAAAATTCTCTTAAGATGTTTCCAATTATATGTAAATATTTAATGTAAATGTTTTTATACACCTTCTCAGGGTGTGTATTCCTAAGTGAATTGATTGTAACTGGAAAAAGTCAATAGAACACATTTTTCAGTTGTTGCATTTTTTGTGTTTATTTGGTTTATCAAAAGAAAAATAGCTTTCAAAAAATAAATATGTTATCTTTGTTCTTCTAGCAAAAATTAATTTAGTTTGGTTGGTCACAACAAAAATATGTTGGTCTCGGTCACGGTCCGTTTGGTCTCGGTCACGGTACGTTTGGTCTCGGTCTCGGTACGTTTGGTCTCGGTCTCGGTACGTTTGGTCTCGGTCTCGGTACGTTTGGTCTCGGTCTCGGTACGTTTCGGTCTCGGTCTCGGTCTCGGTACGTTTGGTCTCGGTCTCGGTACGTTTGGTCTCGGTCTCGGTACGTTTCGGTCTCGGTCTCGGCACGTTTGGTCTCGGTCTCGGTACGTTTGGTCTCGGTCACGGTACGTTTGGTCTCGGTCTCGGTACGTTTGGTCTCGGTCTCGGTACGTTTGGTCTCGGTCTCGGTACGTTTCGGTCTCGGTCTCGGTCTCGGTACGTTTGGTCTCGGTCTCGGTACGTTTGGTCTTGGTTTCGGTCTCGGTACGTTTGGTCTTGGTACGTTTGGTCTCGGTCTCGGTACGTTTGGTCTCGGTACGTTTGGTCTCGGTCTCGGTACGTTTCGGTCTCGGTACGTTTGGTTTCGGTCTCGGTCTCGGTACGTTTGGTCTCGGTCTCGGTACGTTTGGTCTCGGTCTCGGTACGTTTGGTCTTGGTTTCGGTCTCGGCACGTTTGGTCTTGGTACGTTTGGTCTCGGTCTCGGTACGTTTGGTCTCGGTACGTTTGGTCTTGACTACATCACTGTGCTATACACAATGAATAGTTACACCCCTAGCTTTCACGTGATATCAATAGCTTGCTAGCTAGCATCCTGCTAAGTGCTCCTGTCGCAGTGGTCTATGAAGCTGGCCCCTGGTTTCTATCAATAGCTTGCTAGCTAGCATCCTGCTAAGTGCTCCTGTCGCAGTGCTCTGTGAAGCTGGCCCCTGGCTTCTATCAATAGCTTGCTAGCTAGCATCCTGCTAAGTGCTCCTGTCGCAGTGCTCTGTGAAGCTGGCCCCTGGTTTCTATCATGCTTTCTATCAACTCATTATGGACATCCCAGCAATAAAACTAATTTGCAGGAACTCTGTTTAAACTCCAGTCATGTAAATGATAGAGACTTGTAGTTGTGTCTATTGTCTTCAATGCGATGCTCCACTGTGTTCTCTGAGTCTTTGTCACCAGTGATTATGGGTATTGTGTAATTAAAGAAATATGTTGTCCTTTTTTGTTTTAGCCCTCCTCGCCTTACCCAGAAACGGTTAACGATACCGACTTATTTAAAACCATTCTATCACCATTGTACAGATATGTTTCTTCATTACATAATAATATGACATGTTTTTCCGTAGAAAAGGCAATCATTGCACAACATTTTCAGGAAGTTGGGTACTGTTTAAGCGCGGCATTTCAGAGTCACATGCTTGCTCTTTTCCTGTCCCATGAGATTCTGGCTCGCTCTAAAGCAGCCCTACACATTTCTGTCCCAGGTGGCGTTCCATAGAGATCACTATGCGTGCGCTCGTATAATCTGGTTTGTTTACTTATTGCTGTCTAAAACTTTAATAGAGGCTCAAGAGCTGCTGTGTTGATCCAGTGTTATATATATATATATAATCACACAGAGCTATTTCTTTTATTTGGCATTTTTTTAACTGTTGCGCAAATTCTGGTGAGGCAGTAATTAAGTCCAAGATATTTTTGTCATTTGTAGTGAATACGAACATCTGGCTTTTGTATCCGAATACAAGTCAAAAAAATATTTGTTTGAATATTCTGATATTTGTCCCAGCGCTAGTATTTAGATTGTCTGACTTACTGTATTTACACTGTAGTGATTACACTGTGATTTATATAGTATTGATTATAACACTGTGTATTTACACTGTAATGATTACACTGATTTATATAGTATTAATTATAACACTGTGTATTTACACTGTAGTGATTACACTGTGGTGTATGTAGTATTGATTATAACACTGTGTATTTACACTGTAATGATTACACTGTGGTGTATGTAGTATTGATTATAACACTGTATTTACACTGTAATGATTACACTGATTTATATAGTATTAATTATAACACTGTATTTATAGTATCTGTTCGATCAATTCCTGGATCATTTTCAAACAGATATTTGTAACTCTGTGTCATGTACTGATCTGTAAAAGCTTATTATGTTCCTCTAGGAAACTAAAATTCAACCCCGATGTGACATGTGAATGGTCTCTTAATGGACACTGTTTATATAGGGGGGGCTGTGCTAACTAGAAATAGATCACATAAAGACGTGAGAACATTGTTAAAATAAAATAAACGTGATAAAGTGAGAGGGTCAGGGAGGGAGGGGTTGTGGGTAACAGTAGGAAATGTTTTCTGGTACACTGGGGTTATTTAGTTAATTCCAGACGGACTATCAGTTACCACAAGAACAGCGAATATTCAAACCCACCAAAGAAAACAACGATGGGTGCAGATGACAAGAACAGCGAATGATTAATATATTCCTCAAATATAAAATGGGATGGGAGCAGTACCTCCACACACTCCACACACACTCCACACACACACACACAGACACACACACTGCAGCACTGATGGTGTGACCAGTGTGTCCAGTAACTCCACACACACTGCAGCACTGATGGTGTGACCAGTGTGTCCAGTAACTCCACACACACTGCAGCACTGATGGTGTGACCAGTGTGTCCAGTAACTCCCCCCCCCCCCCACACACACACACACACTGCAGCACTGATGGTGTGACCAGTGTGTCCAGTTAACTCCACACACACGCTGCAGCACTGATGGTGTGACCAGTGTGTCCAGTAACTCCACACACACTGCAGCACTGATGGTGTGACAAGTGTGTCCAGTAACTCCACACACACTGCAGCACTGATGGTGTGACCAGTGTGTCCAGTTAACTCCACACACACGCTGCAGCACTGATGGTGTGTCCAGTAACTCCCCCCCCCCCCCCCCCCCCCCCCACACACACACACACTGCAGCACTGTTTGTATACTCTTTGCCAGACACAGGTCAGCACAAAGTAGATGTAGTTCCTTTAGGAAGCAAGAACATTGTCCTGTATGATGAGAGCAAACCAGCACAGACTTCCTGCCCTGTTGTGTTGTCTTATCATGCCATGTGACAGGACAGGGAGCAGGCTGGCAGTGTGTGGGCGTACGGCTCTGGTACTTCTGGGAAATGATCCTGTTGATTCTTGTGTGCAATCTCCCACAATCATGTTCATCTGGAATTCCTTGATTTGTTTAGTACATTCTTCCATTCAACCCTCTGTGGACTGCATATAGGAAGCGGGCTTAGTTGACCGTCAGTTTGTTTACATTCCCAAGGGTAGCGTCCAACATTGAGACACAATCTTCCTCTCCCTTTGACGCATTCTTCCCATTGAAGGCCTCCCTCCACCCAAATCCTGTTTTGAATGTCAGGCACAAATGCAACTTTCTCTCAAGCCTGAAAATTCCTGCAGCTTTCCTTGTGAATTTGAAAACCACCAAACTGTCTTGGAGTGTATGGCTTCAGCAGTAGGATGTTATGTGATCACCTCTGTTAGAGTATATTCAAGGAAGCAAAAGATGCATTTATTTTATAGGAAACTCTCAGAGAAATGATACTGTCTGTAACCTGCTCAGTACTGGAAGTGCAGGGTCACATGCAGTGTTCTGAAGTGATCCTGTCTGTAACCTGCTCAGTACTGGAAGTGCAGGGTCACATGCAGTGTTCTGAAGTGATACTGTCTGTAACCTGCTCAGTACTGGAAGTGCAGGGTCACATGCAGTGTTCTGAAGTGATCCTGTCTGTAACCTGCTCAGTACTGGAAGTGCAGGGTCACATGCAGTGTTCTGAAGTGATCCTGTCTGTAACCTGCTCAGTACTGGAAGTGCAGGGTCACATGCAGTGTTCTGAAGTGATCCTGTCTGTAACCTGCTCAGTACTGGAAGTGCAGGGTCACATGCAGTGTTCTGAAGTGATCCTGTCTGTAACCTGCTCAGTACTGGAAGTGCAGGGTCACATGCAGTGTTCTGAAGTGATCCTGTCTGTAACCTGCTCAGTACTGGAAGTGCAGGGTCACATGCAGTGTTCTGAAGTGATACTGTCTGTAACCTGCTCAGTACTGGAAGTGCAGGGTCACATGCAGTGTTCTGAAGTGATCCTGTCTGTAACCTGGAGGGAAGGTGAGGTCTGTTTCTTGCTCTAAGGCATATCTTGAAAGTGCTGACCTTTTAAGCAGTCTTATGTAAAGACATTGGTACTGTAGAAGTATTAGTTGTTGTCATAGTAAAAAATACATGATTACTACTCCATAATTGAAACATAAAGGAATGTTGCTTTTACTATGTGAGCTGCAGGAAATATTAATACAGTGTAGATAAATAGTAATTACTGTTATAAAAAAAGGATTTGAAAGTGACTGAAACAGGAGGTACTTGAAATGACCCTTGGAAGGTGTGAAATTAGGGTGACCCCATAGCAGTACTAACCATGTAGCAGTACAGGTTATTGCTCAGCAGTACTAACCATGTAGCAGTACAGGTTATTGCTCAGCAGTATTAACCATGTAGCAGTACAGGTTATTGCTAGAAATAGGTTACAGAACAGTAACATGCAGCCTCCATACATGCTGTAGAGAATATGGATTAGCTGTTGAGTGTGGAAGTGCCTGTGCTCCCTCATCACCTCGCTCTGGGGACCGTGTGCACTCATTCACGTTATTAGTTATTTTGTATTGTATCTACTGTATCTATTTTATTACATTATTTTTACTTGTTAAACAACCCCCCTGAATTTCATAAACGTGAGAGCTTTGCATTCTTAAATGAGCTCTTACTGAAATATTAATGAGTTACTTTCTCGTAGGAATTTTTCAGTGGTGCTTGACTTTAACAGCTTGTAAATCCCACTATAGTCCCATTGAGAAGGCTGTTCACACGAGATGAACTGGTCATCTTCTATTTGAGTTTTAATGAAGGCATTTTAATGCCATCAGTTATCGGCACATTTTTTTTTTATGGCAATATAGGATGTTTTAATATAAATCTGCAGTTTTTGTCCACGTATTTCATGCCAGTTTTTACAGTATGTCGCCATAGCAACAGTTTCTCTCTGTGCAGCGTGATGGGTTGTGCCCATGGAAACAGGAGCACACTTGCTGATCATTTCACTTTTTTCTGCTTTACAGGAGGTGTACAATCTGGTTGATATGGAAATATTTAAATATTGCATTTACTTCATTTGAATATTTTATTTCATACTTTAGCCCAATTCTTCTGATCAGGAAATGTCACGAGAATGCATAACCACTGAACAATCGATTCTGTTGTGAAGCACTTTGGAATTGTGTGATGTGTGATATCACCAGGGCTGTAAGAGATGCAGTAAGGGAGGGTTCCCATATATTGGTGTAACCCTCTGTGCATTAGGCACTCGGGTTTCTAAAGTGAAAGTCTGCTGATATGACGCTAATGTTTTCCTCTTTGTGATTCAGTTGTTTAACACTGATGGTAGAGTTCTGTACTGCACTGTTCTAGGGTGGTGGCTTGCTTACACAGTGTTACAGTCGCTCATGTGGAGCGCAGAGATGTGGGCACTGTGCACTGCAGTCCTGTACAGCAGCTAATCAGTGCAAACTCAACTCCCCCTGCATGCCCAGATGTACTGTGGATTACATGTGGTGTTTGCTGCAGCATGTCTCTGAGCTCTTACACCAAGTACACTGCTGTATGCAGTCTGTTTTTTATTTTTCCCTAGCAGTATTCAAGTGTTTTAACACTACTTCTGTAAATGTTGAGCTTCTTGTATCTGGACAATCTGGTAAATCCTCCCAGCTGAGCAGGTAGTGTACAGGTTTATAGTTACTGCTGTGGCTTCAAGCTGAGCAGGTAGTGTACAGGTTTATAGTTACTGCTGTGAAGCTGCATGTTCTTTCAATATACTACTGTAGGTGGGCTGTAGAGATCAAAGACCTCTTTCTTGAGGGTATCTATCTGCTGTAGGGACACAACTCAGCGGTCAAAGCTTTCGTGACTACGGCAACATCACTGAAAAAACATTCAGATACAGTTCAAGTCAAAGCTACTGTACTGTAATGAGCTCTTTAAACACAGGAGACCAGAATACAAAATATACTAATATTAATCTATAGAGCCATTATGAGGGGATTATATTTTAAAATGGATGACTATTACAGTATGTGTAATCGTGTCGGTCTCGCTCAGCATGGTGAACATGATTTGTTTCACCACTGTTTTCTCAGTTCCTACCCTGATGTAGATGTATTAATCGTACTATAATCTGATATTTTATACAGATGTTTGTATCCTTTGTCGTACTGTGTGCTTGTTACACAATTATGAGGACTCTCCTATGTGCATGCACTGGTTATCTACCTTTCTGTATGAGACACTAAGCCACTTTCTTTGTGGAACGGTCGACGGAAATCAAGGGAAGAAATCCCGAGCAGGGGCTCTTTATTGTTTTTCCAGTTGTATGATTTTTAATTTTGCTTGCCCCGGCATCTTGTGTGGCTCATTTTGATCACAGTATAATACTTTTACTTAAATGGGTAGTTCCAAGCCCAAGTTTATTGCTTAACCAAGTCTTTAACATCAGGGTGAATGTGTCTGCTTAGGTTGCTGGATGTCTCTCTAGTTCTTATCCACGTGTGTGTCTAGGCTGTGCTGGATGTCTCTCTGGTTCTTATCCATGTGTGTGTTTAATCTCTGCTAGATGTCTCTCTGGTTCTTATCCATGTGGGTGGTCCCTGTCAGAGTTGATTTGAAGCTCTTTTGTCCTTTTGTGTCCCTGTTAAAGAGCCCTGTCGTGGATAGACTGTGTAATGCATTCCTGGAATTCAGACGAGCAGCTGTTTTAATGGATCTGAACTTTAGCAGCAGCAGGGCAATTTGCGTGCTGTACTGTGAGTTCTGAGGACAATGTATCTGCTGCCTATAAACATTATTGGTCAAATTTGATCTTGATAGAAATGTATTCTCATAGCTCAGTGTGATACAAGCACACGGCACACATACAGTACATTTCTGACATTTTAAAAACTGCAGGTGCATCTAAAGAATGATGCAGCTGCCATGTCGGTGCTTCAGAAGATCCACTGAAGCTAAAGTCCTTCTGCATGGAAGTGAACAGGACCAACCTGTCCTGTCGTCCTGATGGGGACGATGAGAACTGCATGTTAAGAGGCTAGATGCTTGATCAGTGTCTCAAAGCTGTGGATGAATAACCTAAAGCATTGCAGGTTTCAGACATGCAGTATCAGCGATGAATTGATCACAGGAGGATCATATTTGTTTTGTTGTAACCTTGACTGGCTTCAGTTATAAAATTAAACAGATGTGTTGATGAGACAACTTTGTGTTCTAATAATATTGCAGCATGAAAGACTTGGACAAGGGGCTCTCGGGCTCTGTCTTTATTCAATATGGTTAGGATTGACGGTTTTCAAAGTGTTTCAACATTTTTATAAATGGTCTGCTGGTCTTGTTAAAGGGGGATGTTTTGAATTTGGTCTAGCTATGCTATATAATCACTGAGCCACTAATGACCTTTACAAATCCGCTTTAAGGAAACCCCAGAATGTCCCAAAATACTGGGCTATTTTCTGCACTGCTGTGCAATGAAAAGGATGAGCATTCCTGGTACAAAAAATGAGGCTACAACTCGCCTAAAGACAGAGCACTGAAGCAGACTGTTCTTCCACAATGCATACCAGCTCACTGAAGAACAATGAGGCCTGTAGTCATTTAGAGAGTCACAGGACCAGCCGAGAAGCTCAGAATAACACTGAAACAAAGACAGCTGCATTGATTCTTTCAGATCAAACAAGCTGGTTTAAAGGAACAAGCCTTTGGGCGACAGTAGAAGGAAGATGGATACTGCTATGTGAATATATACTGTATCTCTGAGAGCAACATGAAGCCCAGCCAAACTGCCAGTAATAAGGGTACTGCTATGTGAATATATACTGTATCTCTGAGAGCAACATGAAGCCCAGCCAAACTGCCAGTAATAAGGATACTGCTATGTGAATATATACTGTATCTCTGAGAGCAACATGAAGCCCAGCCAAACTGCCAGTATTAAGGATACTGCTATGTGAATATATACTGCATCTCTGACAGCAACATGAAGCCCAGCCAAACTGCCAGTAATAAGGATACTGCTATGTGAATATATACTGTATCTCTGAGAGCAACATGAAGCCCAGCCAAACTGCCAGTAATAAGGATACTGCTATGTGAATATATACTGTATCTCTGAGAGCAACATGAAGCCCAGCCAAACTGCCAGTATTAAGGATACTGCTATGTGAATATATACTGTATCTCTGAGAGCAACATGAAGCCCAGCCAAACTGCCAGTAATAAGGGTACTGCTATGTGAATATATACTGTATCTCTGAGAGCAACATGAAGCCCAGCCAAACTGCCAGTAATAAGGATACTGCTATGTGAATATATACTGTATCTCTGAGAGCAACATGAAGCCCAGCCAAACTGCCAGTAATAAGGATACTGCTATGTGAATATATACTGTATCTCTGAGAGCAACATGAAGCCCAGCCAAACTGCCAGTAATAAGGATACTGCTATGTGAATATATACTGTATCTCTGAGAGCAACATGAAGCCCAGCCAAACTGCCAGTAATAAGGATACTGCTATGTGAATATATACTGTATCTCTGAGAGCAACATGAAGCCCAGCCAAACTGCCAGTAATAAGGATACTGCTATGTGAATATATACTGTATCTCTGAGAGCAACATGAAGCCCAGCCAAACTGCCAGTATTAAGGATACTGCTATGTGAATATATACTGTATCTCTGAGAGCAACATGAAGCCCAGCCAAACTGCCAGTAATAAGGATACTGCTATGTGAATATATACTGTATCTCTGAGAGCAACATGAAGCCCAGCCAAACTGCCAGTAATAAGGATACTGCTATGTGAATATATACTGTATCTCTGAGAGCAACATGAAGCGCAGCCAAACTGCCAGTAATAAGGATACTGCTATGTGAATATATACTGTATCTCTGAGAGCAACATGAAGCCCAGCCAAACTGCCAGTAATAAGGATACTGCTATGTGAATATATACTGTATCTCTGAGAGCAACATGAAGCCCAGCCAAACTGCCAGTAATAAGGGTACTGCTATGTGAATATATACTGTATCTCTGACAGCAACATGAAGCCCAGCCAAACTGCCAGTAATAACCGAAGGATAAGCCTCTTGTACTGTGGGAACACTAACAATAGTGTGTATTTAACAAACTGACAGCTAGTGATGGAATTGGAAAGCACCATTACCATAGCAGCTCATGGAAATTACTAATGCAATACAGTAAGAGAAACCAAACAAATATACAGGACTAACAATTTTACACATAGAAACGAGTGAACCTGTATGCTGAACATTTACAGTGATTTAAAGACTGTAAGGGTGATGTACTTTAATGCAGTAGTTGCCTTTGAATATAGAAACTTTTTCTCTTCACTTCCACTGCAGTTCATTCTTTGTCAAGTATGGCCATGGTGGTCTGTCTGGACCCTTGAGGTTCTTATCTAAAGAAATACGCATACACAGTGTTTTCACAGTTACTCTAGCAGGTTCTCATCTGTATCTCCATTATAAGAAAGCCTGTAGCTGCTTTCAATACAGTAGCCACAGTTTGGTTTTACTGTGTTTCCCAAGTGGTGACAGTAACACCTCCTGCTTACACAGTACATACATGTCTCTTTATCTGTGGTGAAATACTGTAAGGAACTGTTGAGATGATCATGAAAATCAAGGGGACCAGCAACTGGAGGGAGAGTTGTATAGCTCGTAGTGGAGAATAAGTGGGCATTTAAATTGTTTAAAGATGTAAAGTGGAAATGACCGCGTGTACGGAAGAGAAGTTCAAAGACATGGTTACCTTTCAAGTAGGAAATGCAGCCATTACGTGTGGAATATAATCTCTTCCAGCCCGAATTACCTGAGCACTTCTATCAAAGCTGCTCCTTTAAGAGCCCTGTGCGCGTCAGACGTCGTCCCAACCCCCAGGAGATAAATACGAGTGATGCATAAGACTTGGTGCCATTTTCTCTTTCAGGCTTTCATATCTCAATTGAAACGGTTGTGAAAGCAGATTAGGGTGTTTAGCAGACAGCTGCAACTCATTATACAAAAGGAAATGCGATTGCTTTGAAAACTTCCCCATGTGATCCGAGCATGTGTGAAAGCTGACTGCACTGTCTGGGCTGGAGATGAAAATGAAGCCCACGATAAAAACCCTGTCAGGGATCCTGTACTGCAGGAATGGAATGACACTGCGGGGTGGCATACAGTGTGGAGCAGCAGTGTGGAGTAGTGGTTAGGGCTCTGGACTCTTGACCGGAGGGTCGTGGGTTCAATCCCCGGTGGGGACACTGCTGCTGTACCCTTGAGCAAGGTACTTTACCTAGCTTGCTCCAGTAAAAAATCCAACTGTATAAATGGGTAATTGTATGTAAAAATAATGTGATATCTTGTAACAATTGTAAGTCGCCCTGGATAAGGGCGTCAGCTAAGAAATAAATAATAATAATAATAATAATAATAATAATACAGTACAAGCCCATTCCTTCAAGAATGCAATCGTTCCTCATTATCAGAAGAATGTTTATCCCTGACGCTGTGCCTCATACTGGCATATACAGATATGCAGTATACAGTGCTGTAATATCAATCAGAAGAATGCTTTATTTTTTTTGTTTTCAATGTAGTCATTGCCAATGATCTTTACCCCATTTTTCTCCCCAATTTAGAATTGCCAATTGTGTTATTATTAATCCCAGTTCACCGCTGCAACCCCCTGGCGACTTGGGGAAACGGCGGCTGGCACATGCCTCCTCCGAAACGTGTCCCTGCCTAGTCGTCTTTTTTCGCACTGCGGCTCCGCAACGAAGCCACCAGACCTGTAGTGCTGGAGGACAACACAGATCTGAATGGCTCCACTGCAGAACCGCAGGCGCCCTATCAGCCACAGGGGTCGCTGGTGCGCTGTGAACCATGGATTCCCCTGCCGACCTAAGCCCTCCCTACCCGGGCGGTGCTCAGCAACAAATGTTCTTAAATATTTAAATGCTTACCTGAAAAAGAGTAAATGCTAAATTGTAGAATATTTAGTTTATGTCCACCTTTTAAAGACTTTCTATTTTCCCCATTAGTGAATTATCAAAATGAAAACATAAATCAATCTAAAAATAACATCAGACACGTGAAATGTCCCCTTCTTGTGCTGGACAGAGCGATCTTCAGCAGAAATATTTCCGATCTTTGGTGCAGCTGCTGTCTTTTTCGTAGAAGACATTTTAAAGAAATCGTGCAGGTCTATGCAGTGTTTTTCAATCATTTACCGGAAGCAAACTAAACAGTCTGCCAGGTTCCTAAAAACACTTTGGTTAATACTGCCATAATGAAAAGGGTTGGTTTGCTAGATTGTTACTGAATCTACCAGCATAAGAGGTTGTTCTCTATAAATGACCACTGCAGCATTGTAAGAATCGCTAGCTTGCAATACAGCAGTTCTTAAGTAGAAAGTTCTGTACTGTACGTGGGCCAGTGCCTGAGAAGTGGATCATGTGCACCCGTTTCCTGCACACTGCCATGCAGTATGCAGTCACAAACAGCAGGGTCATGCTGTGTCAAATCAACCAAAATCCAGGAAAATCCCTGCCTCAAGATTTTCATTTTGCTTCTGTTTTGTGTAGTGGAAGATACAGGTCAGGTATGAAACCAGGCCAGATATTTAAACTCACTGATGAAGATTAGCTGAGATACACACCCTCTTTTGTAGGGGGGTTTAGAAGTCATACTTGAAACACATCTCATTTTGGAGTGATTTTGAGGATCTAAACGTGATATTTTGAATGTCAGTAGCCCTATGAATGCTTCTGTACATCCAGGGAGGTCTTCTGTAGACTTCATGCAAAATAAGTACCACCACTTTAGTATTTCTGTGTTGCTGGGGGCCTTAAAATTGAAAAATTGTCCAATTGTCAATTTCCTGAGTGATTTTCAAGTGCATGTTCCTTCTAAAGTAGAAGAGCTCATAATTTAACTGAAAACATGTATAAATAAATAAATCCATAAAACTAAAACCATACAATGTGTCTAATCTTTATATGTAGGTGGTTTGTCACGGGGCAACAGAGGGACTGTTGACCTCTTATTTCTTCTTTATTGACATTTTTAAAAATTGATTCTTGCAAAGTTCTGAAACAAGCATTCATGGGTTATACATGAGCATTTGAAGGACTTGTGGTAAAATAATTGACTTGGTAATCTGTCTCCTTCACAGTTTAATAATTCTCTGTCCAGGTGGGGCACCACCACTATATAAAGACTTTAATCAGTCAACAGTCCATCACAAGACTCATTCAAAAAGATGTCATAAAACCGATATCTGTTCTGCCCATATAATTTTAAGTCGGATTTCAAGAACATTGTGTCATACACAGTTGTACCTGTAATTTCAAACGCTCATCTTAAATACACAAAGCTCTTCTTGGCTGTCAATGCATGGTGTGTGCAGTAGTACTGTGCCAAGGGGGCAGGAGAACTATAGTGTCCTTTCACTTCCTTATTCGTAGCGTGACTCTGTCTTAATTATGCTGTAAACATCTGGGCCAGAAGCCAGAAGCTTTTAAAAGCTCATCAACAGAGCACTTCTTGTCACATTTCTGAAAAGATCAGGAGAGGGCTTGTACGATCGCCTTGAGGTGCACTTGCCTGCCATTAAAAACCTGCTTTGAATGAACTCTATTGAGTCCTCAAGTTCCTTTGATGTGGTCTGACCCTCTGACTCTCCTCCTTCTTTTGCAGTGCCACAGTATTGAGGAGCATTAAATCCTCAGATATTGCAAGGGTGTAATCAGCCATTGCTGCTTGTAGAGCCTCTGCTAGCATTACAGAGGTATACAAGCCCATTGAGCTCTGCAGCTGCATGTGTTCAGTTTCAATAGACACACTTTGAGTAAGAATTTCTATTGGTGGTGCAATTGGCAATCTCATTTCTTAATTGATTATCACATATGTATTTATCGACAATAATCGATGCATCAGCAACACTTCAAGAACAAACATTAGGATTTTATCAGAAGATCCAAAACATGTGTAGAATAGTTAAAGCTCTTTATGTTAAATTAGAAATAATGAAGCTCTTTGTGCTTGGATTCATGACAAATTATACTGATCAAAAAGCACTAGCCTCTCCTGCCCAATCCAGCATGTTTATTACCATGTTATTCCTTTGCTCTTTCTCCTGCCCAATCCAGCATGTTTATTCCCATGTTATTCCCTTGCTCTCTCACCTACACAGTCCATCATGTTTATTCCCATGTTATTCCCTTGCTCTCTCACCTACACAGTCCATCATGTTTATTCCTATGTTATTCCCTTGCTCTTTCTCCACAGTTGCCCATACCTATCGGTACACATCACCCCCGCTGTGCCGGTGATAGGAGGGATCCTGTTCTTCTTTGTGATGGGAACCCTGCTGAGGACCAGTTTCAGTGACCCCGGAGTTCTGCCCCGAGCCACCGCACATGAAGCAGCAGACCTGGAGAGCCAAATAGGTAACACTGAGCCTCTGTCTCTCTGTCTTGTGTCCTCTCACTCGCTTACTTCTCTATGACCTGGAGAGAGAAATAGGTAAGGCTGAGGGTCTGTCTCTGTCTCCTGTTCTCTCACTAGCTTACTTCTCTATCATAGCTGGAGAGAGAATTAGGTAACGCTGAGGGTCTGTCTCTGTCTCCTGTCCTCTCACTTGCTTACTTCTCTATCATAGCTGGAGAGAGAATTAGGTAACGCTGAGGGTCTGTCTCTCTGTCTCCTGTCCTCTCACTTGCTTACTTCTCTCAGAGCTGGAGAGACAAATAGGTAAAGCTGAGGGTCTGTCTCTCTCTCCTGTCCTCTCACTCACCAGAGATGCTTGCAGAAACTCCCAGGAGAGCGCTCTGCCTGCCACTTCATTGCAGGGATGTCTAACGTTGTACAATGATGTGGGCAATCGAGTACTCGCTAGAAACTTACACTAGAAACTATTCCAGATATGCAAACAGTGCAACTGCACTTAGTGATCCAAGACAAGTCCCAAACATCTTCACCTCATTAGTTCAGAGTAGTGACTATCCTATCATGAGGTGTACCCTTTATTTAAATATGGTACCGGTTGTTAGGGGTGAGACCGAATAGTCGAACATTCGACTATTCGATAACGATGGCACCTATCGACAAGTGAATCCAACATTCGAAAGTTAAAAAAAAAAAAAATGTATATATTGATTTTATTTTAAAGGCTGTACTGCTGATTGGCTCTCTATGTAGCGGTAATGAAGATTGACTGGAGGGTGGGATTTGTTATTTCTTGTCTGTGATTGGCTAAACTAGAACGTACCTCGGCTAACGATGGCTTACTCACAGAAAAGTTCAGCATGGAAATACTCTGACAAAGTAAATGAAAACACTGTTAAGTGTAAAATATGTGCAGTGCAATTAAACTACCACAAATCTACAACTGGTATGTTAACCCACCTAAAAGACAAACACCGTTCTGTGACGCTAGCAACGACAGAAAAGAAAAGAGGACCGCAACAAACCGCCATTGCATCCTTTGCGGTGAGGCCTCGTCAGTGTGACAACGTCGTACGTGCTGAAAAACATCAGCCCTTATTGCTAATAATATGGTGGCAAAGGACATGCTTCCCATACGTTTTGTTGAAGGTGAGGGATTTCGGGAGTTGATGAAATTTGTGGAACCTGAATACACAATCCATGCACGAAAAGTCCTGCACTAAAACAATTACCACTCGACTCGAAAAAAATGCATGCCGATTCAGCAGCGTCTGTCCGCAGAAACTTGTCAAAGGCTGAGAAGGTGGCGATTACTACAGATGCGTGGACTGCACCGAATACCGAGTCGTGCGTCATAATAACCTGTCATTTCATCGAGGATTGGGAAATGAAAAACGTAGTTCTACAGACTCGCGCCACGCCAGAGAGGCATACAGCAGAGAATCTCGCAAATGTGTTAAACACCGCTGTAGACCATTCGGGTTTAAGGGGGGAAATCACTGCCTGTGTTCACGACAATGCCAGCAACATCATCTTCGGAGTTTGTTGAATGGGTCTCGAATTTGTGCTTTGCACACACTTTGCAGCTCGCCTTCAACGATGGCTTTAAACTTGGTGCCATACATAATGTAGTCGGTGCGGCCAGCCGTCTTGTGTCGCATTTTCATCACAGTGCAATAGCTACTGAGGCTCTGAAGTTGAAACAAAAACAAACAACTCTGCCTGAGCACCGTCTGCTGCAGTATTGCCGGACCATGTGGACATGCTGATTTTTTTAAACAAGAATAAGTGAACATGATGATAATAATGGACATTGCTAGCCTAACTATTCCTAAAGTTTTAGTTAGGATTTTTTTTTGCTTCCATGGAAGGCTAGTGCGTTAATGCCACTCAGGCCTTTTTGTTCATTCATTTATTTATTAATATTATTAAGCTAGCTACATACATAGCAAGCTGTTGCCTATACAGACTATTTATTTTTTATTCACTGGAACTCGAACGCACAGGTATGTTTCCGATCTGATTTAACGTAGACCGGTAGTCTGCATGTTGTGTGTGGTTTGGAAATGTAGGAAAAGTAAATCGTTTAGTTAAGTGGATTGTATAAATTAGCTAGCTAGATAGTCTAATGCATTTTGTATTTCGCTGTTATGACCGGAAAACATTATTGCCACAAGGATGCTAATGTTAAGGCGTTTGCCTCGCAGCTCACATTGCTAAACTATTATTGAATGAAAATTAAATTAATAATTGAATAAAAATTATACTTTTTTTTTTTTTTTTAATTGTCACAACCTTTATAGTTCATTTGAAATTGTAATTAACGGAAAAGCTTGTGACAATATCGGTAAAAAAATAACACTTGCTTGCAAAATACGAGAGTCTCACACGAGAGTTGACGGTATGCTTATGTTATTGCTGCTGTTATGGCATTTCTGTATGTTTCCTAATAGGAAGGTATTTTTTACATAGCCTAATGTTTATTTAACAAAGTTAGCTAAGTATTTTAAAATAAAGTTCAGAATTTATTGCAATTGCAATAATTGTCACTTTGCATTATTTCGCATTTAATGTACGTCTCATTTTGAATGGGAGGCGGGGGGGGGGGGGGGCGACTATTCGATTAGTCGACCTCAACAGCTGTGGAATTATCGATAGTCAAAATATTTGTCGTGCACATCCCTACCGGTTGTAGAACTACATATTTATATTAATAAAGTCTAAGATGGTGCAGGTAATTTTACCTTCTCGCTGGTAAATCATCTATCATAGTCTTAATTACAAAGTGAGTGGTACATTTACTTTGTGTAGGATTCATACTTTTTAGCACTTTTTCATACCACCTGCTATTTAGTACAATAACAATAACTCTGTTTGAACAATCGATTGACGACGGAGCAGAACTGGAACTCCTCCTGTTTGAACAATCGATTGACGACGGAGCAGAACTGGAACTCCTCCTGTTTGAACAATCGATTGACGTCGGAGCAGAACTGGAACTCCTCCTGTTTGAACAATCGATTGACGACGGAGCAGAACTGGAACTCCTCCTGTTTGAACAATCGATTGACGACGGAGCAGAACTGGAACTCCTCCTGTTTGAACAATCGATTGGTGTCGGAGCAGAACTGGAACTCCTCCTGTTTGAACAATCGATTGACGACGGAGCAGAACTGGAACTCCTCCTGTTTGAACAATCGATTGACGACGGAGCAGAACTGGAACTCCTCCTGTTTGAGCAATCGATTGACGACGGAGCAGAACTGGAACTCCTCCTGTTTGAACAATCGATTGGTGTCGGAGCAGAACTGGAACTCCTCCTGTTTGAGCAATCGATTGACGACGGAGCAGAACTGGAACTCCTCCTGTTTGAACAATCGATTGGTGTCGGAGCAGAACTCCAAGCTGCACGTCAGAACACTGCTTGTCTTTAATGGAGTGAAATGGGTTGTATTGCTGTTAAACGGCAGTGATGTTAACGTGTGTATAGAAAGAATCAACGTGATTTTATAACGTGCTTGTCCCTATGATGTGCCTCATATTCTGGCATTTAGGACATTTCAATACGCTGATGATAAGCACTGCTTCTCATAGCAAGCGCAGCTGAATTGCAGGTCCTTCATTTAAACATCTGTTTGCTTTTATACTGGCAGTCTCAGTCGTCTTTGTTCTTGGTGTGCGCTGCAGAGCTGCTTTGAAATGCCAATTACCTTTTCTATTTAAAGAACAAGAAGATTAAAGAAACAGAACTACTCGCAGACTAATTATTGTAATTTTGCCAAGTGAAAAGGGTGTAGATTTAAGGCTGTAGTCCCAATAGTAAAGGTTGTAAAACATATTTATTTAAGTGTTTTGCTTCTGTGAATGCAAGTATTGCAAGAATACAATAGGACCTTCTGCCACTTAGTGGTTTAAGAGAGGAGCGACTAAGAAGGTTATCATCAGTAGAATCCCAATTCCAGCCATTCAATACAATCCTACAAGCACATCTGTGCACAGACTCAAGCTCCTTAGTACTGTATTTGTGAAATGGGTCCCAGACAAAATAGCGGTACTCCTAAAGTCGGTCTTATCAAACTCTTGTAAAGATGTGAAACAACCGCACAGCCATAAATCGTCATGGTGTGTTCAGAGCAAGTTATCAGATCCACAAACCCCCAGGAGCTTGTAATGAGCGACTTTCTCCATTGGAAACCCCCCCCCCCCCCATTAGGTTTTGGAACTGTTCGGTCTCAAATAATTAATTCCAAACCAATCATAAACAAGGTTAATGTCATTTTGAAACGTTATTGAATCTGTTTCTGGATTTGTACCAGATTCTGCCTGATCGTCCCCCTCCCCCAACTTTTTGCTGAAAGTAACATTTTCATCATTCATTTCCAGGATTTAATAAGCATGCACAAATAATGCCTGAAGGAAAATATCGCGGCTCACCTGAATAGAAAAATGCATTAATGTGCTTTAATGATTCAGACAATTGCTTGCATGATCAGTGATGAAGGTTCAGATGATGAAGACGTGGAGTTCAGCGGTTTCAGATCAGATGTTACAGACTCCAGTCTGATTCATTACGCTTTCTTGTTGCACTATAATCCATATTTATAATCCATATTTAAAGGAGGTTAAAGAACAGGGCTTATAACCAGGAGGTCCCCGGTTCAAATCCCACCTCAGCCACTGACTCATTGTGTGATACTGAGCAAGTCACTTCACCTCCTTGTGCTCCGTCTTTCGGGTGAGACGTAGTTGTAAGTGACTCTGCAGCTGATGCATAGTTCACACACCCTAGTCTCTGTAAGTCGCCTTGGATAAAGGCGTCTGCTAAATAAACAAATAATAATAATAATAATATTTTGGATTTTTTTGTTTTTTGTTTTTAGACACTGCAAGAGCTTGTAACTCAGGCATTTTTGTGTATTGTATTGAACATTTTAATATTTTTTTTTTTAGACATTTAGTTTTTTTTGTATTGAACATTTTAATGCTATTGTGCTACTTTGGATGCTAAGTTTAATTTCTTATTTCATGTTGTGTTTCCACACTGGACACTCCAATTACTTCCTTACAGAGATTATGTAAAGCCATTTATTTATTTTGCACGTATTTATATATTTTTTTAATGTAGTGACGTTTATTCTAGCACTTTTCATCTACAAATGTGGTTTATCATATTTGTGAAAATATTTGAAATGACAAAACAGTGGACATACTGCAGCAGCTTTGAATTGTATTTCACCAGTCAATAAATATGTTAAGTGCATTTCTTGATTCTTTATCGGGACTGTGTGCCGTGCTCTACCTTTTGAATTTTAAGCATGCCTAATTGTAAACGTAATCTATCTATCTAATGTTAATAATACCTGAATCAGCGCCCCCCTGACTCGGCAGAATCCTGTAATTGTCTTCTAGTTGCCAAGTCATTAACATGCAAATTAAACAAAAAAGGGTCCAAAACAGACCCCTGAGGAACGCCAGGACATCCTGGACATCAACTCTTTGCCAATGCCAATTATGCAAAAACACCTCAGTGAAACCTCGAATGGGCTTTTAAAATACAGAACACAAAATGCCAGTATCTGCTGGTGGAGTAGGTTAATCAATATAAAAACACAATGAATTGCCTATAGTGTTGGAAATTCGCTATTTTAGGTTAGGGACTTGTTCTAGGATTTTCTCTGTGGCTGTTTCAACACATATTTAGTAGTTTTTTCCTGGTTGGGGAAATTGAATGGTTCATTTGTCACAGGTTAAAATGCCAGGGCAGTGTTGAGGATTAGCTTTTAATACTTCTTTGTCCCTGTAGTGCATGTCTGGGTGATGTCAGCCTGCAGTAATGTGCGAACAACAGGATCCTTCTGTTGACCAGATGTTTTCAGTTTTGCCAATCGAGGTGTTGAATTCCGTGCAGCATGATAATCAACAACACCTGTACTGTGCTGCTGAGGCACGAATCAGGCTTTATTATTTGTTTATTTAGCAGATGCCTTTATCCAAGGCGACTTACAGAGACTAGGGTGTGTGAACTATGCATCCGCTGCAGAGTCATTTACAATTACATCTCACCCGAAAGACGGAGCACAAGGAGGTTAAGTGACTTGCTCAGGGTCACACAATGAGTCAGTGGCTGAGGGGGGCTTTGAACCAGGGACCTCCTGGTTATAAGCCCTGTTCTTTAACCACTGGACCACACAGCCTCCCTTAACCACTGGACCACACAGCCTCCTAGGCTGTTGTACCGTGTGCATGTTATAGGACTCCCTGGCCAGTAATGGGAGGGTTTAGCTGCTGAGATATTGCATGTGCATTTGGGGTTATTTAAAAGATGGTTTCAAAGACAGTCATGATTCTAGGGCCCTGTTCACTGCAGGCCTCAGCCACGTTCCCAGTGCTGATTTCATAAGAGAAGCCGTGTCCTGGGCTTCCCCTCAGCAGAAACACAGAGATACCCAACTGTCTGCGTGCTGCAAACCCTCCTGGACGTCTAGACAGGAGCTCGGCACTCTGACTAAGTGTCTCTGTCAGGGTAAAGGAGTGGACACTCAGAACACCCTGGGAAGCACACTGTCTCACATGTTGATAAAGGAGTGGACACTCTGAGAACATGCTGGGAAGCACACTGTCTCACATGCTGATAAAGGAGTGGACACTGAGAACACGTTGGGAAGCACACTGTCTTACATGCTGATAAAGGAGTGGACACTGAGAACACGTTGGGAAGCACACTGTCTCACATGCTGATAAAGGAGTGGACACTCTGAGAACATGCTGGGAAGCACACTGTCTCACATGCTGATAAAGGAGTGGACACTCTGAGAACACGTTGGGAAGCACACTGTCTCACATGCTGATAAAGGAGTGGACACTCTGAGAACACGCTGGGAAGCACACTGTCACATGCTAATAAAGGAGTGGACACTGAACACGTTGGGAAGCACACTGTCTCACATGCTGATAAAGGAGTGGACACTCTGAGAACATGCTGGGAAGCACACTGTCTCACATGCTGATCAGGCTGCAGCTGGTGTGGGAGATTTTAAGGGACACAGATAAAAAATTCATGTTCTTTTGCTGGTGCCTTAATTATGGTTATGAGGTGAAAAGGCTCTGGGTATAGTTTTCTAAAAGAGCACCCGTGTAATCTGTGATGTTCTTCTCTGAGAGACCGATATCTTCACAACTGTGGGGAGAATACTTTTCATCTTCCTCCTCCTCCTCCTGTTTTCATCAGGATGAAATAGTCATGAGCTGTACTGTAGGTCACAGTGATCTTTCTCTTCACTGCCAGCCAATGGACTGGTCCGTTTGGGAAGCACCTCTAATAGTTTAACGAAACTATACAAGAGCTGCTTGCTGTCCTACATGCTGTTGATATAGGCTGTGGTGCCATGCTTTTCACAAAAAGTAGGTAAACATAATTATTCATGGACTCGACACCTGTCATTTTATTAGGTCTTAGTATAAAGGGTCTGTTGTTATTTTTACATTTATTTATGTTTTTATTTTTTTGATAATTCACTTTTATGGTGAAAATAAATTGTCTTTAAAAGGTGGACATAAAAAAGAAATATTCCAGAAAATGGAGGAACATTCCTTGTATAATATCTAGAGAAAATGATCAATTTTGAATGGCACGACGCAATTTTTTTTACTGCTTTAATAAATATATAATATTTAATATCTTGAAATACCTATTTTTAGACTGCAAAATTCTGTGAAACAAGCCATTTTTTTACTGTGAAAAAAATATAGCCCTAGCAGTAAGTGAATGCCGGCCTTCTTTTATACTGCTGTACAATCCCCTACTGGATCCCTCAAACTGCTGCTCTTCTGAAAAGCACCATGGAACACACTTCTGTTCATGATCCTTTGTGGAAAAACATCATAATAATAAGAGTGCTGGAGTGCAGGGTTTCAAGCTAATTCCTTCACATAACCTTCAGCCCACTAGGATTTCCCCTCTCGTTCCTTTAGTGGAATATCACATTACCAGAGCTCATTGCTCAGGTGGTCATGTATATAAGACACACTGCATTCGTGGAGTATCACATTACCAGAGCTCATTGCTCAGGTGGTCATGTATATAAGACACACTGCATTAGTGGAGTATCACATTACCAGAGCTCATTGCTCAGGTGGTCATGTATATAAGACACACTGCATTCGTGGAATATCACATTACCAGAGCTCATTGCTCAGCTGATCATGTATATAAGACACACTGCAACAATACTTTAAGGGATTCATGAAACTGTATTTTGATTTCTGTTGTATGGTTTCACATCCATATGCATTAGAAAAGGAGCCACCACTTCACAGTCTTGTGAGGTATTACTTTAATTTATAAAACTCGATTAGAAATCCCATCTAGAAACTGCTTGCTATGCATTTACTATATTATAAATGATGCATATATATATATATATATACAGTGCCTTGCGAAAGTATTCGGCCCCCTTGAACTTTGCGACCTTTTGCCACATTTCAGGCTTCAAACATAAAGATATGAAACTGTAATTTTTTGTGAAGAATCAACAACAAGTGGGACACAATCATGAAGTGGAACGAAATTTATTGGATATTTCAAACTTTTTTAACAAATAAAAAACTGAAAAATTGGGCGTGCAAAATTATTCAGCCCCTTTACTTTCAGTGCAGCAAACTCTCTCCAGAAGTTCAGTGAGGATCTCTGAATGATCCAATGTTGACCTAAATGACTAATGATGATAAATAGAATCCACCTGTGTGTAATCAAGTCTCCGTATAAATGCACCTGCACTGTGATAGTCTCAGAGGTCCGTTTAAAGCTCAGAGATCATCATGAAGAACAAGGAACACACCAGGCAGGTCCGAGATACTGTTGTGGAGAAGTTTAAAGCCGGATTTGGATACAAAAAGATTTCCCAAGCTTTAAACATCCCAAGGAGCACTGTGCAAGCGATAATATTGAAATGGAAGGAGTATCAGACCACTGCAAATCTACCAAGACCTGGCCGTCCCTCTAAACTTTCAGCTCATACAAGGAGAAGACTGATCAGAGATGCAGCCAAGAGGCCCATGATCACTCTGGATGAACTGCAGAGATCTACAGCTGAGGTGGGAGACTCTGTCCATAGGACAACAATCAGTCGTATACTGCACAAATCTGGCCTTTACGGAAGAGTGGCAAGAAGAAAGCCATTTCTTAAAGATATCCATAAAAAGTGTCGTTTACAGTTTGCCACAAGCCACCTGGGAGACACACCAAACATGTGGAAGAAGGTGCTCTGGTCAGATGAAACCAAAATCGAACTTTTTGGCAACAATGCAAAACGTTATGTTTGGCGTAAAAGCAACACAGCTCATCACCCTGAACACACCATCCCCACTGTCAAACATGGTGGTGGCAGCATCATGGTTTGGGCCTGCTTTTCTTCAGCAGGGACAGGGAAGATGGTTAAAATTGATGGGAAGATGGATGGAGCCAAATACAGGACCATTCTGGAAGAAAACCTGATGGAGTCTGCAAAAGACCTGAGACTGGGACGGAGATTTGTCTTCCAACAAGACAATGATCCAAAACATAAAGCAAAATCTACAATGGAATGGTTCACAAATAAACATATCCAGGTGTTAGAATGGCCAAGTCAAAGTCCAGACCTGAATCCAATCGAGAATCTGTGGAAAGAACTGAAAACTGCTGTTCACAAATGCTCTCCATCCAACCTCACTGAGCTCGAGCTGTTTTGCAAGGAGGAATGGGCAAAAATTTCAGTCTCTCGATGTGCAAAACTGATAGAGACATACCCCAAGCGACTTACAGCTGTAATCGCAGCAAAAGGTGGCGCTACAAAGTATTAACTTAAGGGGGCTGAATAATTTTGCACGCCCAATTTTTCAGTTTTTTATTTGTTAAAAAAGTTTGAAATATCCAATAAATTTCGTTCCACTTCATGATTACAGTTACAATTACAGTTTCATATCTTTGTTTGAAGCCTGAAATGTGGCAAAAGGTCGCAAAGTTCAAGGGGGCCGAATACTTTTGCAAGGCACTGTATATAATCACACACCAACACTGTACCCCATTTCACAGTTGCCATGCAATTATCCTTTAGCTTTTTACACTCCCTAAAGACATTGTTTTTCCACCTAGTTAAGTACATGAAAAATCATTAGTCCACACAGACATAAACTGTCCACCCATGCAATAAAATATGTTTGTGCTCATATTTAATTCACATTACTGTAAGAAATGACAAAGGGGTCCCAAGTTATTTTTTAGGTATTTTTATTTCCATGATTTTCTATAGAAACACACCCACAGCACATTTCTGTATTCATGATGAACCCCCCACATGCTATACACAAGATTGGGGTTCCCATGTTCATGTTTCATTCTTATGTCAATTTATGTACAGTTAAGCCAAAAGTTTTGCATCACCTAGAATTGGATTGAGACATTCATTAAAAAAAAAAAAAAAAAAACTAAAAAACTATATGAACATAATTTAGATTTTATTTAACATCACGTATAATCAAAGAAACTACATAATGATATTGCAAAAGTCTTAATAGTAGTACAGTATTTCGTGTTGGATTTCAAAATGTCTTTGAGTATATGGAAAACTACAAAGCGGTGTGTAATGCAATATGTTAACATAACATTAATCAGCAGCTTTCATTCGTCTTTATGAAGCAACATGAGTTCATTCTGTATAGAGGGTGATGCAAAACGTGTGGCCGGAGCGGTGTGTAAGATGACAGATGAGAAACTAAGCACCATAAAGGCTTCTTATTCTGTTTAGTTTTCTCAGTATCCTAACTCTAGATGTGATTGTTGTATTGAATTGCATGACATGTTATTGTGCAATGGGACTGGGAAGAAGCCCTCTCCTGCAGCTTCAAACACTTCCACTGTTCTCAGATTGCCAGCTGTCCTCAATTCAAAGGCTGCTTGTTGCAAATAGAAATGACTGGTACGGTACAAACAAGCCCAACTTGAATGAGCTTCCAATGCGATCACAGACAAGTGTCTCTTGTTCTATTGCACTGCTTACATGTGACAGAAGATGCCTGGGTCATGCGCTGTCACATAGTGCCCACTTTGTTAGTTATAAAGAGAGATTTGTTTATTTTAATAAGCAAGTTTAAATAGACAAATTCAGACCGACCCATCTGTTTTAAAACTCGGCATCTTAACATGTTTAACATTAAAACATGCCACTGATATTTGGCTCTTTTGCATGCTGGTGCACAAAATCTAATACTGGTACATCCAAAACAAGGGAAGAAGCAATAAGGAGAAAACAAATATAAATGCATCAAACTGAGTCTCCTTCCCATTCTGAATGGAACCATGTAATTACTGTAGCAATGCAACGTTACTGTAGCAGTGCAATGTAATTACTGTAGCAGTGCAATGTAATTACTGTAGCAGTGCAATGTAATTACTGTAGCAGTGCAATGTAATTACTGTAGCAATGTAATTACTGTAGCAATATAATTACTGTAGCAGTGCAATGTAATTACTGTAGCAGTGCAATGAAATGTAATTACTGTAGTGGTGGGGGACGTACAGCATGCTGGCTGTACTGATAGCTCTAATTTTGAATTTGCAGCTGTGCTGGGGGTGTACTGCATGCTACCGACAAACTTGTTTTACTTGTTGCAATGAGTGCAATTTTCTTGCCATTGAAATATCACAAAAATGTAACCGATTCACTCGACGATGTAACCTGGCCTCTTTTTTATACTGCAAGGCATCATTCATTTTCCTACACAAACAGGCCGGTGGATGACCTTGAGTTTTTTTTTATGGAATACAGACCTGAGCATTGAGTGCATCGTTGCATTTTTCACACTTGGTTGATGGTCCAGCAGATGCCAGTATCTGCTTTTGTGCTGACCCCATCAGCTTTCTCATCAGAAGCTTCAGTTTGTTAACAAATGACCATGTCTTGTTAATAAATCCAGAAAGCTGGAAGCCATATAAATGGTAAGTGGTGCAGATTTGTAATGTGGCAGCAACATATTTCTGTAATACTTGAACTGTTTGTAAGGGGCTGTAAGAGAAACAAACAGCAACACTAAACACTATTTTTAGAAGTAGACCATGGCTGTCGTATCTACCCATTTGTGGCAGTCGTTTTAGAAAGCTGCCCGTGGCACCCAGACAAAGCCTACAGTACTGACTTGACAGCTGCAGCTTGTGTAAAAATGAATGTGAATGTGTTGGTAACCACGACTTTGACCTCTCACCTCATGGCTACGGTATTGAGGTCGGGTGGTTTTTAAGTTTCTGGTGTGTAATATTAATATATTTGGTACACAGATGTGTTCTGTGATTTCTGCCACACTGCTTTAACCATGAAACTGATACAGGCCACACACTGTGAGACGATGTTTCTGTGATTCTTTTAGTCCAGTTCCATTGCCAGTGTTGTACAGTAAAACATTACCATTCCACTGCCTCATTCCTTTAATTTCTGGCCATATCAGTGATCCAGATCTTTTTCACACATCAATTTGACTTCCTTTTGAGATGCAATATCTCTGTACCTTTTTCACAGGGATGCTTTGATTTTGTTCACAAAAATAATGATCTTAAATGGGAAACACTGTAAAGCTCATAATATCGGTAATCTGTAAAAAGCTCATAATATCATAAAGCTGGTATCAACCCAGCTTTAGACCAGAGCAAATAATTACTTTTTTTCTTTTTTCTTTAAGCAAGTAAATAGTGTGATGGTAACCAACCATATTTGAGTGCGTCCCTTTTAAATGCTCCACTGTCCCAGGTCTAAATCAGGTTTTATAAAACGCTTGACCTGGCTCTTCCATTGTGCTTTCTGAAAATCAGCCATGCATTTCAATTCTGCAGAGCAAACCAATACAAACATTGAGTGGGCACATTGGAGCACAGTGGTCAAAGTGCGGATTGAATCACTGCACGATGGCCAGGCTGCCTCATTCACTTGCACTTTGTAGACTGTGCATGTATGGGAACCTGTGCTTTTGACTAGCCTTGAATTCCAGTGAATTTTGAACAGACCATAATGTTAAAATAGGTAGATGAATTGCAGTGTAGTTGTTCCCGCTACCCTGACCCATTTAGAATGTGTTTTTGCTCATTTCTTTTTTCAGATGTTGCCAATGGCTCCAGTTCAGGAGGATATCGCCCCCCTCCAAGGACCAAAGAGGTGACCATCAACGGACAGAGTGTGAAACTGAAATACTGTTTTACCTGTAAAATATTCCGACCGCCTCGTGCCTCTCATTGCAGCCTTTGTGACAACTGTGTGGGTGAGTACAACCATTCCACAGTGTCCTGTAAGCCCGCTGTGTTCCTAATACTCCTGTGGTACATTCCATACTCCCTTGAGACTAGTCTCTCATTCAGGAGTATTGGGCTTCATTCATCAAGTCTTAAAACTCAGTTTGACACAGTGCAGGAATTGCACGGGTAAAAAACACACACAAAACCAACACCTGCCACAACTGAACAGCTGTAAATGAACAATGACACGGCTGCATTCTGTGATTCTTTTGATAATGTTTGAATGTTTGATTGAAATAATGAAATGATTCTTTGTCCAATAAAGATTGACCAGTTTTCAGGTACATTTGGTGTAACTTGTGGCCGTATCTCAAAACCCTCTTCTGTCATCCATGCACACTTCAAACCCTCTTCTGTCATCCATGCACACTTTGCCCTGGTTTCACGTGCCATTGTTCATGTTTATAAACCATTCTATCTGAGATTCCATTCCCTTACATCGTGCCCCCAGCGAGACGCTTCAGTATTTCAGAATCACACAAACACCCACGTCTTAGCTGCTTTAAGTACATTCTGAAAAGGGGACAGGGTATCATTACTAGATCTTAACAGGGGCTTAGATGATAAATACATTCATCATCTCAGTCTCAGAGATCTTAAGATGTACGTTACAGAAGACATGTGCTGATGCATGTGTTAATGCATGTTCATACTGAGCAGTGTCAAGCAGTGTCACGGACATGGATTTTAACTTCAATATGACAAAAGCTTTCTGGTATGGTGTAAGCATAGAAAATACAAATACAAACAGAAAGCAGTCGCTTATTAAAGTGCCAATTCCATCTGCAAATCTGCTTTTATTGGATCGAGAGCTGATGTTCCTTTTAAAATCTAATGGGAATTCAAACCAACGCTAAGTGCTGTAACTGGGGTTTATTTGACTAGGTCTAGTATATTTGCATTGGACATGTGCCCCCTAGTGGTAGGATTTAGAAGGCAAAATTATTTATTCATTCAATCAGACAGGCAGGCTTTAGAAATGTAAGCAATGCGTAGAGATCCAGTACGGGCAACCTTCCATTACAGCCATGCCACGTTGTTTAGATTGTCTAAGAAATATGGCAACTCCTAACAAAATGACATCTTGTAACATTATCACCACACAGTCCTTACATTCCCAGCATTCAAAGCTAGATTTTTTTCTAGCATTTTTAGGGCTTTGTTTGTTTTGATAAACAAACAGCTGAAAACGTTTTCTGCCTCTCAGAATTCAGGGTTTTATGTTCAGCAAGCAGAACCCCATTTTCAACATACAGAAAACAGGCTTTTATTTTCATTTCTTGATAAGATGTGCTGTTCTATAAATTCAGTAATACAAGTTTGAATGGGCCTGGCTTCATTGGAAGTGTATTCCTGAGACAGAGGGAGGAGGGTCGTGACAACGTGAGCAGACCTGGGCTCAGTTACAATTACAGTTACAATTACAAATACAGTGATATTCTGTTTAATTACAAATACAATGGTATTCTGTTCAATTACAAATACAAATACAGTGATATTCTGTGCAATTACAAATACAATGATATTCTGTTCAATTCCAAATACAAATACAATATGCTGTTCAATTCCAAATACAAATACAATGAGATTCTGTTCAATTCCAAATACAAATACAATGAGATTCTGTTCAATTACAATTACAAATACAATGATTAAATCAAGGGAAGTAATGTTAAACCTTTACAATGCATTAGTAAGACCTCACCTAGAATATTGTGTTCAGTTCTGGTCACCTTGTTACAAAAAGGATATTGCTGCTCTAGAAAGAGTGCAAAGAAGAGCTCCCAGAATTATCCCGGGTTTAAAAGGCATGTTGTATGCAGATAGGCTAAAATAATTGAATCTATTCAGTCTTGAACAAAGAAGACTACGCAGTGATCTGATTCAAGCCTTCAAAATTCTAAAAGGTATAGACAATGTCGACCCAGGGGACTTTTTCGACCTGAAAAAAGAAACAAGGACCAGGGGTCACAAATGGAGATTAGATAAAGGGGCATTCAGAACAGAAAATAGGAGGCATATTTTTACACAGAGAATTGTGGGAGTCTAGAACCAACTCCCCAGTAATGTTGTTGAAGCTGACACCCTGGGATCCCTCAAGAAGCTGCTTGATGAGATGCTGGGATCAATAAGCTACTAACAACCAAACGAGCAAGATGGGCCGAATGGCCTCCTCTTGTTTGTAAACGTTCTTATGTTCTTATGATACTCTGTTCAATTACAATTCTAATTACAATTACACGGGTGTGCCAAGGTTCCACGACACTTGCATTGTGATTTGCTATGAACTCCCATTGTAACTGAGCCCAGGTGAGCTGAGTTGTATTTCAGTGTGGAGTGGGACACTATCAGTGTGGCTGTGTCCACACACTGCAGCACAGCATGCAAGGGCTGGGTTTGTTTGCTCACTTTTCTGTGTCCATGCCAGTTGTCCTCACCGGTAATGCACTCACAGTAATTCACCCTCTGTTCTGTACGTTTCACAGAAGAAAGTCTGGATTCCGCTGGGTGAATGTTAGTAGGCGTCAGTATGTCATTGCTGACAGAGGTACCCACGCTTTACATAAACATTCAGGCACTTCAAATTGGTTTATGTGTGAATTATACACGATATACGAGTGGGTCATAGACAGAAGCATGTTACTGGAACAAAACAACTCCCACTATTTCCCAGGGGCAGAGAGAGAATAATATTCATTTCTGCAGAGCCTTTTATCACGTGAATCACCAACCAAGCATTAGACCATCTTTTCTAAAGCCTTTGCTGACAAGTAGTGTGGGCTGTTTCTTTAGATTGCAGTCAACAATGACTCACTTTCCTGAGAGATGTAGTGAAAAGTTGAAGAGATAAGCAGTGCCACCAACAGTCTTCAAAAAAAAAAAAGTGAAGCTTCCCCAGAGCCCAGTACAATGGTTCTTTGATATTGTTTTAGTACACCTGCCACTGCAACATCTGATTCCTAGGAAACGGTTTTAGATTGAAACTTGATATCTCCCAAGCTTTATTTGTATGTATTCCGGTTAACTTCTAGTTTGAAATACAGCAATATTATTCCAAGACTCCACCTATTCAGGCAATGTTGGGTTAATCTGTATGCTACTATATGCATGTTTCAATTAGTAATTCTAAATTACACCATACCCCAGTGGTATTGGGCTTTGTCTTTGTTTAAAACAGATTAATATTAAGATGGTTTTATTTTAAATATTTGTGGGTGTCAATGATCTTTCTAGTATGGTTAGGGTTCAGAAGATGTAGTTTGGTTAGGGTAGGGTTCAGAAGATGTAGTTTGGTTAGGGTAGGGTTCAGAAAATGTAGTTTGGTCAGAGGTATGATTCAGAAGATGTAGTTTGGTTAGGATAGGGTTCAGAAGATGTAGTTTGGTCAGAGGTATGATTCAGAAGATATAGTTTGGTTAGGGTAGGATTCAGAAGATGTAGTGTGGTTAGGGTAGAGTTCAGAAGATGTAGTGTGGTTAGGGTAGGGTTCAGAAGATGTAGGTGGTTAGGGTAGAGTTCAGAAGATGTAGTGTGGTTAGGGTAGGGTTCAGAAGATGTAGGTGGTTAGGGTAGGGTTCAGAAGATGTAGTGTGGTTAAGGTAGGGTTCAGAAGATGTATGGTTAGGGTAGGATTCAGAAGATATAGTTTGGTTAGGGTAGGGTTCAGAAGAGATGTAGTTTGTTTAGGGTAGGGTTCAGAAGATAGTGTGGTTTGGGTAGGGTTCAGAAGATGTAGTGTGGTTTGGGTAGGGTTCAGAAGATGTAGTGTGGTTAGGGTAGGGTTCAGAAGATGTAGTGTGGTTAGGGTAGGGTTCAGAAGATATAGTTTGGTTAGGGTAGGGTTCAGAAGAGATGTAGTTTGTTTAGGGTAGGGTTCAGAAGATATAGTTTGGTTAGGGTAGGGTTCAGAAGAGATGTAGTTTGTTTAGGGTAGGGTTCAGAAGATGTAGTGTGGTTTGGGTAGGGTTCAGAAGATGTAGTGTGGTTAGGGTAGGGTTCAGAAGATGTAGTTTGGTTAGGGTAGGGTTCAGAAGAGATGTAGTTTGTTTAGGTCAGGGTTCAGAGGATGTAGTTTGGTTCTTTTTTCACAGATCAAGCAATTTAATCCTTTTTGATGTCAATTATCCATACAGTAGTGAGGCATACAGCCAGCAGAACGGATGAAGTAATGCTTTCTTCCTGGCTTCTCGTTGCAGAGCGCTTTGATCACCACTGTCCGTGGGTGGGTAACTGTGTGGGGAAAAGGAACTACCGCTTTTTCTACATGTTTATTTTGTCGCTGTCTTTCCTGACCATCTTTATATTTGCCTTTGTCATCGCCCACGTCATCCACCGTAAGTAAACCGCACGAGGGAATTAAACCAGTCAGCCTGCTAGTTGCATTATAAAAAATAACAAAAACTTACAACTAATGAAAACTGTGACATTTCAGAATCTAACATGAAATACTGTGCTACTATTATAGTTTCCGGTAGACACTTGCAATATCATTTTGTAGTTGCTTTGATTACATGATGTTAAATAAAATATGTAAATTATGTTTGTATAGATTTTATAGACAAGGTTGAGAAGAAGCTGTGTGTGTATCGTGCTGGGGTACATGGCATACTCAGCATCTACCTGGTACAATATGAAGCCCCAGAGAGTAACCCCATGTACAGAATCACTGAGACCAGACACAGCCCTGAGTGGTAAACCTGGGAATCAGTAGAGAGTAACCCCATGTACAGAATCACTGAGACCAGACACAGCCCTGAGTGGTAAACCTGGGAATCAGTTATATATATATATATACTGCTGTGCAAAAATCGTTGCATTTTTCTACTCCTGATGCATTATGACCATTAGCAATTTACTCAAAGCCTCCACTAGTGTTTTCTACTATTATAACAACCTTGACTTGCATAAAGAAGGAAAAACATTGAGTGAAATAGCTCGCACCACTTGATTTTCAAGGTGTGGTATCCGAAGCATAATAAACAAGTACAGGGAAACATCATCTGTAATTGACAAACCCAGGACTGGAAGACCCAAAAAGCTGTCTAATAAGGACAAGCAATACTTGAAGATAATATCCTTAAGGAATAGAAAGAAGACAAGCGTTGAATTGACAACAGAACTGGCAGAAGGCACAGGTGTCGCTGTCCATCCATCAACAATCCAAAGCACTTGACCGTTGTTCCATAGTCCAATGTCTGTGCTCTTGTGCATATTTTAGCCTTTTAGTCTTGTTCCCCATTCTTAACAGAGGTATTCTTACTGCAACACATCCTTTAAGTCCTGATTTTCAAGAGTGACCTTCATACTGTTGATTTGATGGATAATGACACCTGTGCCTTCTGCCAGTTCTGTTGTCAATTCAACCCCATGGCAATCAGTGTCTTAGAACACCTGCCGTTCTAAGCGCCAGCCATCTTAGGGCCACAAGTCCAAGGGCAGTCTGCGCTGTGGCAGTCTAAGGGCCACAAGTCCAAGGGCAGTCTGCGCTGTGGCAGTCTAAGGGCCACAAGTCCAAGCGCAGTCTGAGCTGTGGCAGTCTAAGAGCCACACGTCCAAGGGCAGTCTGAGCTGTGGCAGTTTAAGAGCTACACGTCCAAGGGCAGTCTGAGCTGTGGCAGTCTAAGGGCCACACGTCCAAGGGCAGTCTGAGCTGTGGCAGTCAGAGCGAGGACAGGTAGAGCGAGGGCCTTTCCAAATCCCTCCCAATGGCTACTAGAGGCCTCATTCCTACCTTAACACCTGGATCCCCTGGACACAGCGGGCTCGCTCGTTCTCCTCTCCCAGAATGAACACTGGTAAGTACCTGCTCCACATACCCTTACTAACTCCTTCTCCCCCTACACTGCCTGCTACAAACCTGAAAATCTCCTTATTCAATTGTCGCTCTCTGACTAACAAATATCTGCTTCTCAGCAAACTTATAACCGATACCAATCTTGATCTTCTCTGTAGCTGAAACCTGGAACTCTGTAAACGACATGCATTCGCTGCATCCCCCAAGGGCTATTCCCTCTTCGTTCCTCTGTTGTGTTGCTGTTTTCTGTCTCTTACAAGCAATCACCATTACTTGCATTATCAAGACAAGTAGGAGGCTGTGTGGTCCAGTGGTTAAAGAAAAGGGCTTGTAACCAGAAGGTCCCCGGTTCAAATCCCACCTCAGCCACTGACTCGCTGTGTGACCCTGAGCAAGCCACTTAACCTCCTTGTGCTCCGTCTTTCGAGTAAGTGACTCTGCAGCTGATGCATAGATCACACACCCTAGTCTCTGTAAGTCGCCTTGGATAAAGGTGTCTGCTAAATAAACAAATAATAATAATAATAATAATAATAATAATAATAATGTCCTCTTATCTGGATGCATGCAGTCTGTTTTCTATGCTGGACAACGCCACTGCGTCCAGCATAGAAAACAGACTGCATGCATTCCTCAAGGATCTGTTCTTGGGCCCCTTTGCTTCAATATCTGTTCTTGGGCCCCTTCAATATCTACATGCTTCCCATGGGTCACCTCATCCGCCAACACAGCCTCATGTTTCACTCCTATGCTGACAATACCCATCTCTACTTAAAACTCGACCCTGGAAGCCCCGCTGCCATGGTCCGGCTCTCGGCTTGCATTCAAGACATTGACGCCTGGATGTCTGCCAGTTTTCTTCAGCTGAACACTAGCAAATCTGAACTCCTAGTAGGATCTAAAACTCAACTTCTCAATGTAGCTGCCCTGAACCTCAGAAACTCTCTGCTGCTGCCTTCCCCCACAGTACGAAGCCTTGGTGTACTTCTTGACAGCAACCTCTCCTTTGATGCCCACATCTCCTCTGCGGTCAAATCTTCCTTCTACCATCTTCGAAACATCTCCAAAGTCCATCCCTACCTTTCCCTCCAAGATGCGGAGATACTCTGTCATGCATTTGTTCCTCTCGACTCGACTACTGACTCGACTACCCAAGACCCACTTCTCTCTTGCCTTCCATGCTCTTTAAACATAATATCTGCTATTAGCTGCTGTGTTGTTGCTACTATTTCATGTATTATGCTATTATCATGTATTATGCACTTTCCACTGTATTTAATGTATTATTAATTGTTTTTTACTGTATATCATGTATTATGCATTTCTTTGTATTTAAAGTATTATGGATTTTCTTGTTACTGCTTCTTGTAAAGTGCTTTGTGAAGGTGGTTGATTGATTGATATTGAGAATGATTTCACTCAATGTTTTTCCTTCTTTATGCAAGTCAAGGTTGTTATAATAGTAGAAAACATTAGTGGAGACTGAGTAAATTGTTGATGCTTATAATGCATCAGAGTAGAAAAATGTCTAAGACTTTTGCACAGGTGTGTGTGTGTGTGTGTGTGTGTGTGTATATATATATATATATATATATATATATATATATATATAATAAAATATACAGTACTGTGCAAAAGTTTTAGGCAGGTGTGAAAAAATGCTGTAAAGTAAGAATGCTTTCAAAAATAGACATGTTAATAGTTTATATTTATCAATTAACAAAATGCAAAGTGAGTGAACAGAAGAAAAATCTACATCAAATCAATATTTGGTGTGACCACCCTTTGCCTTCAAAACAGCATCAATTCTTCTAGGTACACTTGCACACAGTTTTTGAAGGGACTCTGCAGGTAGGTTGGCCCAAACATCTTGGAGAACTAACCACAGTTCTTCTGTGGATTTAGGCAGCCTCAGTTGCTTCTCTCTCTTCATGTAATCCCAGACAGACTCGATGATGTTGAGATCAGGGCTCTGTGGGGGCCATACCATCACTTCCAGGACTCCTTGTTCTTCTTTACGCTGAAGATAGTTCTTAATGACTTTCACTGTATGTTTGGGGTCGTTGTCATGCTGCAGAATAAATTTGGGGCCAATCAGATGCCTCCTGATGGTATTGCATGATGGATAAGTATCTGCCTGTACTTCTCAGCATTGAGGAGACCATTAATTCTGACCAAATCCCCAACTCCATTTGCAGAAATGCAGCCCCAAACTTGCAAGGAACCTCCACCATGCTTCACTGTTTCCTGCAGACACTCATTCGTGTACCGCTCTCCAGCCCTTCGGCGAACAAACTGCCTTCTGCTACAGCCAAATATTTCAAATTTTAACACTGTGTTTTCGTGCATAGTTGAGTCGCTTGGCCTTGTTTCCACGTCAGAGGTATGGCTTTTTGGCCGCAAGTCTTCCATGAAGGCCACTTCTGACCAGACTTCTCCGGACAGTAGATGGGTGTACCAGGGTCCCACTGTTTTCTGCCAATTCTGAGCTGATGGCACTGCTGGACATCTTCCGATTGCGAAGGGAACTAAGCATGATGTGTCTTTCATCTGCTGCAGTAAGTTTCTTTGGCCGACCACTGCGTCTACGGTCCTCAACGTTGCCCGTTTCTTTGTGCTTCTTCAAAAGAGCTTGGACAGCACATTTGGAAACCCCTGTCTGCCTTGAAATTTCTGCCTGGGAGAGACCTTGCTGATGCAGTATAACTACCTTGTGTCTTGTTGCTGTGCTCAGTCTTGCCATGGTGTATGACTTTTGACAGTAAACTGTCTTCAGCAACCTCACCTTGTTAGCTGAGTTTGGCTGTTCCTCACCCAGTTTTATTCCTCCTACACAGTTGTTTCTGTTTTAGTTAATGATTGTGTTTCAACCTACATATTGAATTGATGATCATTAGCACCTGTTTGGTATAATTGTTTAATCATAAACCTGACTATATGCCTACAAAATCCCTGACTTTGTGCAAGTGTACCTAGAAGAATTGATGCTGTTTTGAAGGCAAAGGGTGGTCACACCAAATATGGATTTGATTTAGATTTTTCTTCTGTTCACTCACTTTGCATTTAGTTAATTGATAAATATAATCTATTAACATGTCTATTTTTGAAAGCATTCTTACTTTACAGCATTTTTTCACACCTGCCTAAAACTTTTGCAAGGTACTGTGTGTGTGTATATATATATATATATATATATATATATATATATACTGTATATAACCATGTACCCCTTAGCGCACATCCCTATGCATCCAATTGAGATGCTGAACTAGATAATGGATAAAGCTGATTGTGTGAAAGTGCTGACCGAGGCACTTCAACACAAATAGAACAATCCAGTGCATTGTGTGTTCTGTGCTATTGTGTTTTACTCTCTTGTCTTTCAGGGTCTCATCAGACAGGATTCTTGAACGCACTGAAGGACAGTCCCGCTAGATATCCTTTTCACTGGACATGGCACAACATCCACTGCTGTTTACCAGTATTTGCAGTCTTTACACAGGAAGAGCCTAGCTGGGATTGTAATGTGTCAAGATCCTCCTTTAGCGTCGAGTCGACTCCTCATCAGTAAATCATTTGCAGTGAGAGCTGGAAGAGTAGTTAGCTTGATATTAAGTGTGAGGCTTTCCTGTTGGGAATGAGCTCAGTGCAATGAGCAGCTCTAGGGTGTGTGGTGGCTCCTCTCTTGTGGGATTTCACATAGTGCAAATCCAGCTATTATATCACAGTGTTTTACAGACTGTAGCACAAGTTCTGAGTGACAGTTTACTGCATGTAGTGTGTCAGTCAGTGCCATTCTGAATGGTTCCAATACGCGCTATGCAAGGCCATTAGGGGCCAGACCTGTATAGAAAATCAATAGCATTAGATACATGAACTGGTCAGATTTGGTCGATAACAATGCACCTGGAATGGAATGCTACTTTTATAGAATGCTGCTTGTACAAGTTCTAATCCGATCTCCATGCTAGCACCTCATTAAGCACCCTGATTGGATTCATCAGTCTCAGCACCTTGTCTTACTATTGGCTGTTTAGCTCTTGTCATATGTGTCTTTCTTCAGTGACAGCAGGCAGGCACTCCAGCATGCACACTGCAGCATGTATAAAAATAAAATGAGATGCCAACCCTGTCCCACACCCTTAAATATTATTAGAGAGCATCGTTTCAGAAGAGAAAGTTAATCAGGGTTGTCTCGTTGACTTCATGAAATCGGTAATAATAAACTGAGAGAGATTTCATTTTGTATTGGGTCCAGGTTAATATGTGCTGTATCTTCTGTTTATAAAGCTCATTTTAATGGCTGTACTCCTAGCAGATGTTGGTGATTTTGGAATGTTTCAGTGCAGTGCTGTCCTGTGATTGGAGTGTTTCAGTGCAGTGCTGTCCTGTGATTGGAGTGTTTCAGTGCGGTGCTCTCCTGTGATTGGAGTGTTTCAGTGCGGTGCTCTCCTGTGATTGGAATGTTTTGCTTTTTCCTTGACTCTGTATCACTGTGCTGGAAGCAGTCGTTTGCTTCTTCTCTGTGTGGTCTATTGTCGGTCTCTCAGGATTTCACACATACCTGATCAGCTCCAATCAAACCACCAATGAAGATGTAAGTGTTGAAGTGCTTTCATGTCAATGGAACAGTATGACAGTATGTGAAAGTGTTTGATTTGTAGAGCTGTTTTTGTTCTGTTTGTTTTTTCCTTCTTGCCCAGTGATAATGTTAATAGAGCTAAAACATGATAATGTAGCGCTGGTAAAGCTCCTTCAATTGCAAAATCTGTGAGACATGGAATGTGGGATCTGCCTGGCTCAGAACCTGGGCAGGTTGGACATAGATACAGAAGTCTCTCTGTAGAGAGCAATCTTACCCAGTGATGTGGACAACTTACACCTTTTCCATTGATTTCACCTGGGTTTACTGGATTTCAAATGTCCAGTTCTGAATAGCATAAGCACAGTCCATATGGAATAGTCCCGGGTTCGAGCCTTTGAGCTGCACAAAGTCATATCCCAGGACCTAATTGAGACCTGATGGTTTGAGTTTTCTGAATTTTTTTGTTACAGATCACTTGAGTTCTATTATTTTCTATTTGTTTTAGATTAAGGGATCATGGTCAACTAAAAGAGGCAAAGAAAACTACAATCCCTACAGCCATGGGAACATTGTCACTAACTGCTGCGTGGCGCTGTGTGGACCAGTACCTCCCAGGTAAAGAGACTCCTCTATTCAGCTGCTCCCTGTTTGCAGCGGGAAACCCTTGCCCTCCAACATTGTGTTACTAAATGAACGCTATGTGAGTAATCTAGTCTGCCGTCACGGCTGTGAGTTCAGAGCTGTCAGTGTGATGAATACGTTGATGCACCTTCATGTGTCCCCAGATCGTGTGACGCTCAATAATTTACGCTAAAGACACCGAGTACACAGTTTTAAAATGAGGTGAGCAGTTCTCAAGTGTGACATGCAGACAGAGACCTCCATACATCCCCACAAACTTCTACTGCCGAAAGATAATGCAAAACATTATCTTTCAGCAGTAGAAGCTCGTGGGGATGTATGGGGATGCCATCTTGCCAATGCGTTATTGGTGGTTTTTAAAAAAAAAAATTTGCTATAGTATTAATTTTTCATGAAGGGACTGTACACCACTGGGATTCTTAATGGCAAATGATTACAGCTCTCTCCCAATAAGTCCTCAGAGCAAACTCACAGAGCAGTAATCTATCCACACAGAGAAGCTCACAGAGCAGTAATCTATCCACACAACAGAGAGAGCTCACAGAACAGTAATCTATCCACACAACAGAGAGAGCTCACAGAACAGTAATCTATCCACACAGAGAGAGCTCACAGAACAGTAATCTATCCACACAACAGAGAGAGCTCACAGAACAGTAATCTATCCACACAGAGAGAGCTCACAGAACAGTAATCTATCCACACAGAGAGAGCTTGGAGCAGTAATCTATCCACACAGAGAGAGCTCACAGAGCAGTAATCTATCCACACAGAGAGAGCTCACAGAGCAGTAATCTATCCACACAACAGAGAGAGCTCACAGAACAGTAATCTATCCACACAGAGAGAGCTCACAGAGCAGTAATCTATCCACACAACAGAGAGAGCTCACAGAGCAGTAATCTATCCACACAACAGAGAGAGCTCACAGAGCAGTAATCTATCCACACAACAGAGAGAGCTTGGAGCAGTAATCTATCCACACAGAGAGAGCTCACAGAACAGTAATCTATCCACACAACAGAGAGAGCTCACAGAGCAGTAATCTATCCACACAGAGAGAGCTCGGAGCAGTAATCTATCCACACAGAGAGAGCTCGGAGCAGTAATCTATCCACACAGAGAGAGCTCACAGAACAGTAATCTATCCACACAACAGAGAGAGCTCACAGAGCAGTAATCTATCCACACAGAGAGAGCTCGGAGCAGTAATCTATCCACACAGAGAGAGCTCACAGAACAGTAATCTATCCACACAGAGAGAGCTCACAGAGCAGTAATCTATCCACACAGAGAGAGCTCACAGAGCAGTAATCTATCCACACAGAGAGAGCTCGGAGCAGTAATCTATCCACACAGAGAGAGCTCGGAGCAGTAATCTATCCACACAGAGAGAGCTCACAGAGCAGTAATCTATCCACACAGAGAGAGCTTGGAGCAGTAATCTATCCACACAGAGAGAGCTCACAGAGCAGTAATCTATCCACACAGAGAGAGCTCGGAGCAGTAATCTATCCACACAGAGAGAGCTCACAGAGCAGTAATCTATCCACACAGAGAGAGCTCACAGAGCAGTAATCTATCCACACAGAGAGAGCTCGGAGCAGTAATCTATCCACACAGAGAGAGCTCACAGAACAGTAATCTATCCACACAGAGAGAGCTCACAGAGCAGTAATCTATCCACACAGAGAGAGCTCACAGAGCAGTAATCTATCCACACAACAGAGAGAGCTTGGAGCAGTAATCTATCCACACAGAGAGAGCTCACAGAGCAGTAATCTATCCACACAACAGAGAGAGCTCGGAGCAGTAATCTATCCACACAGAGAGAGCTCACAGAGCAGTAATCTATCCACACAGAGAGAGCTCACAGAGCAGTAATCTATCCACACAGAGAGAGCTCGGAGCAGTAATCTATCCACACAGAGAGAGCTCGGAGCAGTAATCTATCCACACAGAGAGAGCTCACAGAGCAGTAATCTATCCACACAGAGAGAGCTTGGAGCAGTAATCTATCCACACAGAGAGAGCTCACAGAGCAGTAATCTATCCACACAGAGAGAGCTCGGAGCAGTAATCTATCCACACAGAGAGAGCTCACAGAGCAGTAATCTATCCACACAGAGAGAGCTCGGAGCAGTAATCTATCCACACAACAGAGAGAGCTCACAGAGCAGTAATCTATCCACACAGAGAGAGCTCGGAGCAGTAATCTATCCACACAACAGAGAGAGCTCACAGAGCAGTAATCTATCCACACAGAGAGAGCTCACAGAGCAGTAATCTATCCACACAACAGAGAGAGCTCACAGAGCAGTAATCTATCCACACAACAGAGAGAGCTCGGAGCAGTAATCTATCCACACAGAGAGAGCTCGGAGCAGTAATCTATCCACACAACAGAGAGAGCTCACAGAGCAGTAATCTATCCACACAGAGAGAGCTCACAGAGCAGTAATCTATCCACACAGAGAGAGCTCACAGAACAGTAATCTATCCACACAGAGAGAGCTCACAGAGCAGTAATCTATCCACACAGAGAGAGCTCACAGAGCAGTAATCTATCCACACAACAGAGAGAGCTTGGAGCAGTAATCTATCCACACAGAGAGAGCTCACAGAGCAGTAATCTATCCACACAGAGAGAGCTCACAGAGCAGTAATCTATCCACACAGAGAGAGCTCACAGAGCAGTAATCTATCCACACAGAGAGAGCTCACAGAGCAGTAATCTATCCACACAACAGAGAGAGCTCACAGAGCAGTAATCTATCCACACAGAGAGAGCTCACAGAGCAGTAATCTATCCACACACAGAGAGCTCGGAGCAGTAATCTATTGTCAGAATATCTGCACGTACTCTTTTTATTTATATATATATGCTCTGGGCACACTCTTAAACTCAGGGGAGACGTTCAGGGAGGACAGAGATGTTTTAAAATCCTGTAGTGGTTTTGTTCGTGCACTGGGGGGCTATATGTCCAGACAACTTTTTAATATTCAAGAAAATCACACAGACTCATTTAATTTGAAGTTTTAACGAATCAGAGCAGTAGTAATGCTCTTTTCGGTTTATTAAATGCTTATGTTAAAAATTGGATTGGTTGGTTGCGCAGACCACCGTAAATCCCAAGTAATAAGCAGTCCAGGTGATCTGGTACCTTTACAGGTTTAACAGCATTAATACTTCAATATAGTAATACAGATGGTTAATTATATGCTTAGCCCTTAGGCTATGCATGCATAAAGCTAAAAACACCCACCGCTAAATTCTAGAACATTCAATATATATATATATATATATATATATATATATATATATATATATATATATATATACAGACGTGCTCAAATTTGTTGGTACCCCTCCACAAAAAACGAAGAATGCACAATTTTCTCTGAAATAACTTGAAACTGACAAAAGTAATTGGCATCCGCCATTGTTTATTCCATATTTAATAGAAATCAGACTTTGCTTTTGATTTTTTATTCAACATAATATTGTAAATAAGAAATCAAATGAAAATGGCATGGACAAAAATGATGGCACCGCTAACCTAATATTTTGTTGCACAACCTTTAGAGGCAATCACTGCAATCAAACGTTTTCTGTAGCTCTCAATGAGACTTCTGCACCTGTTAACAGGTAGTTTGGCCCACTCTTCCTGAGCAAACTGCTCCAGCTGTCTCAGGTTTGATGGGTGCCTTCTCCAGACTGCAAGTTTCAGCTCTTTCCATAGATTTTCGATAGGATTCAGATCAGGACTCATAGAAGGCCACTTCAGAATAGTCCAATGTTTTGTTCTTATCCATTCTTGGGTGCTTTTAGCTGTGTGTTTTGGGTCATTATCCTGTTGGAGGACCCATGACCTGCGACTTGAGACAGAGCTTTCTGACACTGGGCAGTACGTTTCGCTCCAGAATGCCTTGATAGTCTTGAGATTTCATTGTGCCCTGCACAGATTCAAGGCACCCTGTGCCAGGCGCAGCAAAGCAGCCCCAAAACATAACCGAGCCTCCTCCATGTTTCACTGTAGGTATGGTGTTCTTTTCTTTGAAAGCTTCATTTTTTCGTCTGTGAACATAGAGCTGATGTGACTTGCCAAAAAGCTCCAGTTTTGACTCATCTGTTCAAAGGACATTCTCCCAGAAGGATTGTGGCTTGTCAATATGCATTTTAGCAAATTCCAGTCTGGCTTTTTTATGTTAACCTTTGCTGTTTGCCAATTTTATAGTTGATTAATATGAAACACTATCGTAAGCATTTTCCAATACTCATTATTTCAAACCAATATCTAACTTATTAACATATAACACGTCCTGCGCTTTCTATTCCCATCTCTTCCTGCCAGGTTCTCATTCATTTCTGTTATATATATATATATATATATATATATATATATATATATATATATATATATATATATATATATAGAAAATGAATATTGTAAGATAAACTCCTATCTTCTGTTATCCAAAAGGTATTTCCGTTCGTTAATATTAACGATATCGCTCATTATAGAGATGATCTTGGCTTTTAAAATCACTGACCATCAAAAATCCTTGCATTCATCATCCAAAGCCAGCGAGTCCTCTTCAACACTGCGTTTACTACGAGCAGGTGAGAACAAGGTTACAACATCAGCTGTATTCCTTCAGCAAGTTTACTGTTGGAGTTACAGTGCATACTTTAAATGATTTTATAACATGTAGTTCACATTCAGATATGTCAATATAGAAATCTCTTATAAACTGCAATTCTATGTTACTTCATTGATACACACAGAAGGCAAGAGGCTAATTTTTTATTATTAATATCAATTGAATATTAAAACTTAGGACTGCCCATACATTTACTTAATGTTATTATATTAGGTTTCTTATTTATTTAAACACTTTTTTGTTTTTTCTTACTATAATCAAACCTAGTTCGATTGCTTCTGGCATATTAACTGTGCTCCATAGATTCTGCCATTCTGCTCTCGCTGGATCAGAATGTTTTGAGAGTAATTAAAAAAGATGCTTTTGCCTGATAAGGGAGGTTTGGAGCTTTCAGCAGGTCAGTCTGACCTTCAATGCAATGAACTCCTTCTCACAGGCCTTACACAGATCTGTTAATAATATTTTCTAATAGTTGAATATTCTTTAAAACACATTACACTCATTACAATATTTGTTGCAGTTTCACAAATGTTCAATTTGTATCCCAAAGATCAGCCTGCTTCCAGTAGCTGTGACCGTCTTGGGTCAGTTTCTGCTCACAGGTGTGGGTGACAGTCTTTAAAAGCCTGATACCTGCAAAAACTTCCATCTTGTTAACTGGGCTCCCATCTCTACATTCCCAGATGTGGGCAAACACATTTTAACTGAATCTGGGTCCAACAAAGAACCGCACACCCTTGCAACCGAGGCCTTCCATGCAAAAGGATCTAATGACTTATAGCACAAAAGGGACGTGCCAGAACTGTCTGTGACACTATCCACACAGAGAGCTCACAGAGCAGTAATCTATCCACACAGATAATATGAATTCAGATGATTCTAGATGAGAGGTAACATTCCTTTCCTGGGTTCCATCGGCAGTGCTGTGCTGTTTATATCATTCTGCTTGTTGGAATAATTGTTATGGAAGAAGTTAATGTCTTCATTGAAAGTAAGCTGCTGTACCAGAGAATGGCTTGGATTAAACTACTTCATGGAAGTGTCGATTTTTCTGGGTCAGAAGTTCTACGTGCAGCTGTGGCAGTGTACTGTGCTATTGAATTCAGTGTTACAGTAACAGTGCAAATAAAATAAATGCATTGTATCATCTGCTAGTATCTGCACAGTCATAACCAGCTGCATCTCAACACAGAGATTTAAATCTGCACAGTCATAACCAGCTGCATCTCAACACAGAGATTTAAAAAACCCTTTAAGAGAAAGAAAAGTGTTTCTTCATTAGCAGCATCTTTACAAGATATTGGGGTTGCAGCAGCACATCTTAATACTGCCACCCAAACAACGATACAACAATAAAGCTCTGTGTTTGTGTAATTCATTACCCAGGGGTAATAGATTGTGAGGTAGATAAAGCTCTGTGTTTGTGTAATTCATTACCCAGGGGTAATAGATTGTGAGGTAGATAAAGCTCTGTGTTTGTGTAATTCATTACCCAGGGGTAATAGATTGTGAGGTAGATAAAGCTCTGTGTTTGTGTAATTCATTACCCAGGGGTAATAGATTGTGAGGTAGATAAAGCTCTGTGTTTGTGTAATTCATTACCCAGGGGTAATAGATTTGTGAGGTAGATAAAGCTCTGTGTTTGTGTAATTCATTACCCAGGGGTAATAGATTGTGAGGTAGATAAAGCTCTGTGTTTGTGTAATTCATTACCCAGGGGTAATAGATTGTGAGGTAGATAAAGCTCTGTTTTGTGTAATTCATTACCCAGGGGTAATAGATTGTGAGGTAGATAAAGCTCTGTGTTTGTGTAATTCATTACCCAGGGGTAATAGATTGTGAGGTAGATAAAGCTCTGTTTTGTGTAATTCATTACCCAGGGGTAATAGATTGTGAGGTAGTGTAACGGGGTACACCCCGCCCCTGTATTATTTGAATGTTTTGTAGGATTATTATTATTATTATTATTATTATTATTATTATTATTATTATTATTATTATTATTATTATATTTGGGACGGTGGGAAAGCCATGTTTTTATTGTTTGTTTTTAATTTAAAAACCTGTGAGTGTGGCTGGAGCCTCAACAAGGTAATTGTTTTATTGATAATTAATTAAGGCTCCAGCCACAGCTTAAAAGAACCCGCTCCAGGCTAATCGGGGCATTTTCCTTTGAGCCAGAGACGGGAGTACTATAGAGCGAGAGAATACACCCGAAGCAACTGCTACCGCTGTACCACACAATATTTGTTTGTTAGTTTATTTTGGCCATCGAGCCCTTTTGTTTTGTGTGTTTTGTTTATTATTTGATTTATTATTAAAAGCCGAGCGCAAACACGTCTTGTTCCCGTACCCACCTTTGCTGCCTTTGTTCCTGGTGGTGGTGGAGACAGAGGCAGCTCCTGCTGCTCTGCTCCTGGCGGTGGTGGAGACAGAGGCAGCTCCTGCTGCTCTGCTCCTGGCGGTGGTGGAGACAGAGGCAGCTCCTGCTGTTCTGCTCCTAGCGGTGGTGGAGACAGAGGCAGCTCCTGCTGCTCTGCTCCTAGTGCTGGAGACAGTGGCGAGGGCTCCTTACCCTCTGGCGTTGGAGATGTCAGCGATGGGACCTCTCCCTCTAACACTGGAGACGGCAGCAATGGCTCCTCTCCCTCCTGGTGCTGGAGACGGCAGCAATGGCTCCTCTCCTTCTGGTGCTGGAGACAGTGGCGAGGGCTCCTCTCCCTCTGGCACTGGAGATGGCAGCGATGGCTCCTCTCCCTCCTGGTGCTGGAGACGGCAGCAATGGCTCCTCTCCTTCTGGTGCTGGAGACAGTGGCGAGGGCTCCTCTCCCTCTGGCACTGGAGATGGCAGCGATGGCTCCTCTCCCTCTGGCATTGGAGATGGCAGCAATGGCTCCTCTCCCTCTGGCGTTGGAGATGGCAGCGATGGGACCTCTCCCTCTAACACTGGAGACGGCAGCAATGTCTCCTCTCCCTCCTGGTGCTGGAGACGGCAGCAATGTCTCCTCTCCCTCCTGGTGCTGGAGACGGCAGCAATGGCTCCTCTCCCTCTGGCGTTGGAGATGGCAGCGATGGCTCCTCTCCCTCTGGCACTGGAGACCAGTGGCAACCGCTCCTCTCCCTCTGGTGCTGGAGACGGCAGCAATGGCTCTCTCCTTCTGGTGCTGGAAACAGTGCCGAGGGCTCTTCTCCCTCTGGCACTGGAGATGGCAGCAATGGCTCCTCTCCCTCTGGCGCTGGAGAAGGCAGCGATGGCTCCTCTCCCTCTGGCGCTGGAGACGGCAGCGGGGCCCCTCCCATATCTGCAGCCAGGTAGTTCAGCACCGTGGCTGCGATGTCTGGGAGGGATGCTGGGTGGTGTTGCTGTTCCCAGGCCTCCTAGCGCTCCCCATCTCTCGCCCACAGGAGGTTGATCACAGCAGGGAGGGCCTCCACGATATCTCTCTCAGGCTCCGCCAGCCAGTCCCAGATCCCCTCTGAGGACAGTGGACCAGTCTGCCTCGGAGGATGCAGAGGCAGCTCCTGCTCCTTTCCCTCGGATGGTGGTGGTGGAGGTGAAACTAGCAGGTATTCTTCCCCTGCTAGTGGAGCCTTGGGCTGTGGACGCTCGGCCTCCCCCGTCTTGGGCTGTGGACGGACCGACCCCTCATCCTCCGGTTCCTGCTCTGGGCCATCCTCCTCCCACATGGGCGCAGGATGTTCAGGCTCCTCCCTCACCTGCCGTGGAGGGGGTTGGTCGGGTGCTACATGCCCAACCTCACCAACGGCGAAGCACCATTCCTCACCCCTCAGACAGGTGAGGCAGACGTCCAGCACAGCAGAGACCTGGCGGGACTTGCGACCAGCCCCGCGCTGTTGCTGATGCACTTGCTGCTGCTGTTTCCTCCTTCCACTTCTTCCCATTATTTATTTGAAAAAAACGAACAAACAAAAAAAAAAACACACTTTTCTGTCCTGGTCCGGCTCCTGGAGGCGTTGTCTGTCCCACGCAGGACACCATATGTGGCAGAGTGGTTGAAGTGACGTCACGGACCAGGAAGGAGCAACACAAAAACAAAGGCAGCAAAGGTGGGTACGGGAACAAGACGCATTTGCGCTCGGCTTTTAATAATAAATCAAATAATAAACTAAACACTTACACAAAACAAAAGGGCTCGATGGCCAAAATAAACTAACAAACAAATACCGTGTGGTACAGCAGTAGCAGTTGCTTCGGGTGTATTCTCTCGCTCTATAGTACTCCCGTCTCTGGCTCAAAGGGAAATGCCCCGATTAGCCTGGAGCGGGTTCTTTTAAGCTGTGGCTGGAGCCTTAATTAATTATCAATAAAACAATTACCTTGTTGAGGCTCCAGCCACACTCTCTCTGGTTTTTAAATTAAAAACAAACAATAAAAACATGGCTTTCCCACCGTCCCAAATATTATTATAATAATAATAATAATAATAATAATAATAATAATAATAATAATAATAATAATAATAATCCTACAAAACATTCAAATAATACAGGGGCGGGGTGTACCCCATCACAGGTAGATAAAGCTCTGTGTTTGTGTAATTCATTACCCAGGGGTAATAGATTGTGAGGTAGATAAAGCTCTGTGTTTGTGTAATTCATTACCCAGGGGTAATAGATTGTGAGGTAGATAAAGCTCTGTGTTTGTGTAATTCATTACCCAGGGGTAATAGATTGTGAGGTAGATCAGCTTCTGTCTGGATTATGAATCCCAGTGACATTACAAGTACTGGGTTTATCATGTAGTATCTATTTATTTATTTGAAATATAATGTAAACTTTGTTTTAATTTTGTTTTCTCTTTTTGTAGTTTAATTGACAGAAGAGGCTTTATTCAGCCAGATACACCACAGTCAGTAGCACCATCTAATGGAATCACGATGTATGGGGCGACACAGTCTCATAGCAACATGGTAGGTACCATCCCATAATGCTGTCATTGAGAAACTTCTAATGGAATCACGATGTATGGGGCGACACAGTCTCATAGCAACATGGTAGGTACCATCCCATAATGCTGTCATTGAGAAACTTCTAATGGAATCACGATGTATGGGGCGACACAGTCTCATAGCAACATGGTAGGTACCATCCCATAATGCTGTCATTGAGAAACTTCTAATGGAATCACGATGTATGGGGCAACACAGTCTCATAGCAACATGGTAGGTACCATCCCATAATGCTGTCATTGAGAAACTTCTAATGGAATCACGATGTATGGGGCGACACAGTCTCATAGCAACATGGTAGGTACCATCCCATAATGCTGTCATTGAGAAACTTCTAATGGAATCACGATGTATGGGGAAACACAGTCTCATAGCAACATGGTAGGTACCATCCCATAATGCTGTCATTGAGAAACTTCTAATGGAATCACGAAGTATGGGCGATACGGTCTCATAGCAACATGGTAGCATTGGTCAGCTGGAGCTTTAGCTAGTGTGACCCAGAGCATATTGTACACATTGCACACTGAACAGTAAGAAGGGGAAAAAAACTGTTTTGGTCAATAATACCTGCCTCTCTTTAATTAGCAATACTAATTAAACAGGTAATAGTAATACAAAAATGAAGGCTCTAGTCCTTTTCTGTTTACTTGTCCAGTTCACTTGTCCACAGATGATGTTATAATGTGTGTGGCCCGTTGGGAGGCACATTAATATGTTTTATATTTTCAGGTTTTATTTTTGATACATGATGTCCCTTTAAACTTATTTTGAGCAGATTCTGTTTCCTGATTAAACTCAGAAAAAGCTGTTCATTGCAACACAATGCATTTGTTTTTACCTTCCAGTCTCCAGTTCATCGTTGTGCTTTTGTTATTTTCACTCATTTAACAGCGTTGTCCTGACGGATTTTCTTTTTAGCATAAAATACGCAGTACAAAGTGAACAGTGATAGCAAGTCCAGCATTTAAAATCACCTTGATTTGTAGCAAAGAAAAAAAAGATCTTAAACCCAGTCTTTAATTAGAAGTGTTCTCTTTATTAGGATGCAGGGACAGCTTAACAAAGACTAATTAACATTTAACTGGAGGTAAAGATTTGTAAAGTTCAAGCCCTAATTATGTATCCACCCTGCAGCTGGGAGGCCATTTCTGTTATCTGTGCTTTTGGTTTTTCTGGCTGTCTTTGCAAAAATGAAACAAAGTAACTAATGTGTCTTTTCTTCTCCACTCCCACCCACCCTTCCATTTCAAACACTCTGACCTGTTTATATCCCTTCCTCCACTCCCATTGTGTGTGTGTGTGTGTGTCTGTGTTTGTGTGTGCGTGCGTGCGTGTGTGTGTGATTTCACTGCTTCTTCTTCCCTTGCCTCAGTGTGACCAGGACCAGTGCATTCAGAGCACTAAATTCGTTTTGCAGGCTGCAGCCACACCCCTGTTGCAGACTGAGCCCCACCTAACCAGCGACGAGCCGCCCCTGCCGGGGAAGATCTCCCTGAGCGCTCCCTGTGCCCCCCTGCCCCTTGGACAGCCCACCCCGCCGTCCTCCACGCCAAACCTGTCATGCGACACCACGCTGTCGGACATGCTGCCAGTGCGGGAGGAGCAGGAAGGACCCCACTTCCTGACCCCAGAGGAGGCCCCCTCCTCGCTGGGAATGCTGTCCTCGGGGAGCTCCCTGACCCACAGCCACACCATGCATGTGTTCAACCTGGCCAGCCAGGACTCTCTGCATGAAGACTCGGTGCGAGGCCTTGTCAAGCTGAGCTCCGTCTGAGCACATCCGTCCCCACTGAAATCCCTGTGATATTCCCAGGACAGACTGGAATGGACATGCCGAGGGACTCATTCCCAGGACAGACAGGAATGGACATGCAGAGGGACTCATTCCCAGGACAGACTGGAATGAACACGCAGTGGGACTCCCCTTTCGGAAGCTTGTGTTTTGGTTCTTAGTTAAATGCTGCCTTGCAGAGCCTTCAGTTTATGCAGGCCAGTCATGCCAGACTTGAGGCACAGTTTCACCGTGATGATCATGCAAGACATTGTGACACGCCATGCTGAATCCCTCCTGAACTGGAATGCATCGTTTGGTAAAGCAGCCAATGTGGACACAATGGGCTTCTCTTATACTGTGCAAGTGTTTAACCTATATACTAGCTGTTCATCGTGTGTATATTCAATTCTGTGCCATTCTGGACTGAGATACATGATTTTCCTGTTTTAAGGTTGAGAATGGAGCTCCTTGTTTCAGTCATTTAAAGAAATCTACAGATAAAGAAATCTACAGGAATAAACTGCTTTTTTCTGTTTTATATTCATGACTGACGGCACTATTTTCTAAAAGGACTGTGCAAATATATACAGTATATATACTGTAATGGACAATAGTATTGCCTTTCTTTATAGTGAATTCCTTTGACAATGTATCCACAGCATCATGTTGCATATCATTTAAGCTTTTTTATGTTTAAAGTGGTTAAAATGATGGTATTGTGTTGTGCCATATCACCATTTTATTATCTCCAAATGTTATATTTCCTGTGGACATTAATAAAATTACTGTTGTATGGAGTTTCTGACACTGAGAGCTGTCTGGTCTCAGAAAATCAATCGTACATTTTCAGTTTAATGTGTTCTGTTTGTTTATAACCTTTCAACCCAGACTAAACTACACCCTGGGGCGGGGGTTGAGATGAACACCCAGTTACTATAGGTTTGATTCGATTTACTTTGAGGGCTTTTTTTCTGCTGTCTTTTTCATAGGTGTTAAAGCAAGCTATTTCAAAGTTCACTCCATGTTGGCACAGATAACTACATGATCTGTGTGCTGCTTACACTCCATTCCCAACCTCCAGCCCTCCTGCAAGGGAACAGGATGTTTGTTCTGTGCAGTGCTGTTGAATAGCTCTGTATACATTACCAGGGATGTGTCTCGACAAGTCACAGGTGCACTTGAGCTTGTGTCCTAGTTTGCTAAGAGCAGCAGCTTTTACTAGCTGATGAACCAGAAGCATTGGTGAAGGCCGTGCAGCTGAAGGACTGGTTTGAATGTAGATAAAGTGGCCTTTGTAAATAAGCACAGTGTGCCCCTCCACAACACAGGTCTGTCACGGGGAATGCACAGACTGGAACGCAGGTCTGTCACTGGGAATGCACAGACTGTAACACAGGTCTGTCAGTGGGAATGCACAGAGACTGGAACACAGGTATGTCAGTGGGAATGCACAGAGACTGGAACACAGGTCTATCACTGGGAATGCACAGACTGGAACACAGGTCTGTCACTGGGAATGCACAGAGACTAACGCAGGTCTGTCACTGGGAATGCACAGACTGGAACACAGGTCTGTCAGTGGGAATGCACAGAGACTAACGCAGGTCTGTCACTGGGAATGCACAGACTGGAACACAGGTCTGTCATCTGTCTTGACAGCTTTCTTCAAAGCCTCTGAAATTCCCATTTAACTCCCAAGTCTGTAGAGGAGGCTCAAGAGGCATGCCATTATAGTTTAGGTGGCTACAGTTGTTCTCTGCATAACCCAGCTGTACAATAGAAGACTCTGTCAAACTAATAATTACATTTTTTCTCAAAAGCAGAATTGGGCACTATTCTTTTTTTTTATTACATTTTATAATATTCTGATATCAAACCTGAAGAGCACCTCTTCTGATTAATCTGAACTGTGGATGATCTGTAAATACCATAAATGCCCAGCCCTCTGTTCAGTGTGTTTGTATTGTCTTTAATTCTGTTGATCGCCCGTGGAGGAAAGCCCTGGTGGGTTTATTCCAGAATTGAAATGCAGCTGTATTGAGATCTGCAATGCTGTTAATGTTCTTCACACAGTCCCTTTGCTCGTACAAAGGGTTGTTACTGAGCCAGCCCTTGCAGCATGAGAAGCAGGGCGTCATCATCAAGTTACGACCCACTCAAGACTTTCATCACCAGAAGATGGATGGAAGTAATGTCTTTACAAAGGGTAAACAGAGCTGCAATGACAAATGTAGATAGCATTGCCTTTTACAGCATCATAATACAGCCCTTTGTATATTAAGGTTATTAAAACCAGCATCTCCGACATGCCACGTGTCATTAGTGTACTTAAAACAATTTAAATAAAATAAAAAGCAAGGTAAGACTCCAAATGACAGGGGTATTTAAAATACACAGGATCAATGGAAGGAGATATCTGGTGCCTTTTGGTGGTTAGAGGAGTTCAGATGTAATAGACTGGTCTCTGACCGCGTATTAAACCTGTCACTTTCCATTAATAAAACTGTAACACTGAAATGAAAATGTAAACACAATGAATAGAAGAATATTTTAAAGCAGACAGATTCAGTTTAAGCGGAAGATCACTTGTGCATTCTTTGTATTTCTAAGCACCTGTAAAGCACACACTTCACATAATTTATTGTACCATCTGTTTTACCAGAATATCTGCACTGTAAGTGCTGGCGCAGCAGTCTTGTGAGACAGGAAACAGCAGACCAATGCAATGCACCCCTAACAACTGCCTACTGGAGGGAAAAAAACGATATGCTGCATCTAATAAAGTCAAGAGACAAAGCCTGGCTGTTTAAAACTGTGTAGCTTGCATGGGAGTGGAGGGCATTGTACAGGTTGATGATTGTACTATTTGCTCTTTCAAAACCTGTACAGCATTTTTATTTAAATAAATGTCTTGTCAAATTGGTCTAGGTGGGTGACCTAAAATTGAATGCATGCTGGAATACATTTGAAGCAGGATCTGACATTAACATTAAATAAAAAAAATTAAAAAATCAAGTTTCCTTTCACAAAAAATGGCACCCTGGAGTTTCTTCACTCTCCCCAATGCAGATGAATGCTGTAGCCACAACAATGATGATATTGTATGTGCAGACGTCAGACACACTTCATTTTCAGGAATATCCAGGTGTGATGAGCATTCATCAGCACCTTCTTGAATGTATTACAATCCCGATCACGCTGGCCTATTTAAGAGTTCCGTCTTGTGATGTTGGGCTAATGAACATTACTTCTTAATAATAGTATGCCTTAGTTTCACAAAACTTTGCATATGCATTTGTTGCATACAATTTGCTATTGCAGATCCTAGCTATTGCACAGCATCCTGGAAAAAGTGTTGGACCACAACCTAACAGTACACATTTAGGGGTAGATGTACTAAAGTGTTGCGTCTGTCACAATTGTACTAAACAAACGCAACGCTGTTAGCATCATTTCAACGACTGCTTTGCAGCCGCAGTTCTTATCTGCACTTTAGCCTTAAATTAATATGTAATTCTGGGCGTTCCTGCAGAAATTCACAAAAACAGGGTGGAGATGAGAGTGCAAATGAGGGATCAGAAATATTGTAATGAGGTGCACTAAAGCTGCAGGCAATTGTGACACTTACAATTGCATCAATGTGTTAAGAACTTTTGAAAGCAATTGTTGCTGGCATTTCCCAGTCTGCTTTTTCTTGTGTGTTGCCAGTTGTGCTCAATGTATTTTCGAGACGAACACCCAAGTACCTAATGTGACTTACAGGGGAATGTTCATGGAACACTGTGGCATGGATGTAAATATATACCCATATATTCTGTTTAATCAGCTTTATATCTGCATTTATATTGGACTTCCCAGTACTGTCATTATCTTCTTAAAACAATACATGTGTAAGCACTCTCTGTTTACTGAGCTGCATTTGTATGTACTGGACATTTAACTTGGAGTGTTGCATTTTGTAGATAAACCGACACTGGCAAAGTCGGCCATCAATGAACCTGAGGTGTGTTTTTAAGGATTTATTAACATTCACGGTCTGGAAGTTAAACAATTACATATTGTAGTTTTAAAACTAGAAGCATTCAGGGGGTTTGGATTATTATTATTTTATTTGCTTTGCTTTTCAAAAGGAATTGAAACAGTGGAGTAAATTCAACTGATCTAAACAGAGCCAGGTATGAAGCCTGTTTAAATCAATAACAGACAGATATGAAGGCTGTTTAAATCAATAACAGACAGATATGAAGTCTGTTTAAATCAATAACAGACAGATATGAAGGCTGTTTAAATCAATAACAGACAGATAAGTCTGTTTAAATCAATAACAGACAGATATGAAGCCTGTTTAAATCAATAACAGACAGATAAGTCTGTTTAAATCAATAACAGACAGATATGAAGTCTGTTTAAATCAATAACAGGGCCCTCCCTTTTTTTGCTTTTTTTATTATTTTTTTATGTATCTTCATGTTTCTTTGGGTGAAATTAGTCTGGATGCATCCATGAACTACCTTGCACATAACACAACATTCAGCAATTGCCCACCTTAACATTATGCAGGTATATGCAGTTAGCATCCAGCCAAGCAAGTGATCAATAACAAACATAGCTGTAAACCCCCATGTATGTCTGTAGTGGGTATGTTATCTTGTCTTGTCAATGGACTTGCTCACTGGCTACTGTATGTATGTCTAGTGGGTTTACAAATCAATTGATTTGTAAATCAGCTTATTAAATGGCCTGGACAAACGGGACGCTCTGATTGGTTCAAAATTATTCTAACCCATGTAATTATCAATAATATAGCCTGAGACTGGCTTCGTTGCCTACCCATGCACTAGAGCCTGGCTTGTCTCAGCGCTGCTGTTTCTACTCCAAAGCTTGGCTTGTCTCAGCGCTGCTGTTTCTACTCCAGAGCCTGGCTTGTCTCAGCGCTGCTGTTTCTACTCCAGAGCTTGGCTTGTCTCAGCGCTGCTGTTTCTACTCCAGCGCTTGGCTTGTCTCAGCGCTGCTTTCCTGCTATTTCTACTCCAGTGCTTGGCTTGTCTCAGCGCTGCATTCCTGCTATTTCTACTCCAGTGCTTGGCTTGTCTCAGCGCTGCTTTCCTGCTGTTTCTACTCCAGAGCTTGGCTTGTCTCAGCGCTGCTTTCCTGCTATTTCTACTCCAGCGCTTGGCTTGTCTCAACACTGCTGTTTCTAGTCCAGCTGTTGGCTCGACAAACTGTTTGGGTTTAAAATGGTAATACAGTGAGCATGCCCATAAAGAAGATGGCATTGGATACTTCATGAGGACTATAGTACAGCCTTGGATTGTGTGGAATGTCTGGGAATAATAACAACTGCACTCTGAATGTCTGGTATTATTATTATTATTATAACTGCACTCTGAATGTCTGGTATTATTATTATTATTATTATTATTATTATTATTAAATAACTGCACTCTGAATATCTGGTAATAATAATAACTGCACTCTGAATGAGCAGGTTCATGTGTTTGTTTGTTTAGAGTTGAAGGTTGAGCTCCGGGCTTGTTTGAAAGCAGTCCAGACGCAGGCTCGGCTGAATGAGCAGGTTCGTGTGTTTGTTTGTTTAGAGTTGAAGGTTGAGCTCCGGGCTTGTTTGAAAGCAGTCCAGACGCAGGCTCGGCTGAATGAGCAGGTTCATGTGTTTGTTTGTTTAGAGTTGAAGGTTGAGCTCCGGGCTTGTTTGAAAGCAGTCCAGATGCAGGCTCGGCTGAATGAGCAGGTTCAGCAGTTCACAGCTGGCACTGCAGATGCAGGCACACCTGGAGAAGCATTCCAACGTGCTGGTCCTGATTCAGGAAGTATTCCATGTAAATCCATTGCAGCTCTTATTGTTTTCATGTTGTAAAGTGGTGTCCTAAATCTGAAGGTACCAGAACGCCATTCAAATATCTAAATTCCCATTTTATTTGTATACTGAACTTCTAGTAACACACAACAGGTAATGCATTTATCTATTTTTCTAAAAGTATTTCCACAAAGTGTCTTCCTCCATCTTGTCAGAATGCTTTATATTACATGTCTGCGTGTCAGTGGCTTTGTTTGTGTACACAGCTGTCATGGTTGCACTGTTGCTGTCATCTTCGTCAGCATTCGAAGTTTGTAATAGAAGACGTTCCTAATGCTCTTTTCATTGCATCAAGAGGACTACTGACTGAATCAGACAGTTGTGTGGGAGATGCGAGTCATGTGATGTAGCTTGCCTATTAAGTGAGTGCTGGCTCCCCTACACTGACCTCTTCTGTTGGTTTCGTTTGCATGATAGCCTTTTGATTTATAAATTGCTAAAGAACGGAATACGAACAGGGTTATATTTATTTGTTTTGCCTATTTGTCACTGCACTTATCACACACTTTACAAAACAGTTTAAGACATGCATTAAGTTTCTTTTTGGGTGTTTAGTTATGGATGATAGTTCTACACTTCTATCAGCAGAAATATGCTTTTATCGGTTTGACAGAGTGCACTTAATATCGACAAAAGACCAATGCAATAATATATTTAACTTGATCAGGGAAATCCTGTCTAGCTTGTGAAGCTTAGCTCTCAAGGCTTGAGCAGTAAGAATAATGTAGTCGTCAGACCTCCCAATATTTCAATTAAAGTACAGTGAACCCCAATGGATGTATTAGGACATTTAGTTTGTTCTACAAAGTTTATAAAACTAAGGCTGCAATATTGATCATTCCATACTTTTTTTTTTCTTTAAAAATTTAGTAGTCGCCAATTAGTTTTTTTTGTTGTTTTCTCTCCAATTTAATAGTGTCCAATTATTTTGGTTTAGCTCAGCTCACCGCTACCACCCCTGCACTGACTCGGGAGCAGCGAAGACAAACACACACTGTACTCCGAAGCGTGTGCCGTCAGCTGACCGCTTTTTTTCACACTGCAGACTCACCATGCAGCCACCCAGAGCTACTGCGTCGGAGGACAACGCAGCTCTGGGTAGCTTACAGGCAAGCTCGCAGGCGCCTGGCCAGACTACAGGGGTCGCTGGTGCACGTTGAGTCGAGAACACCCTGGCCGACCTAACCCTCCCTCCCCCCGGGCGGCGCTCGCCCATTTGTGTGCCGCCCCCTTGGAGCTCCAGTCCTCGGTCGGCAAAGGAATAGCCTGGACTCGAACAGACAACGTCCAGATTATAGGGTGCATCCTGCACCATGCGGAGCCATGGGGAGCCCCTTCTATACATTCTTGAAGCAATATAATCTGTAGTTGCAGCCAGAAAAACAGGCCCACGTGTTCTGTGCTCTGCCTCACAGTAAATGGCATCTTAGGCACGTCCTGTGGTCTACTTTTCATTTCTGTTCAGCAGCGAGGGGTGTGCTGGAGCAGATTTTCTGGTTCAGTTCTGCTTGATCTGACAGGTATCACTTTGAGTAAAAGCAGTACAACGTGCACAACAACATAACTCTTAAATCCTAATTTCTGAACACTGTAACTAAAACATCCAGCCGTTACCTCACACTGAACTTTCATGCACAGAAAAATATTCTGCACAATACAGAAAGTCCCCTGATCCAGTGTAAACACCGAGGATGATCCCTCAAGCACTTGTTATTGAAATGTCTGCATTACTGAACCCACAGCAGTAATGAAGATGTTAAGGTAACATGCTTTCATTCATATGATTTCAGTTTACAAAACTAACCCTATATCTCAGGACATCTATATGAAGTGCTTTGGGCTGTAGGTTTGTGTCGCCATTCAGAATTCTTAGCTGAGTAAATGTGCATCTTCGATTCAGCACAAATTGGAATAAATTCATTCTTTAGGAATACAGTAATTAGATGTGTAGTTTATGTAATTAAAGTGATACATCGGACATTACCATTCTGAAATATTCTCCTCGTCAGGGAGGTCCCAGTCATTAAACCATACGTTTAGAACACATGAAAGACTGTCGAACCGCGGTCGTGACGACCTTCATAATAAACTGCAGTGGAATGCAAACCTTACTAATAAACTGCAGTGGAATGTAAACCTTACTAATAAACTGCAGTGGAATGTAAACCTTACTAATAAACTGCACTAATCCAGCCCTGGTGTCGTGCATCTTTACACGCTCTGAAATGGAAGGGCCAGCTCTAGTCCAGCCCTGGTGTCATGCATCTTTACATGCTCTGAAATGGAAGGGCCAGCTCTAATCCAGCCCTGGTGTCGTGCATCCTTACATGCTCTGGAATGGAAGGGCCAGCTCTAATCCAGCCCTGGTGTCGTGCATCCTTACATGCTCTGGAATGGAAGGGCCAGCTCTAATCCAGCCCTGGTGTCGTGCATCCTTACATGCTCTGGAATGGAAGGGCCAGCTCTAATCCAGCCCTGGTGTCGTGCATCTTTACATGCTCTGAAATGGAAGGGCCAGCTCTAGTCCAGCCCTGGTGTCGTGCATCCTTACATGCTCTGGAATGGAAGGGCCAGCTCTAATCCAGCCCTGGTGGCGTGCATCCTTACATGCTCTGGAATGGAAGGGCCAGCTCTAATCCAGCCCTGGTGTCGTGCATCTTTACATGCTCTGAAATGGAAGGGCCAGCTTTAATCCAGCCCTGGTGTCGTGCATCCTTACATGCTCTGAAATGGAAGGGCCAGCTTTAATCCAGCCCTGGTGTCGTGCATCCTTACATGCTCTGAAATGGAAGGGCCAGCTTTAATCCAGCCCTGGTGTCGTGCATCCTTACATGCTCTGAAATGGAAGGGCCAGCTCTAATCCAGCCCTAGTGTCGTGCATCCTTACATTCCCACATCAACCCAGGGATTTATTTTCTCACAGCAGAAAATAAGTCGATTTGTTCTGCCTTGTTAAATCTACAGTATATATTTGTTTCACTGCATGGAGAGTTCCAGTGCTGCATTCACAAGCCAGTTTCACTGGTTGGGTTGTCTTTGGCTGCACCGTTGGGACTGTCCCCACTCACAGGGTTTCCCCTGGGTTCTAGATTTTTGTAGTCACTAGTGACTAATCCTTTCTAAAAACATTAGTCACTCCAGATATTCAGTAGTCACTACTGGCACACAGCTCAAGTTTTCAAGGGTGTTATGAGTCCTGTTTTTATTTTATACCTTAAATCACTGTATTGACCAAAACAATTATTTAATTAAACCATTTTAATAATTCAACAGTTTAAATAAATTGGTAATTTACAGCTGTAAAATTTTAGAACATTAAAACTCAAGAACCAGATTTATTTGCCCTGAAAAGCTACATACAGACACAGAATGCATTATGAATTACTTATACCATGTATGTCTTTTTACAATATAACGTGTTAGAATATTATATACAACCCATGGAAACAGAGTTTTGTAATAAGGCTGAAACTTTGCTGCTTGTTTTCTTTTTCTGTTATCTGACGCTTGTGAGCTTTGTTTGTTCTTTTTTTTTCTGGTGTTCCGAATCCAAGTCTTCATTTTCTACAACGTGTTGTTCTGGTTGTTCTGTTTATATTACATTTAAACAACAGGGCTTATTTAAAATGTACATATTTAATATGTAAATGAGCCGTGTGTGCACTGAACGCTCTGTCACAGCTCGTCAGTCTGGTGTTAGCGATTAAACGTTGATTACATGACAAAAGTTTGCAATAGATTGGCAAGTGGTACTGAATAAAATGCGTTGTCTGCCATTTCAGAATTTTTCTCGAGTACCCCCAGGGGTACGTGTACCCCAGTTTGAAAACTGCTAGAAGAAACCACATTACCAACAGATACAGTTTAATAGTAGTAGTATTTAAATGCCGTTGTCCTGACTGGTAAATTCTTCCAGCTTCCCCTTTTATTTTGACAATTTCCATATTAAAAATGTCATTTGTATCTTGACATTTTTTATTCTTAGCCACCACGTAAATATTTGGAGTTTTCAAATCAATTGTTGCTTTATTTTTACAACACACGTTGGTGTTGTTGATAATATGATAAACGCGTATATCTGCTTCAGGTTAAACGATGGCCCGTGTTACAGAACACTACAAATAAAATGTCAAATATATTTATAAATATAATGTATTTCGTTGGTTTTGTGGATTTGCTACTTATTTTAATACTGCACATAATGATATGGTTTTGAAAATGCTACTTACCAAAACCATGCTGCACGTGAACTGTATTACATAATAATTTCCTTTATTCCGATTCTCAATGCAAGATGTATTGTAGGCATATATACAGTGCCGTATAAAACCACATACACTGTATATATATATAATTTTACCATGCTCGTTAAAGGCCTACTGGCGAAATGGTCAAGAGACAGTTGGTGCTTAACACATATGGAATAATTTTGGCCCTGAATTTTAGCATTTTTGGTCATAGAAAAGACACATTTCACACATTTTATAACGTTACCGTAGGCTTTTTTTTTTTTTTAGTCAATGATGCGGTTTTCGTTTCACAAATCTTCTGCACACAGTATTTTTAAGAACAACTATAATAACCTACATTTCAACAGTCACTGCCGAAGCTGAGTACTTATTCTTCCAGAAGTAATGGTCGGGTGTAACAGGGATACAAGGTTATATTTGCGCAATATGAAACTGAGGCGCTGATTGGCTGACTGCATACCACGGGATGAGAGCGTTGCAGATGAATCGCTGAGGCCGAGGCGCTGATCTGATCAGAAGCAGTGACTTCTATAGTTTAGCGATCCCTTCCTTTCAAGAAAGAGACGTTGTGTGTGACTTTAACAAAAGAGATTTTTTCATAGTAGAAACAGAAACGATCGTCCCTAGTGACGATTCCACATTTTTTTTGTCGTCACTTTCAAAAAACATTCGCAAATTACGAGAGTGACGAGCGACAGCGAAACCCCTGCACTCATTCCCAGACTACTTTGTTGTTTAGGTCATTATCCCCATTCAGATACACAGTAGTGATCTTTTCTTTTGAAGGCCCAGGTGACTGGAAAAGGCTTTCCCTGTGCTGAAATGCATGAGAACCTTCAAGGATGGTGTTATACGGCTATTTAAATGATTTGTAATCACCTCTGTCTGGTGTACAGCTAAAACCCGCCTCCCTTGCATTAGGTGCGATCACCTTTTTTTAAGTGAAAGGTGTATGCGGCAGAGATAGATGGCTCTTTGATAGAAAAAGTTTAATTTATTTGAAGGCTTCCCACTGATGATGGGAATGTAGAAATGGGAGCCCAGCTAACAAGATTTAAGTTTTTGCAGGTATCAGGTTTTTAAAGACACCTGTGGTGGCTTTGACAGACTCACTGAGAGCAGAAACTGACCCAAGACTGTGACAGCTACTGGAAGCAGGCTGATCTCTGGGATGCAAATTGAACATTTGTGAAACTACATGTGTGTTAAAATGTTGCAATAACTGTACTGTGTTTTAAAGAATATAAAGCCAGCAGAAATACTAAACACATAGTTAAAACACACTGTTCATACAAAAAGTGATAATAAGCTCTGTATGAATCTATAGTTATGTTAGAGAATTCTATACTCCTGTTTATTCTGTTATAACAGCAAAAAATATTATTGTATTTTTTTAAGTCTGTAAAAAGGGAGCTAGGTTGGGGTCACGTTGACCAAAAAACACCTGTGAAATGAGCTAAGCTTGTCTTTGTCTGAGCTACTGGTGAAATCCTGGCAAGAGAAAGCATGGAATGTTTGGAACACATGTATGTTTGTAAATGGCTTTGTGCATATTATAAACATTACCCCTCCCTGTTCTCAACAGCATTCACATTGGCTTGTGTGTAGTTGAGTAGCCACGGACAACAACCAAGAGAAAAATACTCGCTTCATTATTAAACAACAAGTAGAAGTTTGCAGTATATACAGCAAGTACAATGTGCATCCGTCCACAGGAAAGCCAGCGTAAAGCCCTGGACAGACAGGCGCGACACCGCTGGGCATTCCCACGGCGCGGCTCCGCTGGGCATTCCCACGGCGCGGCTCCGCTGGGCATTCCCACGGCGCGGCTCCGCTGGGCATTCCCACGGCGCGGCTCCGCTGGGCATTCCCACGGCGCGGCTCCGCTGGGCATTCTCACGGCGCGGCTCCGCTGGGCATTCCCACGGCGCGGCTCCGCTGGGCATTCTCACGGCGCGGCTCCGCTGGGCATTCCCACGGCGCGGCTCCGCTGGGCATTCCCACGGCGCGGCTCCGCTGGGCATTCTCACGGCGCGGCTCCGCTGGGCATTCCCACGGCGCGGCTCCGCTGGGCATTCTCACGGCGCGGCTCCGCTGGGCATTCTCACGGCGCGGCTCCGCTGGGCATTCCCACGGCGCGGCTCCGCTGGGCATTCTCACGGCGCGATACCGCTAGTCTGCACCCGGACACACAGGAGCAGTATGCACTATGACTGGCTTTCTTACAATATAGAAAAATTGAATTGTACAGTACAGTAGTTGTCAGTAGCTGTCAGTATATATATATAAACATAATTGATATTTTTTATTTAACACCATGCAATCTAAGAAACTACAAAATGGTATCTCAAAAGTCTACCGGAAACTACAATAGTAGTAGCCTACAGTATTTTATGTTCAATTTCGAAAAGTTTTCAATTTTTGGAACGTAACATTATTAAAATAGGTCGTGATGCAAAACTTTTGGCCATAGCTGTAATGCCCCCCATATAATATAATCTACTAAATACAAACACTGGCTTGTTTTCCTGTCATCTGCATGCAGGTGTATGAAATGATCGATCTGAGCAAAGAAACACACAGTACACTGCTGACAGCAAGTAGCCTACTACTAAAGTGTTAGAAAATATATCCCTTTACAGTCAGTTATTTAGTAAAAATAGTGAACTACAGAAATAATAATAAAAAAAATGCAAAATGTGACAACAATATCAAATTGGCTACAGGAAGGATGCTTATTATTATTATTATTTACTTCTTAGCAGATGCCCTTATCCAGGGCGACTTACAATTGTTACAAGATATCACATTATTTTTAAATACAATTATACAGTTGGGTTTTTACTGGAGCAATCTAGGTAAAGTACCTTGCTCAAGGGTTCAGCAGCAGTGTCCCCCACCTGGGATTGAACCCAAGACCCTTCGGTCAAGAGTCCAGAGCCCTAACCACTACTCCACACTGCTACCCGCTTATGAGGGACGATGTATAAAATACTGACCTGCCTGTCCTTGTATGAAATACGGGAGGGATCAAACACATCAGGGTGCTTGGACACCCCCGTAGACCACGGTTTCATTCATGATTTTCCATGTTGTCAGCACTTGGCTGTGATTGGTTAATCCACCGACACTACCGCGTGGCAACCAGAAAAAAATCTCTCTGGATTGGATTTGACTGGTACCGCTCAGCGTCCCCGTGGGACTAGCGGTATCGTCCCGCGCTGATCTGTCCAACACCATATGAAAGCATTGGCAGTGATGCAGGCAGCAAAATGCCTCACCTGTCTGAAGCCTGTGCAAGACAACACGTGGCCTGAATTAAACAGCATTAACAGCACGTAGTCACATTAACAATACTGTACCACTGCAATAGAGATCAAGGACTAGCAGGGTTATACTTCATGAGCTGCACTTTCATTGAAGCCTGTGCAAGACAACACGTGGCCTGAATTAAACAGCATTAACAGCACGTAGTCACATTAACAATACTGTACCACTGCAATAGAGATCAAGGACTAGCAGGATTATACTTCATGAGCTGCACTTTCATTGGCTGACATTTTAAAGAAGACTTCTAGTTTACCATTTCCCATGTAAATAAACTTCTATTGTTTTTTGTTGTTTTTTTGTACCAAATATGACCCACAGGGTATGAGTTAAGTGCTACGTATACTTGGTGACGAAGCAACTGTAGTAAAACTTACCAGCAACCCCACAGACATCTAGAAGCAGGAACACCACACCAAGGTACTCAGCATGTGTTCTACATAATAAGCAGTAAAACTGAGAAAATGAAGCTGCTCAGTCCCAAACGACAGCGCATGGCTTCAATATGCATTTGATAGCTACCGTAGCTAGATTTGTTTAAAGATTTGAAAAGAAATAAAAGAAACACAAAAAAGTTAAAAGAGAACAGATTTTAAAGAGCACTTCACATAAGTGGGCATTGTCTTTCATGAGTTGAAAAAGTTTGTAATTTGCCAGAGTGTCTCCTCCCTGTTAAATCTGCAGCACTAACCCAGCCGCTGAGACATTGTCCCCTCCTCCGGCAGTCTGGTACACGTCTGTGCACACCAGCACAGGGGCGACGCACACCTCGTAGTCAGCCTCCTCCCAGCAGGTGACGGGCTTGGTCTCCAGCAAGGGCATTCTCTGGCTGCCTTTCTGGCGGCTGATGGAGAACGAGTCGTCCATGATGAGCTTGGCCTTGCTGGGGTTGATGTCGGGCGAGCCGCACACATGCCGGTTGGCAGTAAGGGAAGCCTTGGCTGTGGCCGACATGGTGTTCTTCCAGGGGGAGCCTGTAGTCACGATGATGGCCTGGAAGGCCAGGGTGTGGACGTGCAGTCTGGTGAGCCTGCGCCCCCTGGCCTGGCCCCGCCTCTCAGTGCTCAGCAGCCGGTACAGCTCCCTCATCTGGTCCAGGACGGTGGCCACGCGGGGGTTGGGGTCGGAGAGCACGGTGACGCTGCCCCCCTTCAGCAGGCTGAGCAGGTTGGGCAGCTCCTGCTCGTTCATACCCAGAGAGCTGGCATGGGGCACCACCCGGCTCAGCAGCGCCCGCATCAGACCCTCGTCCACGAAGGAGGCCATCTCAAAATGGATGCCCGTCGTCTCATCTACTGACAGCATCAGGGCGTTCAGACGCTCCAGCCTCGCCTCACGCACGTCTGGGAACCAAGCAGCACCAGTAAGACACTCATCATCGAGGAGGGCAATATCAGAGGAATATCAGAGGACACAGGGCTGAATAAAAGGAGGAGAGGAATATCAGAGGACACAGGGCTGAATAAAAGGAGGAGGGCAATATCAGAGGACACAGGGCTGAATAAAAGGAGGAGGGCAATATCAGAGGATACAGGGCTGAATAAAAGGAGGAGGGCAATATCAGAGGATACAGGGCTGAATAAAAGGAGGAGAGGAATATCAGAGGACACAGGGCTGAATAAAAGGAGGAGGGCAATATCAGAGGACACAGGGCTGAATAAAAGGAGGAGGGCAATATCAGAGGACACAGGGCTGAATAAAAGGAGGAGGGCAATATCAGAGGACACAGGGCTGAATAAAAGGAGGAGGGCAATATCAGAGGACACAGGGCTGAATAAAAGGAGGAGGGCAATATCAGAGGATACAGAGCTTTAATAACAAGATAGTTTACGGTTTAAGAATATACTGTTCTTGAATTTACCATGAATTGAATTGTAGCATCTTCTGAATATTGAAGATATTTCCCCAGACATAAATACTGGTCCCGAAGCCACCGCCATACACACTAGAAACCTGCATCCCACGATACAGTATTTCTTTCAATTGATATTTTAGGAGGCTCTGTTGAAAAATGATACCTGCTAGTTTTAAACTAGATTTTAGTAATACCGACGACTTCTGTAAAATGTAAGAGTTATGCTTGTATCTTTAGGTACTATATGTCTATGGATAAGTACTATAGTTGCATCCCAGCCCATACACAAAAAAGTGACAAGACATTGCCTATTTATGACTTTCCACAACTAATTTCTGGGGAATTCGCTACGTCTTTTAAACAGCCAACGTTTTTATTTAGAAAAATTCCAAACACTACAAATGTCAGCCCTTTTTTTTTTTATCAAATCTCCACTGTAAGCCAGAGAATCATTTATAAGAACCCTTAGCATGCAACGTATTGATGGGGGGAGAACCCAGTCCTTACTGCTGGGACCAAGACCTGCACTAGCATGCAATGTATCCATGGGAGGAGAGCCCAGTCCTTACTGCTGGGACCAAGACCTGCACTAGCATGCAATGTATCCATGGGAGGAGAGCCCAGTCCTTACTGCTGGGACCAAGACCTGCACTAGCATGCAACGTATCCATGGGAGGAGAGCCCAGTCCTTACTGCTGGGACCAAGACCTGCACCTGCAGTAAAACCTTGGTGCTAAAAACAATACATGGAAATATATTTCAACTGACTTTTAGACACAATGTTTTTGTCAATGCCATTTGTTGGCCTCAATGGCTCAAGTCAGTTTTGGGTGATGGTGTTGTTGTGTGACTTATTTCAAAAGAGTTAATACAGTCAATATATCAAGTTATTCTCTCACAGAAAGAAATTTGCTTCTCAAAGTACTGAGTCGTGGGGACAGGACAAGCACAAAGCAAGATCCTGTATTTATTTGTGGCACATTCTGTTGGTGATCAGACAGGTGAGATCATGTGTTAGAATATGAAAATCTGGGATACCAAGTTATTCAGCTCCAGAATGATTCAACCTTTTTATTTGTTTATTTAGCAATGCGTTTCTCCAAGGCGACTTACAGAGACTAGGGTGTGTGAACTATGCATCAGCTGCAGAGTCATTTACAACTACGTCTCACCCGAAAGACGGAGCACAAGGAGGTTAAGTGACTTGCTCAGGGTCTCACAGTGAGTCAGTGAGTGAGCTGGTGGGATTTGAACCGGGGACCTCCTGGTTACAAGCCCTTTTCTTTAACCACTGGCCCACACAGCCTCCTTTGACCCCACTGAGGAACCTTGAAATCCCGCAGGTGTATTTCATGATTTTATACATATGGTTTGCTTGTTTCCAAATGAACCTGGAAACAAACTCTGAAAACTTCCTTTTGAACTCACACACACAGTAACCAGAAGGTCACTGGTTCAAATGCCACTGACTGACTCACTGTGTAACCCTGAGCAAGTCACTTAACCTCCATGTGCTCCATCGTATGGATGAGAAGTTAAATCAATGTCATATAATGCATTGTGATGGTGGTCCACTATGAAAGGCACTATATAAAAAATGCCGGCACAGGAACGCAGGATTTATTAAACACAAAACAGAAAGTGAACAAACAGGTCATGTGATGCTACCAATGATGGTAACGCACAGAGGACACATACAGAAGACAGGCAGGCAGCAAGTCTCAATCGAGCGCCTGTCTGTAAACAATCATTTGATCAAACATAACAACTCCAAAAAGCACACAAAACAAACCAGTTTCCACATATAAATTACACCAAAACTAATTACCCCCTGTGGTATGTTTAAAGTAAAACAGTAAAGAAATGAAAAAGTAAAGAATGTACACTTACATGCTGAATACAGTAATTACATGTCCTTTCTCTTGAAAAAACTATCCAGCGTAGATTGCTCCTCACTGAATTAGTGTTATCTTTGAATTAGTCAACCATGGTCTTTGTTATCACTGAGAGAATAACACACTCAACACTGGAGAAAGTTCAGTGTCAGTCATTACTGAGATCGTTGTATCCGGGTCGATCCTGTACGTGATCGTTCTAATAGGGATAATTTGCTTTGAAACAAAATAGGTTCTTGCTGCTGGGATCATTAAAAACGGGTGTTCGTTATAGTGAAGTTAGCCTGTATATACACACAAAGTGGTGACCAAAGGGGATACGTTAGCATCTGGGTTTGACCACAATCTTGTCAATTGCAGGAACTCTGGCCTCAGAATGGTTGTACTGTATCTCAATGAAATCTACACGGTATACATTTGACATTAAAGATTACCACAGGTCGCTAATGAAGAGAATGCGTCAACGCTCATTTTACCAGTTAGGGAAGTTTATTCTTTCTCTTTGCTTTTCATGGACTCATAGCAGCCACTGTGAAAACTGGTTTAAACAAACAGACATTCTGAAGAGGCTTTAGAAACACAAGCGTTCTATTAAAACAGAGCTGACAGAACTCATCAGTGCTGCAAGCTGGAAACACAATGCATATCAGCCTGGTCTGATGCTTTACATGCAGCCAGGGCTGACAGAACTACATAAGACAAACAGAAAATGAAAACATGAGAGAAAAACTAAATACATGTGTGCCCATGTAAAAATATTTGTGTGTATTTTGCATGCAGGAACATTTCGATTTACTTGCGATTTTGACTTGCATGCAAAGCCCAATGCAAACGTTAGCCATGTGATCAGCACTTTTTTTTTTTACTCTGTGCCATCAGTAAAATGTTAGACACGTGAAATGGAAAGCCCTTTTGATGCAGTAAAGCCATTCATCAAACAGTGTCCCGGGACCCCACCTACTACAGGCATTCAGAATCATCCCAGAGCACATTTAAAGAGCACAGCTACAAACAGAACACGAGATTGACTTCCCTGCAAGTGTTACTGCTCATAGTTTGAAAAATACAACACTGGAAATAAAGTTTCTCAACAGTAAGTAGTACACATGCTTACACGATGAATCATGTTAATAACTGTCTGGTACAAACACAAGGCTGTTAATTCATTAATAGCAAGTTATGAAGGATAAGAATTCCAAACTATTTCATATATATGGATACATACAGTATATAGTTAAGGCATCTGATTTTCGGGTGAAATTTTTTTCCAAATTCGGGTGAATGCTTTTTACAAAATTGGGTAGATTTAGTGAAAAAATCAGATGAAATCGGGTGTATTTATTTATTTTATATATATATAATCAAGAAATAATAAATATTTGGGTAGAAATCGGGTTTTATTTAGAAAGAAGTAAAGAAATGTAGTCGTCAACAGTTTAAATCCCCAACGTATGTATATTTCCACACATTGGGGTATGCAAACTTTTGATGATCTCTCTCTCTCTCTCTCTCTCTCTCTCTCTGAAATAGGAAGTTGTTGTTAGGGATGGGAATTTTAAACGTTTAAAGGTATGAACTCTAAAGAAGTGGTTAAACGTTTAATAATATGCTACACGTATAACCGGTCACGTGACAAATGTCACCAAACGCATATTTTTTTAAGCACTCATTTTAGTAATTTATCATCGGTAGTCCGTCTCGTATCAGACTGCTCTAGTGCCACAGTAAGGGCGGATATTATAAAAAGGAAGGGGTTTGGCAATTGCCTCCAAGTAGCTTTTCTAATTGGTGCAACAGAAAGATTGACACTGGGGCGGGTTTTATTCTCGGTGGATCTGGCGTTTCATTGGTGCTCTGTGTGTGTGCGTTAATGCCTGTAGTAGGCGTGGTATGGTATCAATTCCACGGCAGGGTAATAACGTTAATGACCAGCGTTTTTACTGAGTCTGTTCTATATTTAAAATGGCATCTCTAAACAAAGTATTTTGAGGAACCGGACCAGAAAACCATGGTATGTAAATAATTATGCCAAACAAAATTGCCGTACCACAAAAACACAAGTTCAACGCTTCACAGTTTCCCCTACGAGGACAGTGTGTGTGTGAATCGTGAATGCTGCAGTTTTGAAATCGATGTAAGATTATCCCAATACTGTGCCGACCCATAAAACAATAACAGCGAGGCTGGAAAAACTTAAAGAAAATCGTGCTGCAGCTGTTCAGACAAAACTTTCAAAAGGGAGAAAAAGTTGCAATTACCACAGACTCGAGGACCCCATTCCCCAATCTTCCCATAGGTGGAAGGCTTTTTTCACTTGAAATTGTTCTGTAAGCTTTTGGACCGAACGGCCGTTTATGTTTAGTACAGTTTTTATTTGTATGTTGGAACTACTGCACTAAAGTAAAGGACCCCAGAGACACACTTCAAACAGGTAGGCCAGGCATCTCTTATTACAATTTAATGTAAAGTTGTGTGGATACGTGAATTTGAATACTTTATGTTATTTTGTAATACTTGACCATATACAATTAACTTCACAAGAAGGCAAACATTACATTAATCACTTAATATTACTTGATTGTGTGTTAGTCTGGCATTTAAAATAGGACTTGTGGCACTGTCTGGGTGGTTTATGTACACTAGTACAGTATGTAGAGGAGAGTGGCATTTGATTCAAGTACTCAGAAATTGTAATGCCATCAGTCACAGTGCTCTTTACAATTCCAAAATATTATCCCTGGTAATACCTTTTCCAGAAGGGAAAGTATTTCTAACTTTTCTTCAATTGCAAGCACAACTCGCTTTCGCTTTCCTGTTCCCGCTGTACAGTGGGTGATGTTCGTCTCTTTAATATATATATATATATATATATATATATATATATATATATATATTTTTAAAAAATTTAGTCGTTGCCAATTAGTTTTTTTTTATTATTTTCTCCCCAATTTGAAATGCCCAATTATTTTTAGGCTCAGCTCACCGCTGCCACCCCTGCGCTGACTCGGGAGGGGCGAAGATGAACACACGCTGTCCTCCGAAACGTGTGCCGTCAGCCGCCCGCTTCTTTTACATGCTGCAGACTCACCGTGCAGCCGCCTCAGAGCTACAGCGTCGGAGGACAACGCAGCTCTGGGCAGCTTACAGGCAAGCCCGCAGGCGCCCGGCCAGACTACAGGGGTCGCTGGTGCGCGGTGAGCCGAGGACACCCTGGCCGACCTAACCCTCCCCCTCCCCCCCCCCCCCCCCCGGACGACACTCGGCCAATTGAGCGCCGCCCCCTGGGAGCTCCCGTCCACGGTCGGCTGTGGAATAGCCTGGACTCGAACCAGCGACGTCCAGGCTATAGAGCGCATCCTGCACTCTAGCGAGTGCTTTTACTGGATGCGCCACTCGGGAGCCCCCATATATACTTTTTTTAACCATATAATTTTGGGCAAAGTTACATGTAATAGGTTCCTGTTTTTTTGTTAAATGAACCTTTAAGAAACACACTTCTGAAAGCATTATACTATCCTAACATGTGTTCAACATGTATGTAGTTATATCTCCACTAGCAACTTTACTTAAAACCATAAACTACTTTGTAGTTACGTCTTTGCGATGTTAAAATGTTGTTTGCTTATTTAGGGTTGATTTGCTTAGAAAATACTAACCAGGGCTGTCAGTATCAGAATGTAATATAAAGTGTGTGTGTATGTTTGTAGATATGGTTTAAACGATGACATTGCAAAGAGTTTAAACGTTCATAAAGAATTTACCAAAAAGCACATCCCTAGTTGCTGTCAATACCTTTTTCAAATAGGAAGTTAGATATAGTGAGTGCTGTCAATACCTTTTTCAAATGGAAAGTTATAGTGAGTGCTGTCAATACCTTTTTCAAATAGGAAGTTAGATATAGTGAGTGCTGTCAATACCTTTTCAAATGGGAAGTTATAGCGAGTGTTGTCAATACCTTTTCAAATGGGAAGTTATATATAGTGAGTGCTGTCAATACCTTTTTGAAATGGAAAGTTATCCATCATCTGGAGCCCACCAATCACAAGGAGGTCGGGCCTGAAAGACTGGAGCTGCTCCTCAAAGTCCTCCAGGGAATCCAGCAGAGGGTTGTGGTCATCGCTGTGAACGATGTACCTGTGTGACAAACACAGCCAGGCTTGCTTAGAGCTGGAAACAAACGACTTGAAATAATCCCTCTTTATTAATGGCAGGACTGCTTTTCATCTTTAATGGCAGGCGCATTATTATTATTATTATTATTATTATTTATTTCTCATCCAGGGCGACTTACAATTGTTACAAGATATCACATTATTTTTACATGCAGAGCAATCTAGGTAAAGTACCTTGCTCAAGGGTACAGCAGCAGTGTCCCCCACCAGGGATTGAACCCACGACCCTCCGGTCAAGAGTCCAGAGCCCTAACCACTACTCCACACTGCTACCCCCCCGTATGCAGTGCAAAGTTAGTTTGGCTGGTTCAAACTGCTCGTACTGTGCTGCCCAATATGCTACTGTTAATCAAAACATCTGTCTCAATAAGCCTTCATTTCTTTAAACAAATACAATTAATAACGCTATTGAAAGAAATGTAGGGATGTGGGAGGGAGGAAACCTTGATGCTGAGTGGGGACCGTGTGGTTTTCTGACTACCAGCTGCCTGGAGATTTACTTTACGAGACCTTGAATATAACAAACATGGGTCATGACTCTCTTTCTACTGGAACTTTTCATTTTTTTACTTTCTTCATTTAAGGGCTGTTTTATTAGTGAAAAAGGGGGAAATGTTGAGTAAGTGATAAAATAAAGTCATTCCGTGTTACAGACCTGTTTGCTCTCCTGGAGACGTATTCTCCCCATTTCGCCCCAGTGGGGTATTCTAGAATCAAGTGAATATCGGGGTCCTCCACTGGCTTCCCAGCCACTGCAAAGAGAAAGCAACGGTGTGAGTATACCTCGAGTGCTGTGTGCATGCTGCAGATCAATAATCTCCTGCTAAAGTAATACTCAGATAAGATCAATACAGCACCAGTGCAGTCACTGACACCAAACAGAAAAGAGGGTCCTTTTGTGCCTAAAAATCTAAACCGTTGAACAGAAAAAACTCAATATTAGCACAAAGCACAACATTCTCTAACCTGTCACGTGATCAGAAAGGACTTCAGTGACTTCTGGGCTGAAGCGGCCTCCCAGGAGCACGTCACACCCCTCCGAGGCCAGTCGGTTAGCCATGACTGCAGCGTTCCCTCCGAGAGCCCATCGATTCCCATGGAGTCCTCGGGATGCTTCCACCAGCTCGTTAAACAAAGTGTCATTGGACAGGAATCTCCTGCAAGGAAACACAAGCCATCACAAGCCATCACACCACACGCTACACAGCTAACCCCAGCCAGGAATCTCCTGCAAGGAAACACAAACCATCACACCACACAGCTAACCCCAGCCAGGAATCTCCTGCAAGGAAACACAAACCATCACACCACACAGCTAACCCCAGCCAGGAATCTCCTGCCATGAAACACAAACCATCACACCACACAGCTAACCCCAGCCAGGAATCTCCTGCCATGAAACACAAACCATCACACCACACAGCTAACCCCAGCCAGGAATCTCCTCCAAGGAAACACAAACCATCACACCACACAGCTAACCCCAGCCAGGAATCTCCTGCAAGGAAACACAAACCATCACAACACACTGCTAACCCCAGCCAGGAATCTCCTGTAATGAAACACAAACCATCACACCACACAGCTAACCCCAGCCAGGAATCTCCTGCCATGAAACACAAACCATCACACCACACAGCTAACCCCAGCCAGGAATCTCCTCCAAGGAAACACAAACCATCACACCACACAGCTAACCCCAGCCAGGAATCTCCTGCCAGGAAACACAAACCATCACAACACACTGCTAACCCCAGCCAGGAATCTCCTGCCATGAAACACAAACCATCACACCACACAGCTAACCCCAGCCAGGAATCTCCTGCCATGAAACACAAACCATCACACCACACAGCTAACCCCAGCCAGGAATCTCCTGCCATGAAACACAAACCATCACACCACACAGCTAACCCCAGCCAGGAATCTCCTGCCATGAAACACAAACCATCACACCACACAGCTAACCCCAGCCAGGAATCTCCTGCAAGGAAACACAAACCATCACACCACACAGCTAACCCCAGCCAGGAATCTCCTGCCATGAAACACAAACCATCACACCACACAGCTAACCCCAGCCAGGAATCTCCTGCCATGAAACACAAACCATCACACCACACAGCTAACCCCAGCCAGGAATCTCCTCCAAGGAAACACAAACCATCACACCACACAGCTAACCCCAGCCAGGAATCTCCTGCAAGGAAACACAAACCATCACACCACACAGCTAACCCCAGCCAGGAATCTCCTGCCATGAAACACAAACCATCACACCACACAGCTAACCCCAGCCAGGAATCTCCTGCAAGGAAACACAAACCATCACACCACACAGCTAACCCCAGCCAGGAATCTCCTGCCATGAAACACAAACCATCACACCACACAGCTAACCCCAGCCAGGAATCTCCTGCAAGGAAACACAAACCATCACACCACACAGCTAACCCCAGCCAGGAATCTCCTGCCATGAAACACAAACCATCACACCACACAGCTAACCCCAGCCAGGAATCTCCTGCCATGAAACACAAACCATCACACCACACAGCTAACCCCAGCCAGGAATCTCCTGCCATGAAACACAAACCATCACACCACACAGCTAACCCCAGCCAGGAATCTCCTGCAAGGAAACACAAACCATCACACCACACAGCTAACCCCAGCCAGGAATCTCCTGCCATGAAACACAAACCATCACACCACACAGCTAACCCCAGCCAGGAATCTCCTGCCATGAAACACAAACCATCACACCACACAGCTAACCCCAGCCAGGAATCTCCTGCCATGAAACACAAACCATCACACCACACAGCTAACCCCAGCCAGGAATCTCCTGCCATGAAACACAAACCATCACACCACACAGCTAACCCCAGCCAGGAATCTCCTGCAAGGAAACACAAACCATCACACCACACAGCTAACCCCAGCCAGGAATCTCCTGCCATGAAACACAAACCATCACACCACACAGCTAACCCCAGCCAGGAATCTCCTGCAAGGAAACACAAACCATCACACCACACAGCTAACCCCAGCCAGGAATCTCCTGCCATGAAACACAAACCATCACACCACACAGCTAACCCCAGCCAGGAATCTCCTGCAAGGAAACACAAACCATCACACCACACAGCTAACCCCAGCCAGGAATCTCCTGCCATGAAACACAAACCATCACACCACACAGCTAACCCCAGCCAGGAATCTCCTGCCATGAAACACAAACCATCACACCACACAGCTAACCCCAGCCAGGAATCTCCTGCAAGGAAACACAAACCATCACACCACACAGCTAACCCCAGCCAGGAATCTCCTGCAAGGAAACACAAACCATCACACCACACAGCTAACCCCAGCCAGGAATCTCCTGCCATGAAACACAAACCATCACACCACACAGCTAACCCCAGCCAGGAATCTCCTGCCATGAAACACAAACCATCACACCACACAGCTAACCCCAGCCAGGAATCTCCTGCCATGAAACACAAACCATCACACCACACAGCTAACCCCAGCCAGGAATCTCCTGCCATGAAACACAAACCATCACACCACACAGCTAACCCCAGCCAGGAATCTCCTGCAAGGAAACACAAACCATCACACCACACAGCTAACCCCAGCCAGGAATCTCCTGCCATGAAACACAAACCATCACACCACACAGCTAACCCCAGCCAGGAATCTCCTGCCATGAAACACAAACCATCACATGGTAAGTGTTTCTCAAATGTGACGGAGGTTAAAACAAATGTGGCTGCAAATTAAATATTTCATTGTAAATGGGACAATGCCAAATCAAAGTTGAACACAGTTGAGGCATAACCAGTCAAGACCACGCCATTTTACATTCCCATACTTCCACTTCTGCAGGTAAGGCAGTGGTGAGAGTAGCGAGAGTAGCGAGAGTCACACTCTTTGCAAATGATGGTTAATCAGAGGCTGCTGTATTCAAATGCAAGACAGAAAGGGAACCAAAGCAGAGCCCTGGATCACTGCCAAACACTGTAGTAAAACCACATGGCTGGACTACAGATTTGAGAAATGAATGTGCACCCCCCCTCCCATTAGAAGAGCCTGTTAATTGAATGCATATTGAGGAAATGTAGCTTATTAATATGATTATGTATATATTTGAAAATGAGTGCAAGGCTAGTGCATGAACCCACAGGAACAGCACCAAGTGCTGCATGAATTAGAGCTAAGAGCACTGCATGCTTTATATTCACTTACTCAGAGGCTGCTCCGGGTGGAAAGAAGTATGCAAAGCTCTGGGAGAGCTGCTCCCTGCTTTCAATGCAGTCGTGATGAAAGGGAGTTTTACTGGGTTTAAGACCAATCTCGTTTAAGAGCTTGACGCCATCGACAATAATGTCCACACAGCCGCCGAAACCTAAAAAACAAACATTCACTGAAGGAAGCGTCACAAGGCCTGACAGGCACCCTGCTACATAAATACATGGCTACATGTACCTGAGTTTTACTCTATTTTTTCAACACAAATCACAAGTGCTTTGATATTTGTACTCCCATCCTGGGCTATTAATCACCTTGAATGAAACTGACCACATGTGACAAATTATTCTCAGCAATGCAAACAAAATGAAACTGCTAAAGGATGTCCATATAGTGTTGAATGAGCAGTTATCAAGATTCAGATACAAATAAAATAAAAAACACACACCTCCAGGAGGCCTACATCCCCGTGTGCAAGAACATACAGAATTAACTCATTTTGCTTCTTAACTCTAGATGTCCCGCGGCGGTCATTTTGGCAGGTTTTTGGTTTTAAAATGTAATTTTCTCCAGTCGTGTAACACATACGGGGCTGTGCGTTCGTGTACCTTTCTGTCCGTATGTATTAAATATTCTCACAAAGCATGAAACGCGGGAGTGCAGAAATAAAGGAGATATATTACATTATACCTAAAAGCCCCGGGAGCAGTCACATTGACGGCCACACAGAAAACAACTGTATTGTGATTATACAGAACGGTATTCTACTTTATTATTTTTATTTACTAATCCGCAATGAGCTTAGCTGTAATTAGATTAGTCTCTACTCACTGCCTGAGTGAATGACTGACAGACTTTTTAAAAGCCTGCTTGCCAGCTGTGCTGTTTTGGTCAGTCAATTAACATTGGGACTAGTGAAAATAAATACCAGAGACTGTGGAGTTTTACAAACACAAGGAAACATGGAGTTGGCATGGAAGTATTCAGTGAAAGCTGGCTCCCGACAGTGGCCTTTTCAGGTGTTTTACAATGTATTGGACCTAGCAGCCATCAGCTCCCGAGTACTTTACAAAGAATGCACAGAGAAGAATTTACCAAGAAGAGAATATATTTTACAGTTAGCACTGGAACGTCGCAAGAAGCATTTGGAACGGAGGGAGACTGCCAAGCGTGTACCCACAGCTGAAGCTGGCAACCCTGCGGAGAGCCGCAAGAGACGCCAATGCCAGGTTGGCAAGTTCAATAAAACTTCGGACAGCTGTGCCCTGTGCAGAAAGGCGACGTGGAGAAGCGCATTATCTGTATTGATTGTGAACAGCCTTTGTACTCAAGGTAAAGGAATACCATTTTGTCTATAAAAAAAAAAAAAAAACTTTTTATAACTTCTGTAAAATGTTTTCTTCTAAGTTTATTTATCTACGTTGTTCAGTTGTTTTTGCTCATCTGATAATAAACCGATTGCTGTTGAAAAGTAGAAAAAATGTATTGCTATCGTTTGTTTTATAAATATGTACGTTGTAAACCGATGTCTGTTCAGATGTTTATTTACATTTTCTTGTTTTGATTTGTAAAATAAAATGGTTCATTAATATATATATATATATATATATATATATATATATATATATATATGCTTCGGTTTTTCAGATGTTTATGTAACATACTCAATAAAAAAAAAAAAAAAATTACATCCGACTGTTTCTCCGTTCGTTATACTGTTTACAGTGTTTTGAATACAGCCATCAGAAAGACTGCTGCAGGGCTTCTAGGTATGAGTGTATCTCCGGTCCTGCTAGTGTTAATGTCTAATGAAACTTGCTGAATAATGTTACATTAACATACTGAATTACATACCGGTTTGTAGTTTTCCATATACTTAACAATATCATTTTGAAGAGTTTCTTTGATTACACAATGGTAAATAAAATATCTAAATTATTTATTTTTTAATTATGTCTCAATCCTAACATTCCAGGGGATGCAAAACTTTTGGCCACAGCTGTAGCATCAGCAAAGAAACAGGAGCAGCTTGATGAAGCCTGTTCTCGGAGTTTGCAGCTTCTCACAAGGTGCTGTTGAGCTATCAGACAGACCAGTGTGTGCAGCTTCTCAGAGAACTGACACATAAAGAAGTGGACTCCACCTTCACAAACCCTGTGATGAATGATTTGCAAATGCTGACCTGAAGCACCAAGAGCTAGCACTGCCAGCTACACCTCAGGGCTAAAGTGCAACTGGAGATCGCTTTGAAAGCAAATAAACAACTAGCTCCAACATATTAAGCAGCAGTGAAGTCACTCTGTATTAAATGAAATGCTATCTCGCTGCCTGCATATGCAGTATTTTATGTCAGCATGGGCCCAGCAGCTGTGTGTTCTACTGTTTGCAAGCCAGGGTTAAACAGAACTAGATTCTAGAATAATGAACTAGATCAGAACTATACAAGCTAAAATAGTGAACTAGATCAGGACTATACAAGCTAAAATAGTGAACTAGATCAGGACTGTACTATACTGGACTAGATGGCACCTAACTGTACCAGTACTTGCATCAGCTTGTATTTGCACTGAACTGCTCCACACCTCGCCGTATTCTAGTACTGCTCTTAATTCTAACTACATCCTGTATCTTGTACTTGATTTTACTCTTATAGGGATCTGTATTCACATTTTTTGTAACTGCTCTTATTTGAAATCATTCTCATGCATTTATCGTACTTACTATGTGCTCATACTGGTCTTTACTCGTTTAAGCACATATTTTTAGTGTAAGTTAACTGCTCTTAATCGAACGCACTCTACTGCTTCCATTGTACTTTAAAACTGCTCTTATCTGTAAAGTGATATTCTGAAATGCGTGATACTTTGTACTGTGATATTTTGTAATGTGATACTTTGTACTGTGATATTTTGTAACAATTGTAAGTCACCCTGGATAAGGGCATCTGCTTAGAAATAAGTAATAATAATAATAAACTCGATCTCATTTCAGAAGATTGTCCAGCGTGAGCATGTACAAGACACTTGTACCATCATTCTGCATTTAAAACAGAGCCTCAACCCTCGGTGGTAAATGCAAAAGACGTAAATTGGTGCTGGTTTGTGGTTGTTGATGAGCTACAGCTGCCTTGCCTGTCCCAGCATTCTCCCCATGATGAAGGAATTGAGAATAACAGTAAAGAGGGTGTGTGGATGGTAAACATTGCTTGCATGCATGCAAAGCTGTAACACTCATTTTGTACCTCTGCAGCCCCTTTCACACAGGCATGCTCTACCCGGGTCAGGACTCGCTGTCATGCGGGTCGGGTACGTGATTTCACACTGCTTTTGATAAAGCAGGGTTGACCTGGGTCACAGACGCAAGTAAACAATGCGTGGATCAATGCCCTGGAAGCAGCTTGTTACAGACGCTTCCATCCAAGATTCTCTGGATTGAACAGTCAGCCCAAGTGTTGATTAGAGCAAATGTTTCTTCATCCCGGCTGCAGTTTGACTCATGCTGTGTCTCAAATCAACAAAAATATGGCAAAACAGAATAAACAGAAATGTTCCTTGCAGAAGTGAAACCTTCACGCAGACATGGCTGTTTGTTATTGCATCGGCTCACGATGGCCATCTTGCATTTGTTCTCGCTCGACCCGGGTCATCCTGAGGTAGGTCGCTGCTGACCCAGGTCAACCAGGTACGACCCCGGTACGTGGTTTCACACTATGTGGGATTGTGACCCGGGTAGCCAGAACCCAGGTCAGGGCCCAGGTAGGAGTGCCAATGACTCAATTTTGCATGAAATATGGCCATATAGAAAAAGCGCTGACATTTCTCTTTGATATTAAGAATCAGATGTCATAACACACTGCAGACACAAGTCAATATTGCAAACTGTGGGGCTGTATAAATGCAAATTCATGCTGACAAAGCACAATGGCAGCCCCTGAAAATGTTGCTACTCAAAGTTTAAAACTATTTACCGGCAGGGTGGAAGATAACTGGAAAATAACCAGTGTTTGACCTCCTATGACTTTTTTATACTCTTTTTTGAGTATACTGTACAGTAAGTGTGCAAATCTAAGTATTTAAAACAAAAACACACACCACAAAATACAACAGTTACATTTTATTTAAGTAAAAATGCTTTGTCATGGAATAAAGACTAATTCAGGAGTAAATGTTTTGTAGCTGTACTATTTAAAAAGACAAAATAAGACTATATAGCACAAGACATTAAACTAATATAATGAATGGTGTTAAAATGATTCACATAATGTTGCTTTGTACAAACCTAATGACAGACGCCTCCTTTTCTAGATTCGTCCTACCGCGTAGCCCAGAATAATTTATGAATTGTATGACATAGCGTGCGTTACAGATTTCGAAAAATAATTTTGAAATACATTTTATAATTTAACAGGAGTAATAATATCTGCTTACCTATGGCCACTTTGGGTCTGCGAAAGCTGTCTACGTCGACTTTACTCTCGGCTCTCAGCAGCGATGTTAAAACTGTGTCAAGCCTTTGGTCGAGTGAATTCTGTACGGGTGATCGGTACCACAAAGCCAACAGAATCACCAGAACAGACACGACGGTTCCGTATCTCACAAGACTGCTGCTGCTACTGGTGTTCCGTCCATTCGCCATTTCAAACGCGAAAACAATACACGCCGAGACGAAAAAATGTATAACATCTACATGCACACACGCACAGAGGCAAACCACTGAACTAGAAGCAGGACACGCACACACTGCAGCCAGTGACAGCAAAGCGGAAGTAGAACTACTCAAACAATGCATGTGTAAAACATGAAAACTCAGTTTCCTGGCTATTGTTACATACATGCGGCGTTTTTAAGAATGTAAATGTATGGGATAACATTGAGGGAAAGCACAAGATGAGGTATGATTTAAATATATATGACATATTCTAGTGTCTCTGTATATGTGTCATCGCAGAACCCTCCCCCACTCTGCCAGTGGCTTTTGTTTGTTTGTTTGTTTGTTTATACTGGGAATTACCAGCTCAGAAACGTATGTGATTCTACAACATGTCCCGCTACCGTCCAATTTTACACAGAACATTAAACCATATACTTGATGTCAAATGCTGAAGAATCCCCAAAATCCACTTTCAATGTATTCAGTTCCGCGCAAAAAGGAAGTCATCGATGCATTACAGTTCCGATGGAATACACAGCATGCGTTGCAACGATTCATGTTCAGCATTTTGTTTATTGTCGACTACATTTGCACATGGAATAATGAGGCAGGCGATGGAAATGCATTACAAACCAGCTGGAAGATGTGAATGGTACGTTCCAGCATACTTAGCAGATGGCCACATTGGTCAAATCAACATTATATTTGATCTGAGTCGTAGCTGTCTTATCAAAGTCTTTTAACAACGCCCAAGGATGAGGCATGCTGTATTTTACATTACACAAAGTGGTTCCCAGAGCTGTTTGAATGCTAATGCACACATAATAAAGGATAATCCTTCAGAATATGTACCATTATTCCAGATGTATGCCTGTGTCTGGCCAGCTTTTTGGCGTTTTTCACATGTACCCCTGAAATAACGAAATTTAATGCGAGTTTAGTGGTAGCAAACACAGTACAATATAACGGGAATGTCTGTCCAGTTTTTTTAATTTTTTTATTAGCGCCTGTGGTGCTGTTTGTAAAATACACTTTTACAAAAAGTTTTTTAATTCATTAATTCAACCAATAGTATTTTAAGAACAACTCATTATTTGGATTTGATCCATTGGAACAGTTGTCTGTTCTGTGAAAGTGGGTCCACGGTGGACAATGGTACAGGGCTGTCTAGCTCTTTTGCCCTCTTGCGGAGAGATGAGGTATCGACATTTTACACCTCATACATTATGGCAGTAGAGTACGGGTTTATAAAAACACCACTAGTTCATCAGCCCCCTTTATCTAAACGTTGAATTAAGCAGAGAAAATATTCGATGCGGCATATCTACAAAACACCATCAAAAGACGCTGTATCACATGGTCAGTGTTGCATTTATCTAAAACTTTCTATGGGTTAAAAAAAAACAAAAAAAATCGCGCAACCTTATTATTTGTTTATTTAGCAGACGCCTTTATCCAAGGCGACTTACAGAGACTAGGGTGTGTGAACTATGAATCAGCTGCAGAGTCACTTACAATTACGTCTCACCCGAAATACGGAGCACAAGGAGGTTAAGTGACTTGCTCAGGGTCACACAATGAGTCAGTGGCTGAGGTGGGATTTGAACCGGGGACCTCATGGTTATAGGCCTGTTTCTTTAACCACTGGACCACACTGCCTCCAGTGTGTGTAAGAGAACCTTGTGTAAGAGGCGTCTGTCTACCTGCACTAATACTGACTGCAGAATAAAACACATTGCATTATTAAAACGGCCTGGTGGTTTGCTGTACAGTGCCATTTTAATTGACTGTAAATTAGTACTCCTTCTCTTCTGTATTGTAGAATTACTGGAATGCAGACAGAATTAACTGTGGAGCACCGCCTAGAACAGTGTCTCCATCCAAGGCAGAACCAGTAATAACAGTGCAGAGATTGATGAAGTAAATGTACTGTGACCTGACTAACCTACAGACCCTAGCTGGGGCTGAAGGCTACTGCATTGACAGCTGTTAGCAAGCTTAACTGCTGTAGTGCTTGGCAGATCTAGACTGCCATCACACACACACATACACACAGTATTAGTAGCGATTAGAAGAAACAGTAGTAAAGGGAGGAGGATTTTCATGCAACTTCTTAATTGGGTCCCATATCTTATTTGATCCATTTTGTAATTACTTTTCTTGTCACATCTTTGAATTAGTTCTCTTTTTTGTAATTAAATTTTTTTCTTTTTTTTTTTTTGTACACCAACTCCAGGACTGGAGCACAGCTTGTATGTAGGTGGGTAGCATATACACAGGGCCAGTGGCACAGGAAGAGAAAGATGGGACCTTATTGTGGACCCTGAACCTTTATGTAATACTTTCATAAACATAAAACATGCAAGTCACATGTTCAGTATGTAATTCTCAGAACGTCAGCATGTATGACACGGTATACAACTACATGGAAGATGCTTTTCTGCTCCCCTATTTGAATTGCATTTTGTGTGCATCTTCACTTCCAATACCACAATCTTTAATCACAAGCTAAAAACATAAATCACCAGTTCCTCCAGGATTCAGCAGAAATTCAGACATTTTAATGTTAATTTGCTTTCATTTATTTTGGTACCCTGCAGCACCCATTAACAGCTTCTGCCTAACCTACAGGATGAATCGTGCTGCACATGGGATAGAACTGATGAACAGCACCCCCAGACCTTCTGTGAAGACAGCAGGAAACTGGTTTGCAATATTGAGAGACCACTAGGCTAAAGTACAAATGGTCGCGGATTTTGAAAAAGAGATGCCAACGAAACATAAAACACAGCGTCTCCTACAGCCTCCATGCAAAGCCAGTTACGAGGGAAGAAAAGTTAGGAAGCAAACTTTAATTCAACATTGTTTTAAAAATATAATTAAGAGAATAGCAGTTCCTGATGGAACGAGGGGGAGTAAAATCAAATTACTGACACTGGTAGCTACAATGATATGAAGGGAACACCTGCAAATCTTAACATGAAGGATATTAGCATTGCTAAGTTTTTAGGGCCCTCGGAGCGAGTGGGCCTGTGCAGTTGACCCGGCTGCACGGACTCTTCCTCAGCCACTGCGTGCAGTCATTGCAGCACGGCACAGCCCTGCATCTAAGTGTGTGGCTGGTAAATGTACAAGTAGGATGTAAAAAGGAATGGTTACTGTTGTATTCCTGTATTGTTTGGGGTTCAAAAACACATTGGGTCGACTGCAGCGTACCAGTGACTTAATCCCCATCAAGTGGACTAAAAAGCGGTCTAGCAAATCCTGCAGATCTGTACTAAGTTAGTCCTGATTAAAGCGTACCAAACAGCAAGTGGTTTAGCTAGTCTGAACAAGTGGAACAAGTTAACCAGACAATGAGGATGGACACATAAGCCTCTACAAGTGCGGATGGAAATTCACAATTTAAGGTGTAAAGACAAACTCAGACATCTTGTACATCATCGTAACAAACATTTGATTAAAAACACTGAGGATATTGAAAGCACTGGCAAAAAAGTCAGAAATATGAAAAAAATCAAATACAGTAATACATATAGACCTATTAAATGATAAAAGCGTTTACTAGGCTACATTAAGCGTGATTCGGGCAAGTACATTTAAAATACATATTCATAATCTAATTGTACTTGTCTTTGTGCATATTCCACACTAGCGGATCATACTTGCATTTTAACTTGCCGGTACCCTAGTGCTGCATTGACAACGAACGTTAAGTCCTACATTTGTTGTTTATAACACGTGACGTTCCAGGCGGTTAAATTGAATACATCAAAACGTGCATATTTTTTTGTATTATTATTTAAATATAGGAGTATCTTATTGTGTGGCAGTTTTTGCAACATTTTTATGAATAAAACAAAACCAAACCAGTCTTCAGAATATTTTGTTCCTCAACCATAATAAATGAGAAAAAAGGAAAAAAGTGCCACATATTTAAATTATAGGCTACATTCTCAGTTTACCTAGAAAATGTATAATTACCAACAATACAAGGTAATGATATAACAGTGTGTAATTGTCAATTTTATATAATTAAAAAATATTGTATATAGTTCTGCATTTAATGAAGCCTTTCACTTGAGACACTGGGTTAGTGTCCAAGGCGACTTACAGAGACTAGGGTGTGTGAACTATGCATCAGCTGCAGAGTCACAATTACTTCTCACCTGAAAGACGGAGCACAAGGAGGTTAAGTGACTTGCTCAGGGTCACACAGTGAGTCAGTGGCTGAGGCGGGATTTGAACCGGGGACCTCCTCGTTACAAGCCCTTTTCTTTAACCACTGGACCACACAGCCTCCTATGTGGGTCTACTGTACCGTGCACTGCGCACGAAGCGCTTCATGCGACTCGGCATTGGCAACCGAACCTTACTGAACAAAATGATTCATTTTTCATTTTAATAATTTTAAGACGTCATTTCAGAGAATAACGGAGATGTCTTTGTTTTAAAATGTGCTGTATAAAACATAGGAAAAGCAAGCGTACTAAGTTAGTCCACCTGAACAGGACCATCTCACATCTGATTTGGTACGCTGCAATCAGGATCTTGTTTAGTCCGATTTAGCGGATGATCCACCTGTGGTGATTATCGTCTGGTGCGCTGCAAATCGGGATTAACAAGTGTACTAAGTTTAGTTCAAACAAGTGGACTAAACCTGCTTAACCCACTCGATAGACGCATCAAGTCTAACTGGTACGCTGCAATAGACCCAATGTGTTGTACTAGTTTGTTCTAGCTTGATCTGGTTTGACAGGGGCGATGTTTGCAACTCATCTCTACCAGATTACATCCCGTGAAAATGCACGGTCGACAACTAATGATTTATTGACAAATTGGCTGTTGACCATGCACATTAAAACTCTCGTGTTGAATGTGACCATCTCCGAGATGATTAAATGACTGATCATTCGAAGATGGCCACGTCTATATAAGCTGCGTTCGGGGGTGGTTGTTCCGAGAGAAGGAACAGGTGAGTGAGAGAAAGAACGCAAACGTCCAGCACTCAAGGGCAGGGGAGGAGGAGTCCAAGTGTCCAACAACCAAAAGGGGGGAGCCCGAGTGTCCAGTGCCCAAGAGGTGTAAGCCCGCGTCTCCAGCGCCACATGAAAAAGCCTTGCAGTCTCCAGCAATAGAAGACTACCTGCTGCTCCCACCGCCAGAGGAGAGCCTGCCTTGCAAACTTCAGCCCCCATTGCAGATGCTGCTGAGGGCAGCATGGCAAAAGCCAGGCATCAGGCAACCGCAACAGGTCTGCCCTGTGCTGCCGTCTCCTCCAGAGGGTCCGCCCCGTGCCAGGGTCATCATCGCCACCAGCAGCAGTTTCACTGCAGGAATTTCTGTTGCTGGAGCCCAAGAGGGAACCATAGTGTGTATTATACATTAATCAACATCTTACTGTTACCAAATTTAAGCCAACTCAGTTTTTTCTGAAATTATTCACCATACATGGTAATGGTTGCCAAGAACATAACTAAATGAGCAGCAAATGGCATCTGAATTTGAAGTGCCATTGAAAAACTACAAAACCTTGTTAACTAAATTATGTGGCACTACATATCTCCTAATTTAATTCTTAATGATATGATTCATATATTTTACATCCCCAAATAACTTTCCAGAACAACTATCCTAGGAATGGGTCTTATTCCAACAGATACACATTGGGTTAGTTTGCTGGTCTGAGTGGGCACTCGAGAGGTTGTTCTCTGCAAGACCTGCATACACACTCTTACAGGAAAAAAGAAAACAAGGTATGCCAAACCAAGAGTGAGTTTCTCTTTCCCCTAATTAATATTTGCAGCTTTAGTCACCAAGTGAGCTCTTAAGAATTAAAGATATTATGGGACGAGTGGAATGATATAATAAAAAGGCTAGCGTACACGGGCCTAAACAAGGTTTAACACGTACATCGAAAGCATAGCAAAATGTACTGGATTGACACACATTTTATTTAAAAGGCTTTATTTTATAAAATTTCAAGTAACTTTCCACTTCAATGAGTGGACCCAAACAAATGCATGGAACCATACCTTGTCCTATGAAATTAAACTTCAAAATAGGCTTTAAAAACAAAGTATAGCATTAAAAAGTGATCCCTGGTCCACCATAACAGACCTTTCCCCTGATAGGAACAATCTGGGCTTCACGGATGTTGTGGGCTGCTCCATCCATCTATGTTAGCAAAGGGAAGATAAAAACGGGTCTCAAGTGGTGGAAGAGTAGGTTTAGACCACAGTAGTTTCTATTCTACAGTGCTCCCCAGTAGTTACATTTAAAAAGGGACTACCAGACAGAATGGTTCAGATTATATTAAGTTAACACAATTTGCAGTTTTGCTTTCTGCCCACATTGCAATTCAAATAGAAATCAAGCTAACTAAGGGCAGACATTCCCTCACAACACAGGTTTTCAGGTCACATTCAAAAAGAAACAACTAAGCCTTTGGATGTGATTGTGAAAAACACTCAAGCAATACAAGTAAAAAAAAGCAAAAGAACCCTTTTATTGTAAACCTAGTTAATTGTTTACAAGTGGAGTTGTCATCTTGCCCAACAAATGACACTTTTCTTTGTTAACACAAGGTAACCGTCACTGCTTCACCTGTTCGTTTAGAACCCTAAACAATGCTGCGGGACTAGGATACAACTACACACATGGCTACATGCTTCTAAAAGGAACCTATTCCTCCTGATTAGATGTGAAAGTTAAACACTAGAATAAAGACGACTGCTACTACGCAACAAAGAAAGAATCTGGTCATTTTACTGGAGTAAAATTCACAGTACAGATAAAATGCAGAACCCTGAAATACTAAAACATCCCATCTTGCACAATGCCGGGGTTCCTCGCATTACACATTAAAGCATTGCAATTAAAAAATTTACAAAAGTAAGTCAAAATGAACCCATAAAGCTTCCAAGAGAACCCACAGGCACTTCTCCTCAGGTGTGGAATGTTTTTTGTCTTCTTTTCTGTATTTTGTTTTAAAAGTGAGACTAAATTAAACAAAACAAAACAAAAACAAACAAAACAAAAAAAATCGATCTGTGAAGGTTTGCTGAGCAAGCCTGCTGCAGCACCAGTTCATCGTTCAGCTTTTAGTAATATCCTGGGTGGTATTGCTGACTCCAGGGCTTCGGACTCCAGAACTGCAAGACAGAGACACAAGCAGGTTACCACTGCTTTTCAATGGCAAGAAATGCAGTCACTAACTGGGCTAAGAAATGTGCTAACCTAATATTATCAAGTCAAGAAGTCTCTATATCCATCGGTGTCAACCCACCTACGATATTCTGTAGTTTCAGATACTTCAAGAACAACCAACATACCAGCAATACAATTGACTCTCAAATTCTGCTTATCTTCTTAAGATACGTATATGAAAAGTGAGCTAAAAAAGTAGCCAGTATATTTATCCATGCATTCAACACATTAGACATTTAGAAATAGCAGTTTTAGCAGACAAAGTTCTATGGACTACAAAACACAAGAGACGTGTGTCCAGAAATAGAGGGAAGTTCAGTTACAGCTGCTGAATGCATGCCCTGGCCCCGAGGCGACGCAGGCCACGTTCCTCTAAAGCACCCCTACCCCTCCCGAGGCGACGCAGGCCACGTTCCCCTAAAGCACCCCTACCCCTCCCGAGGCGACGCAGGCCACGTTCCTCTAAAGCACCCCTGCCCCTCCCGAGGCGACGCAGGCCACGTTCCTCTAAAGCACCCCTACCCCTCCCGAGGTGACGCAGGCCACGTTCCTCTAAAGCACCCCTGCCCCTCCCGAGGCGACGCAGGCCACGTTCCTCTAAAATCACCCCTACCCCTCCCGAGGCGACGCAGGCCACGTTCCTCTAAAGCACCCCTACCCCTCCCAAGGCGACGCAGGCCACGTTCCTCTAAAATCACCCCTACCCCTCCCGAGGCGACGCAGGCCACGTTCCTCTAAAGCACCCCTACCCCTTGCTGCCAGCTCTGATTGAAGGCCTGAGCCTTGTCCATGTTGTAGTTTCCATTCTTGAAGCCGCGGTTGTTTCCACCTCTGCCTCGGAATTTCTGCAAGCAGAATCAAAAATCAAGAGATTAGTTTAGAAGGACATAACACAGGCAAGAACTACAAATAAGATGAACCTTCTTAAACGCTTTTCATTTCAAAAAGGAGAAACCCCGATCTTTGATAAGACTCTAAAACGGTATTGGAAAATCAAAAATCGGACTCAAAACCTCCAGCTTCGTTTCACAGCTGTGGATTACAGCAGCACGCACCTGGGTGAAGTTGCCTCTGTTTGCCCCTCCTCGGCTGCTGTTGCCCCTGCTCATTGCACCCCCTCCTCTGTTCATGTTGCCCCTTGGTGGTCCTCCTCGGCTGGGCATGCCTCCACCCCTGTTGAAGTTTCCACGGTTAGGAAAGCCCCCTCTGAAAGCAGGGGGAGGAAGAAACCCTCTCGGGGGCCTGTTGAATCCACCACGGTTTCCTGGAACTGAAAGGTAAAACCCACAGATTGAGTCTAGACCCCGCATTCGCACGGACAAGGAACTCTAGACCCCGCATTCGCACGGACAAGGAACTCCTCTAGACCCCACATTCGCACAGACAAGGAACTCCTCTACACCCCGCATTCGCACGGACAAGGAACTCCTCTAGACCCCGCATTCGCACAGACAAGGAACTCCTCTAGACCCCGCATTCGCACAGACAAGGAACTCCTCTAGACCCCACATTCACACAAACAAGGAATTCATCAAAACATTGACAAAGAATTATACTGGGGTTCCTCCCCCAAACCACATACATTTAAATACAGTTTTACTCCAATCTTTCCAAATCTTTAATTTGGAAAATACCTCTTAATCTTTAAGTTGATCCCACTTCCAAGTTACACAGCAATTACCCATAACTATTTTACTAATAGTATTGAACAAAACCTAATTGAGAAATGTTTGAACAATGAAGATATTGATAAGACCTACTCAACATGCGTCATGGAATACAGTTTTTTAGAATTTCTATACAGCAATTAACCCAGTAGGTCAAAAGAGTCAGAGGTATACAAACTGAAAAATGTGTGACATCAAAGCTAGCAATTACATTTTTGGCCAAAACATAAGGGATGACAAAAAATGTACCACTTGCTCAACTAAAGGTGAAAAAGCATTACAGTAAGCATTCCAGCGCATGTAGGAGGAGTCGCATATGGAAATTCACTCAATCTCTACCGAATAATGATCAGTTCTATTGAAGACACAGATCAAGATGTTAGCAGCTCCTGCCAGCTCATCCTTTCCCAGCAGTTTTTACCTCCTCTGAAGTTGCCCCGGTGGTTCTGGAATCCCCCGCGGCCTCCCCTCGGTCCTTGCCCTCCTCCACCGCCTCTGTTGAACTGGTTCTTCACTCCCCTCCCTCGGTTTCCCCCTTTCTTGATGGGTCCTCCCTGGTTTTGCTTCTTCTCTGGTGGCAGTGTTGTTTTGCTCTCCTCCTTGTACTGTTCCAAGAGTTTCTTTGCCTCCTCCTTCTGCAGCTCTGCGTAACAGACTTCATTAAAACAGTCCCCCACCTCTGGCAGTGTATAAATGCCTGTGGAAAAAAAAAAAAATTCAGTCTAATTATACATACACACAGAAACATGTAATGAAGCCCAGAGTAATATATAATCAAGCAATACATGGACCAAAGAGGTACCAGCTTAATGCTAGACACATTCTTCCATATCAACTACACAACTCTACTGGCTCCAGTGCCAAATCACTGAATTTGTCACTCATATTTGGTAAGTTAACACAGAATGTCACGCAGTATAATGACAGTTATTGATTATCAGGTGTACATTATCCCGATAATCATGATTATCGGCTGAAGAAATAAAATACGCAACACTTCTTGTAACTTAAAAGATATGAGATAGATAAATAGATATGTAGAGATAAGACAGTGTAATTTTTTATATATATATATATATATATATATATATATATATATATTACATATATATATTACACACACACACACACACACACACACACACACACACAAACTGCTTCTACAAGTCACCAAGTTAAGAAGAAATAAAATAGTTTTCAAAGACAAGCACTTAATACAAGTTATGAAACAATGATTGGTTACAAGAAAGCACAAACAGAATCATGTTTGGTAGCTTTTCAAATTTCTAAATAAATATTGGGATACTCATTACAAGACTTAGTCCATACAAATACTAAACTGAAATAAATGAGCTGTTGAACTGTTCCAGCAGTCTCAATTACATTGCGGGGTCACTGTCAATCCACATCCCCTGAACAGCCTTTCAGACAGAAGTTTGTGGCTGGTGATCACAGATACTGGCAAGCTAAAAGTGTTCCTTTTCATAAATTATCTAATCGCAATTGAATTTAATGTAATGTTAAACTGTCAAAATAATAAAAGCAAAAGGTCAACTTTTCTGCTGTAATTTACAGTGGGCTACATTTCTATTTTGTAAGTACCAATAATTGTGTGTTAGAAAATCAGTCCTGCAAAATTTCAGATCAAAGTGAAACTATGACAAAGCATAAAAAATGATCAAAATCAATACTTCTATACATACAATTTGCATGCAACAACTTATGGCTGCATTTCCTTACACAAAACAGACATTTGTAATTTGTGTTTTGGGTGATCCTTACTATATTTTCATTTATGTTCCAGAAACTCAAGGTTATGTTTGAACTTCTGAGGAGATTTTGATTTTACTCTGCCTCTGTCATATTATGGCATCTCAGAAATCCATGAATATAAATCTGTATGGAGATCTTAGACGGGTGAAGAGATTACAGGCTTACTAACTCGCAGATCACTCTGTCACTCCAAAAAACACAGGACTGATGCTGGTTTTTTTTCTAAAATCTTTCCAGCTGGGTTGGGGTTTTTTGCAGTTGTCATCGCCACTGATAATCACAAATCTACTCCAAACCCAATGTCATGTACATTTTGAAAATTGCAGCGACATGGCAGTGTTTGCATTCTTTAGCTTCTGGTTTGTCTTATGAAAATGTACAAATCAAGTGTTGTACAAGTCTGCAAAACTCTGTTCGGACAGGCACCAGAGTCCATACCTTTCATTTTCAGGACTGCATGCTCAGGCAGGTCTTTGCCATCGGATTCTGCTTTCTTCTGTGTTCGCTGTTTGTAGTCTTCATCAGACGGACAGACCACAACTGCCTTGCGCTGGAAGCCAGCAAACAGGCACATCTTCCGCCTCTGTGCTGGAGCCGAAACGTTAGTCTGAAAAGCAACAGGGTAGAAATTGTGTGGGTTTTCTTTTTTTTTTATGCAAATCTGCTAACACACAAAAGGGGATTATAACCATTTCACTAGAGTGATAGGTTTGGCTGCCAATATACAAGAACTCTAGCTGTACCTGATCCAGAATGTAGTTGCGCTTCTTGCGGGCTGCAATCTCAATGAATTTACCCAGAAACAGGGGGGCACGTTGAGAAATTGCAGTAAGTTTTCCAGTGTCCATCATCTGCCGTTTCAAACTTGAAATCTGGTAGGGGGAAAAGAAAAAAAAGAAAAAAAGAAAAAAAATAGCGTATCCACTAACCACTGCAGACATTTAAAAAAGAACTCTACAATTACTCAAATCTGAATAAACTATTCACTAACATTCAACTTACACAAGGATACCAACTACCCAGCCATCAGTACCAAAAGAGATAACCCTGAGCAGCTGTATCATTTCAAATGAGTTCCACAGACGAGTGCTGCACTGTCAAAGCACACAACTCATGGAGAATTTAGTCACCATTCAGATTCCAATACCTGTTAACCAGTGATAAGGAATGTTCAATACCGAGCTGGTGATCTGTACAAGATGTTCACAAGCTATAGCTACAGATGCAAGACAGACACAAGCATGTCACTTAACTACAGTCATGCTCCGTATACCAATCAAATACAGCACACCCTCGCTACAACGGTCTTCATTATAACGAACCCAGCCCCCAAATAAATAAGATAACATAATACACACTGTCAACACCCGGGTCTGTACACACGCGATGGCAACGCTGCAGTCTTAACAAAAAACATCAGCTGTGCAACTGCCTCTGAAACCAAAACAATTTTATGTTGAAAATGATACCGATAGTTTGAAAGAAAAAAAAAAAGAAAAAAAAAAAAGTGTAACACAGGCATATCTGTCGTGAATATAGATTGTCAAAAATGACTTTTTTTGGCTTGTTCAGCAATCATGCGGCAAAGCAAAACTGATTAAAAGAAAAAAAAAATTATTTAAAACTTTATGTCAGGATTGTTTGGAATAAAAGATCAGTTTGGGATTCATGCATGTTGGATTAAGATTTGGTGCGCTTTGAAACAATTCACGTCGAATTGATTTTGAATAAAAAGGCAAGTTTTTTGTACTGCGTTTTAATTCTTTAACAAGCAGGATAAAGCATAGGCAGAATCCTGCATGTATGAGACAAACAGGTACATGCAACTACTATCGTTCATTTTGATAGTCTTCGCTAGAACGAACCCCTCGATAGAACGAACAAAAGGCTTGTACCCCAACAGGTTTGTTATGGCGAGGGTGTACTCCACAAGATCTTACCATCATTTTCTCCAGGATTGTGTTTGTGCCAAGAACATTGTACTTCCCAGGGTTCTCTTCTGTGTGCTTTGTGACCCAGGCCGTCTTTCCAGCGCCAGGCAGGCCGACCATTACGATAACCTTTAGAATAAAAAATAAAAGCAGGAAGAGACCATCTGTGATCGTTTGCTAGGTCTGCACTTTATTATGGTTATGACAGCACATTAAACTTAATTCCACATGGATGGAAAAAATTAAAAAAAAGAAAGAAAAAAGATCAATATATGGTCTATATGTATTTTGTTTGAAATCCTGCTATGTTTGACACATACCTCACACTCCTGTTTCGTTTCAGGCCCCTTTGGACCACGCACTCGTTCTTCTACTGGGATCTTCTGAAGGAAGGTGTACCCCTCAGGAACAGGGAAGTACGGTGTCTCTAGCTGCCCAAAGTTAAAATCTACTGCACAGTTGTGGCACAGAACATGAGGGAACAAGGCCCTTTCAGCAAGGGCTTCTTTGCCGACTTTGAATGCAACTCCAAGATCCTGTCCGTTCTTGGAATAGGAGAGCTCCACTTCCTCACCTTCGAAATTCTGCAAGGGCAAACAGTCAGACTAAAAGCTTGGCAACATACTTTGCTATGGTGCAATGCATCTAATTTAATTAGAAAGGTTGGACTGATTGGAGGTGCAAAAACAAATCACTCCAATTTTAAATGTAACCAGCTGCAGTTTTACACCATGGAAAAGTTACATGTTTACTTGGTTGTAAAACTATATAAACATGATATCTTTAAGCCTCTAAAAGACATTTAATACTGTTTTGCTGGAGGAATCAAAGTCTTACAATAAAGCAACCGATAACATCCTCTTCATCATACGACTCCCCGAAGTCCTCTGTGACACAGTTAGTGGTCTTCCTTCCCTTTGCTGAATACGCATAGGAAAACTCTTCCTCACCTGAAAGAGGGAAACATCAGTACCAAGAGCAGCTTAAGCAAGGAAAGGTCCTAAAATCAATTGGTGTGCAACTTCTTTCTGAATTGGTTAGGAATACAATCAAGCACACCGTTCAATCCACCATTCTCTGAACCAACACCAAGGATTAAGTTACACTGTCCTCTCCAAGGTCAAAGCTATTACTTCAGTAGCAATTAGTTAAACTTACCAAGCAACATGCTGCCATTTTGCAGAGACCAGCCAACCTGCACTTCATGAATTTCAATCCCCTTGCTTGACACATGCTTCACTGGAATCTTCTCTGTAAACTGATGAAGGGAATAAATCACAATTAAAGAACCACTCGTACAATCCTTCATTTAGAAGGAACAGCCTTGGTGGAGGGCTGTCTGACTCAGTAATAACAGACTGGATGTCTGCTCATAAAACTTGAGTCTTGGTGGTTTCAGATGACTGGCTGATTCACGGTTACCTTCATTTCAAAGCAGGCTTTTCCTTTTGTAACGCCGTAGGAACCTCTTCCTCCAGCCCAGAGATAGGCAAAGCTCTCCATGGTCAAAGAGGATGCACTGTACCGATCTCTTGAGACTTTGAAGTGAAGATCACTGTTATCTGAAATAACATTCAATTTGAAGTTAGAACAGGTATGCAGCATTCATGCTCCAGTCTGACACACTTCTTACAACACATGGGCCTAATTCTTGAAATAAGCACCACTTTCTAAGAATCTTTGTGTTCACATCCACTTATTGAAAGACATGACCTTTGTTTAACTTGTATGTATGCAGCACACCCTTTTAAAAAGACATTGTTAATGTAAAATAAGTGTGGTACACTTTTGGAAACATCCCAATATAAACAAGGTAATTGGCTGACAGGTAAAGTGTTGAGCCCAATGAGATGAATTATACAACAAACTATTTCCTAAAGGGGAATTAGCTCCTATTACATTCCTGTTACCTTGTGGGGCTTTCCCCTGTGTTCTACCCCCTGTCCTTTTGCTCATCCAACCTCTTCTTTCTCTGCTCTTTCAGTGCCAAGCATCTCCCACTGTCTAACTCTCATGCCAGCCCTGCTCTTACAGCCAATATGACCCCGGAATCTTTCAGTAGCTAGACACCATGGTAACGGGATGCTGAGCCCTGCCTGCAATGTTAAACGCTGCACTGTCATTCTACCACATTATTAACTGCCAGGTTCCTTTCTAGCATTCTACACCAATACACTGAGCAGATTCAGAAGAAATGCACTTTGTTTAAAGAGTATGTAATGCTAAATAAACAAAATACTACACCACTTCAAAATAGGACAAATTAACCTGAATCTAAATCAAGACTGATATTAGATCTTAAAGCAAGTACCAGGTTTCCAAAAAACATAGCGTTCCCCGTCTCCACCTGCTGCTACAGCTGTTTAATTAACATACCTGTCATTTCTCACTTCATTGTTAACATCCTGACAACTTTCTACACTTAGAACTTATCAAATGTCAGCTCTAGTGCACTGATAGTGCAAGGATTATTGCCCACATTGTCAAACAGGTAACAATCCACGATGTGGTATGGCACAGAAAAGCCAGAGCTCAGTTAGAATGAAAACCAGCAGACAGAGGGGACCCCAGGACCAGGGCTGGGAACCACTGATTTAAGAGGTCAGATCTCAAACCCAGGTGCACTAGAGCTGCCATTTTGAAAAGAGCTTTGAAACAGACTTTAAAGTTACAAATGTAAAAATGTGTCAGGATGTTAAATGAAAAGATTACAGGTATATTATTTAAACAGGTTATAGCAACACGTGGGGAAGCAGAACACTATTTTTCAAAACCCCGCTACTTACCCTTTAAAGACCATATCTTAATATTTAATACAATTTCTGTCCTGTAATATTCTGCGCAATTCTGTTTCCACATTGATCATTACTTTCAGTTACTTGAGTATTTGGGAGTTGTGGGTGGTGGCTCAGTAGTTATTCAGTGTTCCTTTTCATTCACCCTCCCTTATGAAGCTTTATACATACTTTTCATATCAGTCCAAAAAGGTGTTAAGCTTCTATAAAAACAGTTTTTGCACTGCGCATTAAAAACAATGACTCATACATAAGATACACGCTTTCAGTTAGACACTGATTAAAAGGAGAGGGGGGTATGATACTGACAGGTGTCTAGGCAAACTGTTGTATCATCAAACTCTTCATCTTCCTCCTCAAGAGGTGGCTGGGGAGACTTGGCCCTGGAGAGAAAAAAAATAAATAAATCACACCTTAGGAGCATTCATCATTACTGCAGGGCAAGATCTAGTGTGCCAAGAGCCTGGCTCTCATTGTAAACACAGCCCATTGTTTGTATTGTACATGCATGTAATGGGATGTAGAATAGGGGCATCAAAATAAACAATAACGTTATGGTTTAAAATGAAATACTGCTACCGAAATACAATAACACATTAAATTAGAAGTCCATTTTAATTTTAATGTAAACAGGTTTACCTCTGCCCATGGATGGCACATCTGAAAATCATCATCTGTTTGTTACCCTAGACATGTGTCTTCAGCAGTTATCCTTGCCTACAACTGCCCCCACATTACATAGTTCTACCTTGTTCTCTGTCATCATACCCTGCTTGCTCCCAGCTGCTTGTAGAGCATTTGTTTTGCAGATTTAAACTGCAATCCATTTGCATCTGCCCCAAATAGTGCCTGCCCCCTCCCCTTCCCACAGCTGTTACTGTTATCTGCTTGGCTGTTCCTTTGTCACCCATGATGCAAGCGGTCAACCAGCATCACCCCAATACCGCCTTAATAAATGAACCTATAAACCAAACAGCTATATTAATGTTGGCTCTTAAGATGGTCTAATCACAACCTCACCTGCTATATTTGTTTTCCTCAATGAATTCAAAATAGCCTCTTCCATGCTCTTCCCGGCGTCTTTTAACACCTTTCTTGTTCTTCTGGTCAGCTTTCTGGTCTTTCCCAGCTTCTTCTATTAAAATAAATACATCAATAAATAAAATCACACATGTGGTAATTTGTCTTTTTTTTGGGGGGGGGGGGGGGGGGTCAGACCCATCAAATTAGCACATGTTGCCGGTGAGAATACAGACACAACCCTGGAAAAAGCGATGAATCATTCATTCAAAATTAACAACCGGGATTCTTATTCATATTTCAAATGGGAAATGTTTAGTCTTGTGTTGGATTACCAAAACGTTTTGCTACTTAAACACATTAAATCGTTTCATTATAGTATATATATTTTCCTCATAACGCCTAGCTTTGTTATCTAATCGTAACATTGCGAATGACGAAGAGTGATCCGCTCTAATATTTACAATCACATTTTGCAAAGGCTACAAAATAAAAAATAAAAAGTAATTAGCAAACCCTGTATTACTCTCCTCCATTTCAGAGGGAAATGACGACACGGGGCAAGCTGCTTGAAAATAAAAATAACGAGGTTGGTAGAGAAGCTTAATAAACGCAGCCCCGATAATTACATGAAAACCGAAAGCGGCTATCCAAATACTCGTTTACTCCTGCAAGGCACAGCACGGAGGAAGTAGGCCCGATATTGTATTTGTTACAACGAAGTGTAGATGTAAAGCAAGCAAGCCAGCTTGTTGCATAAACAAAAGAGCGAAAAACAAAGCCATATTGACGTGAAGCCTGGTCAACAAAAAGCTATAAAGGCCTAGATTTAAAAATCCTGCGGAGGGCCTTTCCTTCCGTTAAACAATGGGTCATGCGAGATACACTGGGAAAAGCAGCCACCACTTCATTAGGTATTCAGCTACACCATGTGCATCTTTGTCCAGGACCAAGAAGCTACAAATAGCACAACACGTCATTTACTAGACCTCCGATTCAAACTAAGCATTTACATTGAGAACGCCCGTGTGTGTTCGACCGAATCACAATACAACCAGCACCAGCGTTATCAATTCTACAGCACATGAACAAAATCATGAAATTCAGACTGCTTAACACAGGGCAGGCTACACTGGAACACGTGATTTCAGTGTTTTAAGACAGCACTAACCTTCAGTAGATTGTGATCCGGGGGCCTCGTCTTCATCGTCAAACTTGTCCACCTCGATCCCAGCATCCTCATCGTCGTCGAACTTATCCATTTCAACACCAACATCTTCGTCTTCCTCGCCTCCTCTCTCTCCCATCTCATCATCGATAAACTCCTGCCCTTCCCCGTCGACTTCTGCGCTTGCAGCCGCGGCACTTGATTCCGCTGCTCCCCCGCCTCCTTCCTCCTCACCAGCCTCCATGTTTTCGCCGGCTGCTTCTTCCAGTTCCTCGCCCATTTCCTCGTTGCCGCCTGCCTCCTCCGCCCCGTTCTCTTCGCCGCCAGGCTCCGTGAACCCTCCGCCGGCTTTGGCCTCCTCGTCGAGTGCGGCCTGCAGCCGGTCCATCAGTTCGGCCTTCAGCCCCTTATCGGAGAGCTGACGCTTTTTCAACTCGTCCTTCAAGTCGTTCACTTTCAGCTTTTTCACGTTAATGGAACTCATTTTCTATTGTGTCGTCACGCCGAATCCTGGGGTTTTAGACTAAAATAAAAAGAAAGAATGCCTTGCAGACGAGAATACCGAGCAAGAGCCGCCAATAATGTATACTGCGCCAAACAACACTGCTTCCCTCTGTGTGTCTCCCACTGTCAACAGCGCGGCCAACAACCGCCACACACACGTAATATACCCCTACCGTATTAAGGGCAGTATAGGGGAAAGAGAGGGCGGTGACTACCGTAATCCTTCAATGTGTTTGAGTTTTACTCTAACACAAAGAAACTACATACTACAGCTGTAGCAAAACGTTCTGCATCACCCAATAATTTTGCTTCATAAAGTCGAATTAAACCTATTGAATAATGTGACGTTAATATATTGAATTACACACTGCTTTGTAGTTTTCCATATACTTAACGAGAAACTGACAACAATTGAAAAATGTGACATTTCTAAATCTAAAATGAAACACTGTACTAATGTTATGGCTTCCGGTACATTTTTGCTATATCATTTTGCAGTTTATTTGATTACAGATGGTGTTAAATAAAAGATCTAGATTATTATTATTATTAATTTCTTAGCAGACGCCTTTATGCAGGGCGACTTACAATTGTTACAAGATATCACATTATTTGTACATATAATTAAATTGTTTTTTACACATTATTTTTACATACAATTACCCATTTATACAGTTGGGTTTTTACTGGAGCAATCTAGGTAAAGTACCTTGCTAAAGGGTACAGCAGCAGTGTCCCCCTCCTGGGATTGAACCCACAACCCTCCAGTCAAGAGCCCTAACCACTACTCCACACTGCTGCCCCTAGATTATGTTCATATATATACATGCCAGTTTGAATTATTAAACTACTTTTTTGTTTCAGACATCTTCAAATTGGTTAATAAAATACATTTTGTTTTGCTTTTTCTATTAAAATAAAAAAAATACGACGAGGGAATAGGAGGTATCATGTACCGGGGTGTATGATGGGAGGTGCCGGGGTGTATGATGGGAGGCGCCGGGTGCAGGGTGTATGATGGGAGGTGCTGGGGTGTATGATGGGAGGTGCCGGGGTGTATGATGGGAGGCGCCGGGGTGTATGATGGGAGGTGCCGGGGTGCATGATGGGAGGCGCCGGGTGCAGGGTGTATGATGGGAGGTGCCGGGGTGTATGATGGGAGGTGCCGGGGTGTATGATGGGAGGTGCCGGATACCGGGGTGTATGATGGGAGGTGCCGGGGTGTATGATGGGAGGCGCCGGGGTGTATGATGGGAGGTGCCGGGGTGCATGATGGGAGGCGCCGGGTGCAGGGTGTATGATGGGAGGTGCCGGGGTGTATGATGGGAGGTGCCCGGGTGTATGATGGGAGGTGCCGGGGTGTATGATGGGAGGTGCCGGGGTGCATGATGGGAGGCGCCGGGTGCAGGGTGTATGATGGGAGGTGCCGGGGTGTATGATGGGAGGTGCCTGGGTGTATGATGGGAGGTGCCGGGGTGTATGATGGGAGGTGCCGGGGTGCATGATGGGAGGCGCCGGGTGCAGGGTGTATGATGGGAGGTGCCGGGGTGTATGATGGGAGGTGCCGGGGTGTATGATGGGAGGTGCCCGGGTGTATGATGGGAGGTGCCGGGGTGTATGATGGGAGGTGCCGGGGTGTATGATGGGAGGCGCCGGGTGCAGGGTGTATGATGGGAGGTGCCGGGGTGTATGATGGGAGGTGCCGGGGTGTATGATGGGAGGCGCCGGGTGCAGGGTGTATGATGGGAGGTGCCGGGGTGTATGATGGGAGGCACCGGGGTGTATGATGGGAGGCGCCGGGGTGTATGATGGGAGGCGCCGGGGTGTATGATGGGAGGTACCGGGGTGTATGATGGGAGGTGCCGGGTACGGGGGTGTATGATGGGAGGTGCCGGGGTGTATGATGGGAGGTACCGGGGTGTATGATGGGAGGTGCCGGGTACGGGGGTGTATGATGGGAGGTGCCGGGGTGTATGATGGGAGGCGCCGGGTGCAGGGTGTATGATGGGAGGTGCCGGGGTGTATGATGGGAGGTGCCGGGGTGTATGATGGGAGGCGCCGGGGTGTATGATGGGAGGTGCCGGGTGCAGGGTGTATGATGGGAGGTCCCGGGGTGTATGATGGGAGGTACCGGGGTGTATGATGGGAGGCGCCGGGGTGTATGATGGGAGGTGCCGGGGTGTATGATGGGAGGCGCCGGGTGCAGGGTGTATGATGGGAGGCGCCGGGGTGTATGATGGGAGGTGCCGGGGTGTATGATGGGAGGTGCCGGGGTGTATGATGGGAGGTACCAGGGTGTATGATGGGAGGTGCCGGGGTGTATGATGGGAGGTGCCGGGGTGTATGATGGGAGGTGCCGGGTGCAGGGTGTATGATGGGAGGTGCCGGGGTGTATGATGGGAGGTGCCGGGGTGTATGTTGGGAGGCACCGGGCACCGGGGTGTATGATGGGAGGTACCGGGGTGTATGATGGGAGGTGCCGGGTACCGGGGTGTATGTTGGGAGGCACCGGGCACCGGGGTGTATGATGGGAGGTACCGGGGTGTATGATGGGAGGTGCCGGGTACCGGGGTGTATGTTGGGAGGCACCGGGCACCGGGGTGTATGATGGGAGGTACCGGGGTGTATGATGGGAGGTGCCGGGTACCGGGGTGTATGTTGGGAGGCACCGGGCACCGGGGTGTATGATGGGAGGTACCGGGGTGTATGATGGGAGGTGCCGGGTACCGGGGTGTATGTTGGGAGGCACCGGGCACCGGGGTGTATGATGGGAGGTACCGGGGTGTATGATGGGAGGTGCCGGGGTGTATGATGGGAGGTGCCGGGTACCGGGGTGTATGTTGGGAGGCACCGGGCACCGGGGGGTATGATGTACTGGGGTAACCATATTTCTCTTGACGGGCCTTCCTACAGTCCAGGCCACTTCACAAAGCTATTTATACTCCAGCCTTCAATTATTAGTTTATTTAGCAGACTCCTTTATCCAGGCGACTTACAGAGACTAAGGTGTGTGAACTATATGCATCAGCTGCAGAGTCACTTACAACAATGTCTCATCCGAAAGACGGAGCACAAGGAGGTTAAGTGACTTGCTCTGGGTCACACAATGAGTCAGTGAGTGAGCTCGGATTTGAACCGGGGACCGCCTGGTTACATCCTTTTTTCTTTAACCACTGGACCACACAGCCTCTTGTATATGAATATGAACCCAAAGCACACCAGTACAGTAATGTTACAAAAGGTAAGACCCCACTACAATAACATGCCTCGTTATTACTTACACTAGTTTTGTAAAAGGTACAAAAAGGTACACGTTGCACATAACACTGTGATTCTTCCAATTATAAATAAGGACCTAGGGTGATAGTTGTACTGCTCCTAAACAATATCAATGTTTATTTAAAGACGAAGAAGAAGAAGAAGAAGAAGAAGAAGAAGAAGAAGAAGAAGAAGAAGAAGAAGAAGAAGAATTTGGGGCAAACGTGACCCCCAGTTTTAATGTTTTTAGGGTTACCAGCAGACATCCCAGGAAAGATAGGATAGGTAACAGTAAACTTGTTAAATCTATTGCTATTGTATTCAGATTTATTTATAGTACAAAATGGTATCAGTGTGCTCAGCAAGTTAATAGCAGAGTAACGCCTTAGCTTGTGTTAGCGCCATTCAAAAATAAAATGAACTATGGATTATTTGTTTAATAATTAAGATCATGTGTATATTCTGTTTAAATGGTATCTGTTTTTTCTAATTTGTTTCTGTTTTGTACATTTGAACATGTTTTTGATCAGATGAAAACAGAAAGAAAACAGTGATTTGTTATGATTTGCAGTAGATAGTACACCCGATGTTTCATTTTAAAATGATGATTGTGTTATTATATACTGTTATTTTAATGGCTTTAAAGTTGCTACGGCGTCAGTGAATTGAAGACTGGAAATCTGGTAACTCTATATGTTGGTGAATAAGTGACCATAAACATATTTATGAATACACAAGGCATAATCAATCAACCAATCAATCTTTATTTTATATAGCGCCTTTCATAGTGAACCACCATCACAAAGCGCTTTACAAGATGCAGTAACAACAAGGAAATCCATAATACTTTAAATATAGAGAAGTGCATAATACGTGATATACAGTAAAAACCAATGCATAATACAATACAGTGAAAAATGCATAAGACATGAAATACAGTACAAAAAATGCATAAGACATGAAATACCGTGAAAAATGCATAATACATGATATAGTAGCATAATACATAAAACAGTAGCAAAAACACAGCAGCTAATAGCAGATATCAGGCTTAAAGAGCATGGAAAGCAAGAGAGAACAGGTGGGTCTTGAGAGTTGATTTAAAGCGAGTGATGGTGGGAGCATCAAACACCAAAGCTGGGAGAGAGTTCCATAGGGGTGTCCAGAGTCGGAGCCATGAAGCTAAACGAGCATTATCCAAGTGTAGTGCACTTTAGCTTGGGGATAAATAATTGAAGTGTCTTCTTGTGCAAAACATTTTATTTACACATCATAAATTAAACTTTAGAGAATGTTTAACTTGTTTACGATGCAAATGCAATTTATTTTGTGACCTCATTGAGAGAGTACAGTAGAATTATAATATCTTACCACACGCTCTCTCCTGTTTGTGATATTAATAAAAGTATACTTGGTAACATTTTGTTTATTTTACTTTTTAAACAAGAAATAAACAACCCGGCAAATTAACGAAAGCCTAGTTACAATGCTAATACTTCAGCAACTTTAAGAGTGTGTTTTTCATTTGACTCAAAGTACTAGATAAGGTATATTACTATTATTATAGGCCTATATATAAGCTAAACACATTTTCTAACTGAAAGAATTGTATTTTTAAAGTTTACAAATGGAAATATAGGTTAAATATACAACCATGAAATAACATCACATTATGGTTTCTCAATGGGAACGTCACTATGCAAGAAATCCGATGGCAATCAACACCAGCTTTTTGGAACTCACCGGTACGACCTGGGTGATAATTTAGTGGGAAGGAAAACACGGTTTCCTGGCAACGAGAAGTAAACAACATGGCTGACGAGAAAGGAAGCGCAGGTTTGTAGCCACGATTTATACATTTTCTATTCACACACCTTAGTCTCCTATCTTGTAAAGCGCTTTGTGATGGTGGTCCACTATGAAAGGCGCTATATAGAAATAAGGATTATTATTATATTATACTAATAAGCCTATTTTTCGCTATTTTCGAGTTTGCTGTAAATCGTGTTTTTTCGGGGCTTTCGCTTTTTATGTACTGTATGAAGTTACTGTTTTCGGTTAGTTTCCAAAATGCTTGGTTTTTCTTCTGTCAAAATATGTATAGTAACTCACCAGTACTTGCACACTTAATGTACCTTCTTTCCTTTGCTGTCTCACAACGAAACCCTTATGGACAGGGGCACATTCTTCTGGGGTTTTCTCAATTCGAAATTGTGATCTCGTTTCAAATCTCGCAAGCGGAGCCTGAAACAGAAATGTAGGAATGTGCTGAGACTCAGTAGTTGGTGTGGGTTCAAAGCATTCACAACGAATCAGTGATAGATACAAGTCAGGAAGGATGGACATTGCCCAGCTGCATTGGGAAAGTTTGTTTTATTTAATGGGAAAGGGGAAGTGAACGTGAATTGAGTACCCATTTCCACTGTTTTCTCGCTGTTTATTGTCTTTACACCTATGTTAATTTTTTTTGTATCAGGGGTGTTTTATCAATTAAAAACGAAAGCCAGAAGCCCTAATTTATAATGAGGTGTAAGGCTGTATTTATATGATTGCTGTGTATTTACTATTCAACCTCCAAATCTATGTTACATGGCAAACCAACAGAGAAAATGAAGGAGTCTTTTGTATTTTACCAGAATTTTTACATGCGCATCAGCATTGATGATGAAAAAAAACAAGCCAGGACACGACCTCGGTGTCCTCATAGCTAGTTACGGCCATGATCGCTGACCCTCCAAAAACTTTGCATCTGCTCTGACAAAGGTGCAAACCATTGTAGAAGTGAGTAACTAAGAGCTGTATAAAAGCACACACCTTCAGGCATGTCGTATGCAGACAGGCTAAAATAATTGAATCTATTCCGTCTTGAACAAAGAAGACTAGGAGGTGATCTGATTCAAACATTCAGAATTCTAAAAGGTGTTGACAATGTCAACCCAGGGGACTTTTTCAACCTGAAAAAAGAAAAAGGACCAGGGGTCATATATGGAGATTAGATAAAGGGGCATTCAGAACAGAAAATAGGAGGCACTTTTTAACAGAGAATTGTGAGGGTCTGGAACCAACTCCCCAGTAATGCTGTTGAAGCTGACATCCTGGGATCCTTCAAGAAGCTGCTTGATGAGATTCTGGGATCAATAAGCTACTAACAACCAAACGAGCAAGACGGGCCAAATGGCCTCCTCTCGTTTGTAAGCTTTCTTATGTTCTTAAATGTAGTGTGTATTTTGGAATTTTAATGTGTAAAACGGCAGGTATGCAGCTTCTCTGGACCGCTGGTAACAACAGTTAATTACACACCTGGTACTGTATGCATGCTGGTAACAGACACTTTTTGTTCTGAAGCCATTTAATGCAACTAACCTTCCCTGCACCAGAAAGCATAACTGCTAAAAAATGTGTTGCTCTTGTTTAGAAATATAAATGGGGGTAGTGCTATCAGTAAGAAATAAAGGAATGACTCACAGATGGTGCATGACAGTCTTACCAGCTCATAGTATACACATCATTGACACTCATCATGTCCTTCTAGACTGTAAGCACCTTGCAATTCTGAAAGACCAACCACGCTCACACAATACAGTACAAGCCACTGTGCCTCAGGGGCTTTTACAGTTTACAAAATGCATGACATTGTGTAATGGACACATTAAAGTGGTACCTGCTATGGTACAAACCCATCACCTCAGCCTAGGAATACTTGTATTTTAATAGCTCTTAGTGGTAGTCATAATAACAATGTTAAAATAAAACTATGTGAGTTTTTTAAATTCATTGTAATTGATTGTATGTTTTAGGGGCTGCAGTTAGATGGAGGAATTAGTCAATTATTAATTACATTTCTTGCCAATACTTTAGTTTTATAATGATTTAAAAAAAGCACATTTCAAGGTTACTACTGTACATACTTTGTGGAATGTTTTGTGTTTTAAAAACAGAAACTTTTCCATTTCATAAAATCTAGGCAGTTAATGGACTTGCATAAATATATACATGCATGCATGCATACATACATACATACATACATACATACATATGAACGAAGGCTTGTGCAGAGGACGCTCAGCTATTATATTGCAAAATCGATTTGTAACATTTTGCAGATGAATGATATTTGCATAATTTATTCTATAAATCTAGGGAGGTTGGTACCATTATACGCTGATCTTCTGGCAGAGGTAAACCTTCCCTTTTTACTAATCACTAATATATATATACATATATATAAAGAAAATACTTTTTTTTTTGTTTAAATGATATAATACTAGTATACTGTTTTTATAGATAGATAGACAAATGGATCATTTTTTGGTATAAATGATTTAATACTAGTGTCGTGTTTATACAGATTGAAGAGGAAGAACCCACAGGGTACATTCGGTTTGAGAAGTTTCTTCCAACAATGACCAAAGTGTGGATGGAACAAAGGTGAGCCGGTGGGTTCTTTCTTCTTTCATAAGATACAGTAGTAGAAACACAACAGAAACAAATTCTTCAGTCAGTGCCTTCGTCAGCCTTTGATGATAACACAGATTGCGGCATTGGCAAAGTCAAATCAGAAGCACATCCACTAGCACTATTATAGTATATTAAAACAAAACAATAATGGAATGTATCCGGATAGATGGAGCTGCACATCTTAACCAGATACTGATGATAACATTTGATCAGAATCTTCATTACTTTCATTAAAGACATCTTCTTAATAACAAACATTCCCAAATGTGTGGCCTAGGATTGTTTTAATGGTAAATACAAGTCATTTAGACATTTTACAAATTAATAACAACAGGTATTAACAAAAGGTATTAACATAGATATTTAACGTATCTATGTAATATGCTAAAAAAAAAACAACGTTTAATGTATCTATGTAATATGCTAAAAAAAAACAACTTTTAACGTATCTATGTAATATGCTAAAAAAAAACAACTTTTAACGTATCTATGTAATATGCTAAAAAAAACAACTTTTAACATGATGAGAACACATCTAATTGTGCTGATGTAGTGGGACAGTCGTGTCCCTGTGGGGTTACAATGAGAATACATCTAATTGTGCTGATGTAGTGGGGCAGTCGTGTACCTGTGGGGTTACAATGAGAATACATCTAATTGTGCTGATGTAGTGGGGCAGTCGTGTACCTGTGGGGTTACAATGAGAATACATCTAATTGTGCTGATGTAGTGGGGCAGTCGTGTACCTGTGGGGTTACGATGAGAATACATCTAATTGTGCTGATGTAGTGGGGCAGTCGTGTACCTGTGGGGTTACAATGAGAATACATCTAATTGTGCTGATGTAGTGGGGCAGTCGTGTACCTGTGGGGTTACAATGAGAATACATCTAATTGTGCTGATGTAGTGGGGCAGTCGTGTACCTGTGGGGTTACGATGAGAATACTTCTAATTGTGCTGATGTAGTGGGACAGTCGTGTACCTGTGGGGTTACAATGAGAATACATCTAATTGTGCTGATGTAGTGGGACAGTCGTGTACCTGTGGGGTTACGATGAGAACACATCTAATTGTGCTGATGTAGTGGGACAGTCGTGTACCTGTGGGGTTACAATGAGAATACATCTAATTGTGCTGATGTAGTGGGACAGTCGTGTACCTGTGGGGTTACAATGACAATACATCTAATTGTGCTGATGTAGTGGGGCAGTTGTGTACCTGTGGGGTTACAATGAGAATACATCTAATTGTGCTGATGTAGTGGGGCAGTCGTGTACCTGTGGGGTTACAATGAGAACACATCTAATTGTGCTGATGTAGTGGGGCAGTCGTGTACCTGTGGGGTTACAATGAGAATACATCTAATTGTGCTGATGTAGTGGGACAGTCGTGTACCTGTGGGATTACAATGCGAACACATCTAATTGTGCTGATGTAGTAGGACAGTCGTGTCCCTGTGGGGTTACAATGACAATACATCTAATTGTGCTGATGTAGTGGGGCAGTTGTGTACCTGTGGGGTTACAATGAGAATACATCTAATTGTGCTGATGTAGTGGGACAGTCGTGTACCTGTGGGGTTACAATGAGAATACATCTAATTGTGCTGATGTAGTGGGGCAGTCGTGTACCTGTGGGGTTACAATGAGAATACATCTAATTGTGCTGATGTAATGGGGCAGTCGTGTACCTGTGGGGTTACGATGAGAACACATCTAATTGTGCTGATGTAGTGGGACAGTCGTGTACCTGTGGGGTTACAATGAGAATACATCTAATTGTGCTGATGTAGTGGGGCAGTCGTGTACCTGTGGGGTTACGATGAGAATACTTCTAATTGTGCTGATGTAGTGGGACAGTCGTGTACCTGTGGGGTTACAATGAGAACACATCTAATTGTGCTGATGTAGTGGGGCAGTCGTGTACCTGTGGGGTTACAATGAGAACACATCTAATTGTGCTGATGTAGTGGGACAGTCGTGTCCCTGTGGGGTTACAATGACAATACATCTAATTGTGCTGATGTAATGGGACAGTCGTGTACCTGTGGGGTTACAATGAGAATACATCTAATTGTGCTGATGTAGTGGGACAGTCGTGTACCTGTGGGGTTACAATGAGAATACATCTAATTGTGCTGATGTAGTGGGGCAGTCGTGTACCTGTGGGGTTACAACGAGAATACATCTAATTGTGCTGATGTAGTGGGACAGTCGTGTACCTGTGGGGTTACAATGAGAATACATCTAATTGTGCTGATGTAGTGGGACAGTCGTGTACCTGTGGGGTTACGATGAGAATACATCTAATTGTGCTGATGTAGTGGGACAGTCGTGTACCTGTGGGGTTACGATGAGAACACATCTAATTGTGCTGATGTAGTGGGGCAGTCGTGTACCTGTGGGGTTACAATGAGAATACATCTAATTGTGCTGATGTAGTGGGACAGTCGTGTACCTGTGGGGTTACGATGAGAATACATCTAATTGTGCTGATGTAATGTGGCAGTCGTGTACCTGTGGGGTTACGATGAGAATACTTCTAATTGTGCTGATGTAGTGGGACAGTCGTGTACCTGTGGGGTTACAATGAGAATACATCTAATTGTGCTGATGTAGTGGGACAGTCGTGTACCTGTGGGGTTACAATGAGAATACATCTAATTGTGCTGATGTAGTGGGACAGTCGTGTACCTGTGGGGTTACGATGAGAACACATCTAATTGTGCTGATGTAGTGGGGCAGTCGTGTACCTGTGGGGTTACAATGAGAATACATCTAATTGTGCTGATGTAGTGGGACAGTCGTGTACCTGTGGGGTTACGATGAGAATACATCTAATTGTGCTGATGTAATGTGGCAGTCGTGTACCTGTGGGGTTACGATGAGAATACTTCTAATTGTGCTGATGTAGTGGGGCAGTCGTGTACCTGTGGGGTTACAATGAGAATACATCTAATTGTGCTGATGTAGTGGGGCAGTCGTGTACCTGTGGGGTTACGATGAGAATACTTCTAATTGTGCTGATGTAGTGGGGCAGTCGTGTACCTGTGGGGTTACAATGAGAACACATCTAATTGTGCTGATGTAGTGGGACAGTCGTGTACCTGTGGGGTTACAATGAGAACACATCTAATTGTGCTGATGTAGTGGGACAGTCGTGTACCTGTGGGGTTACAATGAGAACACATCTAATTGTGCTGATGTAGTGGGACAGTCGTGTACCTGTGGGGTTACAATGAGAATACATCTAATTGTGCTGATGTAGTGGGACAGTCCTGTACCTGTGGGGTTACAATGAGAATACATCTAATTGTTACATTGCAATGTACTGTGGCTTGTTCAATTATGATATAATGCTCTTCATACACTGACCTAACCCTAAACACTACTGTTGTCTACTGTGCTTATTCTGATGATATTTACTGGTATGATTAAGGCCCTGTGAAAATCGCAGATTTTTCTTTTAAAATTCACGGCAGTGTCACGGGTAAAGTATTGTATTTTGTGGAATGTGCACAGAACTATTTTATAAATTATGTGCACAGATTTTTTTTTAACAGTAAAGAGAGATATATGCACTGACATCATGAACATCAACAGCAAAGTTATTCAAGCACTTTACAATAGCTTGTGAAACGGTAATTAACAGCCTGTAAGTAAAGTGGATCTGCAAGGACAGCTCTCAGTTACAGATGCATGTTCACCATTTAGGCCTTGCAAAACAAATACAATGTGTAACACGTACTGATCTTGGGCATCAGTCGACTCGTCAGTGTGACCAGACAAGCAAGCAGACTGTTTTACCAATTCCATCATCTCCTGCTTGTGACACTCGGCAACTTTAAGTATTCATGTCTCAGCTGGGCTGATGAAGGAATCACTCCACCATTTGCTACACTCAATCTGAAGAATTTAGGGAACTTTTTGTTGTCCAGTTTTTCAAGAGGGATATATTTGCGCAAACAAATGCCTGTCAGGTCAAAATGTAATGTGTTTCGTGCTCCACGGTTTTCAGTGTTTCTTTGCAACTAAAGCAGTCGCGGTAGTGCTCTGGATTTCCGCCTTTCTCTTTCGGTGAATACTTGAATCTAAGTGCCTGTCAGTGGCGACGTTAGGAACATGCAACCCATGCAATTATTAAAAATATGCACAAATTCAAAACATGACAAGACAACATAGTGCGTATCGCTTTTCGAGAAGTTCGGGCCGGGGTAAGGACTCTGCTGGTACCGAGTGCTGCTGACTAGCGCACAACACACATGACTATCAGGGGGAAAAATACATTACCAGTACTGACAGCCACGTGACCTGACAAGACTATTACGAAAAACAAGAGGGGAGTTATATGGAGATTGTAAATGTGTTTAAGGTTAACAAATACAATTTTGTGATTATTTTTGTAGTAGAATACTGTTCAATACTACATTTTATTGTAGAGTCTAAAAAACAACCCCCATAATTGACGTGTAGATTAATCCATCTTCTAGTGCGGACCGTTGCTTATGCTTTAATTACCAAAGTGTAGGAGCATGAAAAAGAAAAATGAAGCAGAATTATCCTAGCCACGCTAAAAATGCATAAACACTCACAAGAAAAAGCAAAGCATATGGTAACTTACCCTAAACTAACATCATTCTTTGCATCACAGCACGCGGCAGGCAATAAAGAAGATGCTAGTACTGTAGTATGTCGTTGTCTGCAGCTACTGCGGATGCTACTGGACCATGAGCTGAAACACCTGCAGATGATGTGGAAACTGAGGAGGGCCCTCTCACATCATGCTGTGGCTAGCACAGCAGCTATCAGCATGTTATCTGATGACCTGCCGCTTTGGCCAGATCATATTAGCAATGATCAACGATGCGAAATTGTAAAAAGAGGTCCAAAGCAGATTATGGTAATAGAATTTCCACAGAACGTTTTCATGGACGTTTAAATATGTGTTTTTGCTAGATACAATTTCTGCGGTAACTTAAATGTAGCCTTTTTTCCATTTATAATACTGTTTTAACGACTTCAGAACCATAACAATATGAGTACTGTATTACTGTACTGTATCCTTTGTTTATTCACCAGATTGGGCGTGCAGATAGCAGGTGTCAACATTTACAGTTTTTCTCGATTGCTAAGTCAATGTGAATGAATCTGTTGTCCACATGACCAACACCATAACCTAAAGGAGCAGAACAGTATACATTTTTGCAAAACAGTAAGTCATTTATGGTTGCTTTCACTCAAAATGCAAATGCCAAGCACATTTTTGCAAATGTGCTTGGCATTTGCATTTTGTAAACACAACTCTCTACACATGACACAAAAATCAATTGGGTAAGTCTAGTCAAACAAAATTAGATCATTTGTTCACAGCAGATAGCACTTACTCCCACAAGTACGAATCTCTACTGCACATGTGCAAATCCTCATTGCTCAATTGTTCAATCAACAATCAGTCCATAATCACATATAAAAGAGGGTCACCAGTGAGTTGGTGTTGGCGAGAAATTGAGCAAGTCAGAAGGCAAAGACAAAGACAAAGACAAAGACAAAGGAGAGAAAGAGGGGAACCCCAACCAGGAGCCCATAGAGGAAGAGGGGTTCACATGCGTGGTGGTACAGCAGCTCAAAGGGGAAGACGCAGAACAGATGTTTCCAATGACATACGTACCGCTATCATTAACCATGTGATAAATCATGGCCTTTCAGTGCGAGAGGCTGGGTAGAGGGTGCAACCCAATCTAAGCAGGTCAACTGTGGCATCAATAATAGAATATTCAGAAATGAGAATAGGTAAGTGACCATATATTACTTCACTGTATTACAGTACGATACGATATACATGGAAGGAGTTTTTCCATCATCCTCCTTGATCAAAATGTTATTATATCCATTTATAGAATTGAAAGACAATCCCACTCTGGTGGCCGAGGGAGAGTCTTCAATGCTGAACAGGAGGCTGCCATTGTAGATATGGTGGTTGCAAACAACTCAATACGTTTGAGGGAGATCCAGACTACAATTATACAAGACCAGAACATTTTTCAGAATGTACATAGTGTCAGTCTGGCAACTATTGACCGGGTCTTGAAACAACACCAACTAAGGATGAAACAGCTATACAGGGTACCTTTTGAAATTAATAGTGAAAGAGTGAAGGAGATTAGGTTCCAGTATGTACAGGTTAGGGTTCATCACAGTAATGTATTTCCTTACAATATTTCATTGCAGACAGTTGGAATGGCTACCCATGTTCATTTTGTATTTCTCTAAGAGAATAATGGAGCTTGAGGCAAATGTGTTGCCACATGTCTTCATATACGTGGATGAAACAGGATTCAATTTGTCCAAAGTGAGGAGACGTGGGAGGAACATCATCGGTCACAGAGCCACAGTCAATGCGCCCGGCCAAAGAGGTGGGGATATTACCATGTGTGCAGCCATCTCAAGAGAAGGTGTTCTTTTCTACATCCCCACTGTTGGACCATACAATACAGCACACCTGATTGCATTCCTCGACGTCTTGTACAATAGAATTGAACCCCCTGAAGAGAGAGAGCTGGTGAGGCCTGATGTGTCAAACTTTGTGGTTATATGTGACCATGAGGCATTCCACCACTCTCATCTAGTAAGAGAGTGGTTTGAAGCCCACCCACGCATGTCCGTGCAATTCCTCCCTCCATACTCGCCTTTTCTTAACCCCAGCGAGGAGTTCTTTTCGGCCTGGCGATGGAAGGTGTATGACAACCATCCGTATGACCAGATGTCGCTTCTCCATGCCATGAATGTGGGTTGTCTGGCCATCTCCGCAGAAGATTGCCAAGGATGGCTCCGATGCCAGGAGGTTTCTTCCTCGCTGTATTGCGAGGGAAAATATTCAGTGTGATGTGGCCTGACAGACAGCAAAGAATGGATTAATGAACAATTACACTGAGCTTTTTGTTGTTGCTTTTTTATGTAACTTTTTTTTTTTGTCGTAACTTCCAGCTTGGTCCCGAGTATCTTCAGTAAAGTATTTCCAGCATCATTTGATGTATCAGGAACACTACTGTAACTGAATAAAGTCAAATCTTTTGTCAAAGTATTTTTTGCTGTTGAGTGACATTCTTTCTACTTTGGTCTTCTTGTTATAAGTCACCTCAGAGAACATGAATGCAGCTCATGCTGTGGTGAAATGTTTACTTACCATTTACACTTATTTTACCAACAAGCAGACCATAGACACAGTGAGCACGTACTCAGGGCTGACCATGTCATATTGATGCTCGTAGTTAGTATTTATTGTGCCATTGTGAAATGGCTGATTGAAAGAACTTTTTATTAGATGACAAATAATACTGTTTTGATGGACTTGATTTTGTGACATGTATTTGCTGTTTTGAGAGTCTTAGTGCCTTTTGCAAATGAAATGTGTCATTTTGCAAAACATGTTACAGTTTGGGGGGTTGTGTTAAATGTTTTGAAAAAGTGCATAATGTTTCGAGAAATGTGCTCAAGTGATTGAGAAAAACTGTAATAAAACCATTGAAAATTCCGTTTTCAGAGTTACGGACATTTCAGACTTACGAACAACCTCTATTCCCAAAGTGTTCATAACTCCGAGGTTCTACTGTACCACGTTTCAGCACAACTTTCCAGATATATGGAAAAATATAAAGTGTGTGACATACGTACCTACTGTATCTCTGCTTCAGCACCGGCAGTTGACAAATAAGATTTGTCTGTCTCTATTAAGTACAAATAAATACTTGCAGTAGTACAATTCTGCCACAGCATGGCGCCAGAGCACCACTTTCTTTCAAGCGCATTAGAGATGCTTTAGATAGCCCTTGATCCAGATGAATTAATCATATGGTCCAGTAATCTCACATTTTTATTTAACTGTTTATTACTACTGTAACATGATACAGAGGATTTTTTTTTTTCGTTTGCAACAATACTTATAAGGCTCTAGGAAAGACTAACACTTGTATAGGAATGAATGACACCAGCTTGTATTCTCTCAGGACCCCAAGGTTTGTAACTAATTCAGCAATGTTCAGCCTCTAATGGCAATCAAGGCTGATGAAGACATGAAGGTTGAAACAACACAGCAGTCTTGACAAACAGCTGGTCTCTGCTGTTTACCCATTACTGTACATGAAAGAGGCTGTGCCTTGGATATAACAGAGAATTGCACTTGCCTAACCGCAAGAGAGCTGAGCAACGGTTTTCGTGAACGTCTTTGTAGAGCTGTCAGCAGTTACAGTGGTGAGCCCATTTATGGTTTGCTAGCTGACAGATCATAACAATCTCTAAAAGTCGCTGGTCGAGGCTGGAAGGTGTTTCATGCTCACACCAGCTGATAGGGATGTGCAAAAACGAAATGCTGTACTTAACAAGCTTACATTGAATAGAGCATGTGCCCTTTGAACATGCTTGAGAATGTGAAACTCATGATACCTCTTCAGTAGGTAGAGCCCTTTCTCTCTGTAGAAAGAGATTGCTTTGCATGCAAAGTATTATCTAAAATACAGCATGAGTTACCCCTGTATAAAAGCACTATAACACTGTAAATAAATAAATAAATCTAAAATACAGCAGTCTAAAAATGTCATTTATCCTTTGAATAGATCTGTCTTCAGTTCCACACTATTTTTTTATAGCATTTTTTTTCTTCTGCTCTTGGATCTGGTCTAGTCACATTCAATTGTAGCAATTGCAAATTAAATAATTGAACTATCCTCTCCTTGTTGCTTCAAAGGCTAAATTGCTTTTTTCCAAGCCTTGGTATTTCAAAGCTGGCAAATGAACAGCAGCCTGTTTCTCATTGAACATTATATAAACAATTACAAGCCTCTCTGCCCTCTATTACGCACACATTCTGAACACAACTGCCATCAGTGTCCATAACAAATATAAAAGAGTTTTCAATGTATAAATGTCCTTGTATCTCAAGAGCTTTTTCAGCTTGGATAAGACATAAGGACATGCTTTAGCACAGTGTATTGAGTGGATCAGAATCCGGGGTGTCTTTCACTATGTACACTTTGACCACAATACATTTTCACATGTATATATGGCACATGTAGGTTACAGTGATTTACTTTTCCACGATACTAACAGCTCGGATTTACAGCTATAGCGATGTTGTACAGTATGTTACACTTGACTGCTAAAGGACAGATTCTGTAATCTGAAAAGAAAGCATAAGCCTATATAAACTCAATGGACAATCATACAGGCATTTCTGTAGCAATTTAGCCTACTAGCATCTGAGAAAGGATTTTCTGTCTCCTGGGAGAGGCGGCGCTAACATAGGTGTGGGGGAGGGACCAGCAGCAATAAGTATGAAATGCCAACATTGAATCATTAAGCCAGCAGTGGATAAGCAAATTATACACGCACGCACACACAGACAGTGTCACTGATAATGAGAGAGAGGAGCCACACACACACACACACATGCACGCACGCACACACGCACACAAACACACACACACAGTGTCACTGATAATGAGAGAGAGGAGCCACACACACACACACATATATAGCAAATTCCATTTGCTGCATCTCTTCTGAAAGAGAAAGGATAATATTCTCATGTTCTAGTAGTACAATCTAAGACATTGACCAACAGTGTGCTCTATGATTGATATCCAATAAAACTAAAAACAGCCACAGTAGATGTTTGACCTACAGAACTGGGATTAAACCCAGAACCATTGAAAGCTTTCCAGCTACAGTCACTGGGATGCTAAGCCAATGCACTGCCTCCCCTTAGACTTATTGGTGCCTTGATAAGCAGTTAAAGATTAAAAGTGTATGACTCGGTTTTTCAATGCTTCATAGCAAGGTCTACTGATAAAGGGATTCAGCACGGCAAAACATTCAAGCTGTCAGCCAGCTAGCAGCTGGCCATGGTTTAGCAGTGTGTCACAATAGCAATGTCTGTAACGTTATTCTCTCCAGGAGAACCATTTACGCAAGAAGAAATGGAGGAGATGCTGTCTGCAGCCATAGATCCTGATAAAAATGTGATTCTTTACCCTGTACCTGCTTCCATTGATCCTGGTTAAGGTGGAACAGTCCAAGTCACCCTCTATCCCATTGATCCTGGTTAAGGTGGAACAGTCCAAGTCACCCTCTATCCCTGGTTAAGGTGGAACAGTCCAAGTCACCCTCTATCCCTGGTTAAGGTGGAACAGTCCGTCACCCTGTACCTGCTTCCATTGATCCTGGTTAAGGTGGAACAGTCCAAGTCACCCTGTGGCTGACCTTGTGGGTCCTTGGCAGTCTGTAAAGCTAAAGGGTTTCAACATGTCACCGTTAAATGCTGCTATTCATCATCCTAAAGGGACACCATCCCTTAATGGAACAAACATTCCTAAATATATATCTTGAATCACATAAATACAAATCAATTAAAAAAAAAAAAGATTTAATATCAGCTAATGATTGTGTCTCTTTTTACTGAGAAGTGTTATGCCATTCTAGCAGTTTCTTTATTCTAAGTCAGGAAGCTTCTCAGGGCTCACCCTGCATTTGAATAGGACCAGCAGCAGCACAGGTCTGTAACCCTTTAACTGAATGCACTGTATACATATCACTTGCTTTAACAAATACAATTAGATTCAGTTGGCTTCAGAATAACAGGGTCTGCAAAACCATTAAAATGCGGATGAAATTAGGTCTCAAAAGGGGGAGTCTCCTGTACAAGCTCGAAACCCTTACCTGAGTAATGACTGCCATCTGTTTCGCCAGGTCCATGATGTGCCATATTTTTATTAAAGAGTCTCCGGAACAAACTATAACCATGGGAGCATAAAAAGAGATTATACAAGATTTATTATGTGATCCACTACAGCAAATATGAATGCAGAATTAATGTTTAACAACATGTGCAATGAGCGTCTGGGAATATTTAATATTTATTTATTATTTATTTCATTTATATAGCACTTTTTATACAACAGTATTGCAAAGCACTGTACAGTACATAGCAGAAAAAAAGAACAAACCACAATACATTTGTCTTGCATGTCACACATACGACTGCCACAGTCAGACCATTTAAATAACAGTGTAGACATAATAATACAAAAGCAGCAATTTTAAAGTTACATTAAAACCCACTAAGATAAGAAAGCCATTTTATAAAAGTGGGTTTTTAGTTTTGACTTGAAAACTGTAACTGTCCCAGTTTCCCTGACAAAGGAAGGCAGAGCATTCCATAATTTAGGAGCTCTACAAGAAAAAGCCCTTCCTCCTGTGTTGCTTTTGTTGACCCTAGGAATAACCAGCAGCCCTGCAACCTGTGATCTAAGAGTGCGGTTTGGAAGATACAGAGTCAGTAAGTCATGCAAATAACTAGGTGCTAATCCATACAGGGCCTTGTAAGTTAACAGCAAAATCTTAAAATCAATTCTATACTGCACAGGGAGCCAGCGTAAAGAGGCCAAAACAGGGGTAATATGTTCACATTTTCTGGTTTTAGTCAGAATTCTAGCGGCGGTATTCTGAACAAGTTGCAAGTGAGATACCACATGTTCTGGTACACCAGAAAAAGTGCATTACAATAATTCTATATTAATCAAAGGCATGCATTAGTCTCTCTGCATCAGATACGGAAATAATTGGTCTAAGTTTGGCTATATTCCTCAAATGGTAAAAATATATTTTCGTAACTTCCCTAATATTAGTCTCAAATGAGAGATCAGGATCAAAGATGACCCCCAGTTTAAGTTTTGATGAAAACTGCAAGGGTCGAGCTCATGTAATCCCTCATTTCCTTTTAGTTGGTTCTGTGATCCCAATAGCATAACCTCTGTTTTATCTGAATTCAAACATTACAAAATTCTGTGACATCCAATGCTTGATGTCTGTAAGGCAAGTAGCTAATAACACCCAGGCAGAAGAAATTCCTGGCTTTAGGGACAAATCTAGCTGGGTATCATCAGCATAGCAATGGAAGTTCACTCCGTGTCTGAGGATAATGTCACCTAACGGTAGCATATATAATGAAAACAGCAAGGGACCTAGAATGGAGCCCTGTGGAACACCAGACAACTTCTGATAATGCCGATTTTACCTCCCAATAGAGACGAACTCAAATCTATCAGAAAGATAAGATTTGAACAAGGATAGGACAAGGCCAGACAGTCCTACTGTGCTTTCAAGATGATTCAGTAGGATGGAATGGCCTACAGTATCAAAGCCAGCACTTAGATTTAGAAGAATTACTACTGATGGAAAGCCCGAGTCAGAGCTTATCAGCAGATCATTCACAACTCTGACAAGGGCCATCTCGGTGCTATGTGCAGCACGAAAACCAGATTGAAACCTCTCAAATATACCATTAAGAGTTAGAAATTTTCGTGATTGAATTGCAACAACTCTCTCTAGAACCTTATCTAAGAATGGTAGGTTGGAGATTGGCCTATAGTTATTGAGGACTTTAGGGGCCAAATTGTGTTTCTTAAGCATAGGCTTTACCACAGCTACCTTAAATGCTGAGGGAACTATACTGGAGGAAAGTGAACCGCTGTCATATCCTGTAAGGTAATCAAAGAAAAAGCCCCCATAGTAGTCTTAATAGGTGTAGTTGGTAAAATTGTGCTGGAGTCCTCCTTAATAGAAGGTGTCTGTGGAATCTCATTTCTCATGTGTAGTATTTTATTTTTAAAGAAATGCAAGAAGTCATTGCAGCTGTGAGAGGAGCCAGTGTTAAGGGGAAGGATTAATCAATTTATCTAGGGTAGCAAAAAGAAATCTAGGATAATTTTATTGGTTTCAATTAAATTAGAATAATATGATGATCTCACCAAAGCCAGAGCCTTCCTATATTTAACCAGGTGGCCCTTCCATGCGATGTAATGAACGTGCAGTTTAGATTCCTACCATCTCCGTTCTAGTTTGCCACCCTCATATTTCATATTACAAGTTGCATCTGAGTAAAAACAAAAGGTAAAATTATAGCATAGGGTACGAGTGGCTTACCCCAGCAATGACATTTTTACAGTACAAGTGTACTTCAGTGTCCTAAACACAATCTAGTGGTAGTGACAGAGGATTGTACTTCAGTCTTGAGGTTGAGGGATTTTCGTTTTGCTAAAAGAGAGACAGTCCCCCCCTTGCAGAGCAGGCTTATACTTTACGTTAAGCAACTCAGTCAGCAACCTCGTCTCATCTTACCGACAGGACAGACTCTGTAACGGCAGTACATCACTCAACACTGCCCCATACACTTGTACTGTAAAAATCTCATTGTTGAGGCCATCGAAAAAATGTTTGTTATGTCGTGATCACTAGATCATTTATGTCAGGATCTCGATATTACCATTCCGATATGTCGTGATCACTAGATCATTTACGTCAGGATCTCGATAGTACCATTCCACTATCTCGTGATCACAAGATCATTTATGTCAGGATCTCGATAGTACCATTCCACTATCTCGTGATCACAAGATCATTTACGTCAGGATCTTGATATTACCATTCCGATATGTCGTGATCACTAGATCATTTACGTCAGGATCTCGATAGTACCATTCCACTATCTCGTGATCACAAGATCATTTATGTCAGGATCTCGATAGTACCATTCCACTATCTTGTGATCACAAGATCATTTACGTCAGGATCTTGATATTACCATTCCGATATGTCGTGATCACTAGATCATTTATGTCAGGATCTCAATATTACCATTCCACTATCTTGTGATCACAAGATCATTTATCTCAGGATCTCAAAAAAATGGAAGTCATTACTTCCGTTTTCCTGAGATGATTTATTTCAAGTCATTTTGTCGAGATCGCAAGATGAATGAAACCATCTCTGTCATTACTTCAGTTTTCTCGAGATCCTGGGATAAATGTTCTTGTTAGCTCGACATAATGACCCGCCATATATTTTAATTCTACAGACACACAAATCAAAAGTATGTCTAAGAAATAAAATGATACAAGGTGCTTACAAACAAGAGGAAGGGCATGTGACCAAGCTAAGACAGAGAGTTCAGACTGGAAGAGGAGCTACAGCTGTTTGATGACCAGCTAATTAAACCTGAAAAAATGATAATGAAGACAGGATAAAACCAGTTATATAAAGAGATATTGAACAGGGTAGAAACAGGGCACAGTGTGTCTTCTGTAAAACCCATTATATAAAGAGATATTGAACAGGGTAGAAACAGGGCTCAGTGTGTCTTCTGTAAAACCCATTATATAAAGAGATATTGAACAGGGTAGAAACAGGGCTCAGTGTGTCTTCTGTAAAACCCATTATATAAAGAGATATTGAACAGGGTAGAAACAGGGCTCAGTGTGTCTTCTGTAAAACCCATTATATAAAGAGTAATGCAGAGTAATAACACTCAAAACAGATATAGAAATGAATTTCAGATTTTTTAAATGGTCTCTGATACAATCATTATGAGCATTTCATAGGAAAATGCTTGTGAATGAAACAGATCCAGTAATTGGTGGTGCAATACCATATGGCCGGTTCATTGTGCAGATGAAAGCCGTGCTGCTGTAGCAATGCTTTAGAGAACGCCCCTTGTCAAAACCGCTGCATGGATATTATAATAGGACTTGAAGTATAAGCTACAAGGAAAAATATCATCATGTTGCATTCTGGCAGTTTTAAATAACACTGTTTTGTGGCAGGAATATCAGGTCTGAATGTTTTTGATATTAAAGTAGTAAAATAGTTTCATTATGCATTCCCCAAATGGTAATGGCAGTACCAGTACATACAGTCGTTCTCTAGTCCTCCCAGTTGTTTTTATTGAAAGGAGAACATTCACTGTAATCATTTTTAGTGAAAACACATTAGATTTGTTTAATTTAACGCACCAATATGCTTGAGTTAGTAAATAATGCAAATGAACCATAAAAATACCATAAAGCCAAGATGCATTGATTTAAAGTTATTAAACAAAATACTGCATCAATAATTAATACCTGGTTTACATATCCTTTTATCTGCACAGATAATTACTGCTTGTAACAAAACAAAGCCCGCTAATCTAGACAAAGTGCATTATAATGAATAATGATTCCATGCAGTGTTTCCTCTTCCAGTAAGGGGTTATACTAATCCAATACAGCAATGACACCTCTGTGGCTTGGAGCAATACTGCTGTTCTGGATGCCAGTCTCAGTGTTCACACCTGATTGGGCAGGGTCATAACAGAGGAAACAATATCGTCTTCATAGTAATAATCCAGTAACTCAGAGAACTCGATCATAGGTCAGGTTATATGAATAGCCAATAACCGTACTCTGTGTGGCCAGAAACAAGGCATGCTGTTTCAAAATATAACCTGCAGAGACCACCTTTTGTTTCAAATGTTTTAGAAAGACAGAAACAAGCTGTTAATAAATTAGCAAGCACTTTTATAGTTGTACTTTTTCTTTTTTTTAATATAGATGATTTGAATGTGCTGATCCTAAAACAGCTGACTAATTGGAATCCCTGGGGTGTGTTCTGTATTATTATTGTATAACACCTTAGTGCCTCTAGACATCATTACCCGTGTCCTGGCTCTTGCCCGGTACACCAGCATTTAGAATTAAAACTCATCAGGTATGCTGTGCTGTGGTTCAATATAAGATTGGATCGGTGCATAGACACAGTCAAGAAAACTGTAAACTACACATGTATTAATGCAGAGATGAATGAACTTGAGTCGAACATGTTGGAGTCTATTCAATTGATATAAACAGTGGTGGACCTAAACACAGCCACCGACATAATCAACATGTGAAGATCAAGCATCCCGACAAAAAGAAACATGTGAAGATCAAGCATCCCGACAAAATCAACACGTGAAGAACAAGCATCCCGACAAAAAGAAACATGTGAAGATCAAGCTTCCTGACAAAATCAACACGTGAAGATCAAGCATCCCGACAAAAAGAAACATGTGAAGATCAAGCATCCCGACAAAATCAACACGTGAAGAACAAGCATCCCGACAAAATCAACATGTGAAGATGAAGCATCCTGACAAAATCAACATGTGAAGATCAAGCATCCCGACAAAATCAACACGTGAAGAACAAGCATCCCGACAAAAAGAAACATGTGAAGATCAAGCATCCCGACAAAATCAACACGTGAAGAACAAGCATCCAGACAAAAAGAAACATGTGAAGATCAAGCATCCCGACAAAAAGAAACACATGAAGATCAAGCATCCCGACAAAATCAACACGTGAAGATCAAGCATCCCGACAAAAAGAAACATGTGAAGATCAAGCATCCCGACAAAATCAACACGTGAAGAACAAGCATCCAGACAAAAAGAAACATGTGAAGATCAAGCATCCCGACAAAAAGAAACACATGAAGATCAAGCATCCTGACAAAATCAACACGTGAAGAACAAGCATCCCGACAAAATCAACATGTGAAGATGAAGCATCCTGACAAAATCAACACGTGAAGATCAAGCATCCTGACAAAATCAACACGTGAAGATCCAGCATCCCGACAAAATCAACATGTGAAGATGAAGCGTCCTGACAAAATCAACACGTGAAGATCAAGCATTCTGACAAAATCAACATGTGAAGATGAAGCGTCCTGACAAAATCAACACGTGAAGATCAAGCATCCTGACAAAATCAACACGTGAAGAACAAGCATCCAGACAAAATCAACATGTGAAGATCAAGCATCCCGACAAAAAAGAAACACGTGAAGATGAAGCATCCTGGCAAAAAAGAAACACGTGAAGATCAAGCATCCCGATAAAATCAACACGTGAAGATGAAGCATCCTGACAAAATCAATACGTGAAGATCAAGCATCCCGACAAAATCAACACGTGAAGATGAAGCGTCCTGACAAAATCAACACGTGAATATCAAGCATCCCGACAAAAAGAAACACGTGAATATCAAGCATCCCGACAAAAAGAAACACATGAAGATCAAGCATCCTGACAAAATCAACACGTGAAGATCAAGCATCCTGACAAAATCAACACGTGAAGATCAAGCATCCTGACAAAATCAACACGTGAAGATGAAGCGTCCTGACAAAAATCAACACGTGAAGATCAAGCATCCCGACAAAAAGAAACACGTGAATATCAAGCATCCCGACAAAAAGAAACACATGAAGATCAAGCATCCCGACAAAATCAACATGTGAAGATGAAGCATCCTGACAAAAAAGAAACACGTGAAGATCAAGCATCCCGACAAAAAGAAACACATGAAGATCAAGCATCCTGACAAAATCAATGTGTGAAGATGAAGCGTCCTGACAAAAAAGAAACACGTGAAGATGAAGCGTCCTGACAAAATCAACACGTGAAGATCAAGCATCCTGACAAAATCAACACATGAAGATCCAGCATACAGACAAAATCAACACGTGAAGATCAAGCATCCCGACAAAATCAACACGTGAAGATGAAGCATCCTGACAAAATCAACATGTGAAGATCAAGCATCCCGACAAAAAGAAACACGTGAATATCAAGCATCCTGACAAAATCAACACATGAAGATCCAGCATACAGACAAAATCAACACATGAAGATCCAGCATACAGACAAAATCAACACGTGAAGAACAAGCATCCCGACAAAATCAACATGTGAAGATCAAGCATCCCGACAAAAAAGAAACACGTGAAGATCAAGCATCCCGACAAAAAGAAACACATGAAGATCAAGCATTCTGACAAAATCAACACGTGAAGATCAAGCATCCTGACAAAATCAACACGTGAAGATCAAGCATCCTGACAAAATCAACACGTGAAGATGAAGCGTCCTGACAAAATCAACACGTGAAGATCAAGCATCCCGACAAAAAGAAACACGTGAATATCAAGCATCCCGACAAAAAGAAACACATGAAGATCAAGCATCCCGACAAAATCAACATGTGAAGATGAAGCATCCTGACAAAATCAACACATGAAGATCAAGCATCCCGACAAAAAAGAAACACGTGAAGATCAAGCATCCCGACAAAAAGAAACACATGAAGATCAAGCATCCTGACAAAATCAACATGTGAAGATCAAGCATCCTGACAAAATCAACACGTGAAGATTAAGCATCCGACAAAATCAACACGTGAAGATCAAGCATCCCGACAAAAAGAAACACATGAAGATCAAGCATCCCGACAAAATCAACATGTGAAGATGAAGCATCCTGACAAAATCAACACATGAAGATCAAGCATCCCGACAAAAAAGAAACACGTGAAGATCAAGCATCCCGACAAAAAGAAACACATGAAGATCAAGCATCCTGACAAAATCAACATGTGAAGATCAAGCATCCTGACAAAATCAACACGTGAAGATTAAGCATCCGACAAAATCAACACGTGAAGATCAAGCATCCTGACAAAATCAACACATGAAGATCAAGCATCCTGACAAAATCAACACGTGAAGAACAAGCATCCCGACAAAATCAACATGTGAAGATCAAGCATCCTGACAAAATCAACACGTGAAGATCAAGCATCCTGACAAAATCAACACGTGAAGATCCAGCATCCCGACAAAATCAACATGTGAAGATGAAGCGTCCTGACAAAATCAACACGTGAAGATCAAGCATCCCGACAAAAAGAAACACGTGAAGATCAAGCATCCTGACAAAATCAACACGTGAAGATCAAGCATCCTGACAAAATCAACACGTGAAGATCAAGCATCCCGACAAAATCAACACGTGAAGATCAAGCATCCTGACAAAATCAATACGTGAAGATCAAGCATCCCGACAAAATCAACACGTGAAGATGAAGCGTCCTGACAAAATCAACACGTGAATATCAAGCATCCCGACAAAAAGAAACACGTGAATATCAAGCATCCCGACAAAAAGAAACACATGAAGATCAAGCATCCCGACAAAATCAACGTGTGAAGATGAAGCGTCCTGACAAAAAAGAAACACGTGAAGATGAAGCGTCCTGACAAAATCAACACGTGAATATCAAGCATCCTGACAAAATCAACACATGAAGATCCAGCATACAGACAAAATCAACACGTGAAGATCAAGCATCCCGACAAAATCAACGTGTGAAGATGAAGCGTCCTGACAAAAAAGAAACACGTGAAGATGAAGCGTCCTGACAAAATCAACACGTGAAGATCAAGCATCCCGACAAAATCAACACATGAAGATCCAGCATACAGACAAAATCAACACGTGAAGATCAAGCATCCCGACAAAATCAACACGTGAAGATGAAGCATCCTGACAAAATCAACATGTGAAGATCAAGCATCCTGACAAAATCAACACATGAAGATCCAGCATACAGACAAAATCAACACATGAAGATCCAGCATACAGACAAAATCAACACGTGAAGAGCAAGCATCTCGACAAAAAAGAAACACGTGAAGATCAAGCATCCCGACAAAAAGAAACACATGAAGATCAAGCATCCCGACAAAATCAACATGTGAAGATGAAGCGTCCTGACAAAATCAACACGTGAAGATCAAGCATCCCGACAAAAAAGAAACACGTGAAGATCAAGCATCCCGACAAAAAGAAACACATGAAGATCAAGCATCCTGACAAAATCAACACGTGAAGATCAAGCATCCTGACAAGATCAACACGTGAAGATCAAGCATCCTGACAAAATCAACACGTGAAGATGAAGCGTCCTGACAAAAATCAACACGTGAAGATCAAGCATCCCGACAAAAAGAAACACGTGAATATCAAGCATCCCGACAAAAAGAAACACATGAAGATCAAGCATCCCGACAAAATCAACATGTGAAGATGAAGCATCCTGACAAAAAAGAAACACGTGAAGATCAAGCATCCCGACAAAAAGAAACACATGAAGATCAAGCATCCTGACAAAATCAATGTGTGAAGATGAAGCGTCCTGACAAAAAAGAAACACGTGAAGATGAAGCGTCCTGACAAAATCAACACGTGAAGATCAAGCATCCTGACAAAATCAACACATGAAGATCCAGCATACAGACAAAATCAACACGTGAAGATCAAGCATCCCGACAAAATCAACACGTGAAGATGAAGCATCCTGACAAAATCAACATGTGAAGATCAAGCATCCCGACAAAAAGAAACACGTGAATATCAAGCATCCTGACAAAATCAACACATGAAGATCCAGCATACAGACAAAATCAACACATGAAGATCCAGCATACAGACAAAATCAACACGTGAAGAACAAGCATCCCGACAAAATCAACATGTGAAGATCAAGCATCCCGACAAAAAAGAAACACGTGAAGATCAAGCATCCCGACAAAAAGAAACACATGAAGATCAAGCATTCTGACAAAATCAACACGTGAAGATCAAGCATCCTGACAAAATCAACACGTGAAGATCAAGCATCCTGACAAAATCAACACGTGAAGATGAAGCGTCCTGACAAAATCAACACGTGAAGATCAAGCATCCCGACAAAAAGAAACACGTGAATATCAAGCATCCCGACAAAAAGAAACACATGAAGATCAAGCATCCCGACAAAATCAACATGTGAAGATGAAGCATCCTGACAAAATCAACACATGAAGATCAAGCATCCCGACAAAAAAGAAACACGTGAAGATCAAGCATCCCGACAAAAAGAAACACATGAAGATCAAGCATCCTGACAAAATCAACATGTGAAGATCAAGCATCCTGACAAAATCAACACGTGAAGATTAAGCATCCGACAAAATCAACACGTGAAGATCAAGCATCCTGACAAAATCAACACATGAAGATCAAGCATCCCGACAAAATCAACACGTGAAAATCAAGCATCCTGACAAAAAGAAACACATGAAGATCAAGCATCTAACACTGTGTGTGGGTCTCATTTGTGCATTTCTCAATGTAGTGATTAAAAGGACGACGGTATCTTATGAAATTAAATTGTGGATTTTGAAGTAAAAAAGCAACTCTAAATAAAGGAATATACATAATAATACCTGTGAGTCCTGCAGAGGTGAATGCTGTGGCTAAAGCAAACATAATGGATGTGTGGCAAGAACAGTGGAAAACAGTGGAATGGGAAGATTTTATTATAGAAATCACTCAAAAGCAGGGAAATACAAACATATGGGGAAAGGGAGAAACAAAGAGGAAGAAACTAATATTAATAGACTAAGGTTAGGGCACACCGCATTAAATCATCATTTCTACAGGCTTGGGAGTCATGAGAATGGGTTATGTAGTAATTGTGGTGAGCAAGAAACAGTGGAACATATATTCATGAAATGCAATACATAATCAACAAAGAAACCGATTAAACAGAAAGTTGAGGGATATAGAAATTGAAGTAGCATCAGTAAGTGATATTCTGAAGGTAGAAGAGAGAGAAATGTATATAAGGGAAGAACTAAATGCACTTCTATAAAGGTAGAGGTCGCGCATCATCTCCATTTAGATGGCTTGCGCCAACAACCCCTAAAATGGACTCTTTCAGTTGCATTATTCAATCTTAGCCAGCAGAGGGCGCTGTGAAGCTGCAGAAGAGAGGAAAACGCACAAGGGTCTGAGGTGTGTACACCAGTACAGAAACACAGTTTGGAGGATGTATTGGTGTAGTAGAAACATGTTTCATTACCTTTTAGATTGTTCATTGCCATTTTTAAATATTTAAACCTGCTTAGCTAGTTTTAAACCTACTGACGCCAAGGTACACCTAGGCCCGGAGGAGGTATGCGTTTTCTTTGGGTGTTTTTCAGAAAGCATTTTTCTTTATTTATAGGAACATTTTTATATTATATAGACTGCTGCAAGTAATTGTATTTTGCTTGAATGCAAATTCTACACAGGAGACGTGGTACTGTATTTCTACAAGAATGTGTTAGTGCATGTTTTTGGAGATTCTCTATAACTTACAGTTCTTTGTTGGATATTTAATTAGAACAGAGTGTTTAGTATGTAAATATTAAACACATGATTTATTGACTTCATATGGTCACGGGACATACAGTGGAATGTCATGGGATGTGCAGCTTGCTTACCTTGTTTTGTGTCAAAATAAGGGGTTCCCTTCGCCACATACACACACACACACACAAACATACACACACGCACTTGACAAATACATTATAAACATGGACTACAAGCAGTCTAGTAAAGGTACAGTTCAGCATGAAGAGCTAGCAGATCGGCATTATTGTGCTTATCCTTCCCGACTACGTCACAGCCGTCTGCTGCCGTTGTATTGGCTTCGAAGGAGCGCTAGGGTCCACCCACAAGCTGATTCTGGTGTTTCAGGGTTTCTTGCGAGTCTTGCAAAGAAAGGCTCCCAAAAGTAACAAGTTCTGAGAGCAGCGGCTCGCGTGAGTCAGCTGGAGGAGTTTGCACTGCTGGTGTGTGTCAGGAGCGCTCTCCCCCTCTCTCTCTCTCTCTCTCTCTCTCTCTCTCTCTCTCTCTCTCTCTCTCTCTCTCTCTCGTCTTCTCACCTCTCTCCGCGACTCATTTGGAAATTGAATTTGTTATGGAATCATTTTTGTGATCTTTTTAAAATAATGCAAGCGATCGGGATTGTAATATCAGCGAAAGCAGAGCGCGCAGGAATTTAATGCGGGGATTGGAAATGCTTTGAATATAACACTTGCTGCTGGATGTGGATTTTTTTTTTTCAACTTGCTGATCAGATACAGATATTGTGATTATATACGCTAAACTGGGGATTCGAGGTTGACTGCGAATCTATTTTACTAGATGCAGTAAGGAAAGATTATTCGGTAACCTTCAACATGACTTCTGTGTCTGGAAATAAGGACAGGGCTGCTGTGTCAGCCAGAAACCGAAAATATGGGGTATGTTTGGCACAGTAACATGCAGAACGCGGACAGAATTGTTTTTCATGTTAACACACACACACACATATATATATATATATATATATATATATATATATATATATATATATATATATATATATATATATATATATGGGTTGCATTTACTTCTTTCATCGGAATTTCAGCAGGTTTCCAAAACGCGCGGTCAGTTACAGAGAGGACCATGTACCTTACATTAAACTAATTCGCTTTCATGTTCTATATAGGCAGCATTGAAGCATGCATCGTCTGTACCTAATAGTGTGTCATTTATTCAGTGGGCTTTAATAAGAAACACATTGGACATGTGCAGATGAGAGCTCTGGCTTACTGATAAACGACTGCCTTTACTAATTAGATAGCCGCCCTGAAAGAACAGTGGAAATGACTGTATTGAATATCTATATAGGGAACCGGGATATCCATCAGCAACTTCAGTTTCATGGGATCATGCATGTCTACACTGATGCTCGTTGTATCCGCATAAGGTGTAACATATTGCAGACTGTACAGTATTCTGATTGTGTGTGTGTGTGCGTGTGTGTGTTCTTATATGCAACTTGTTAAAATGTTTAAATTAGATTTGGGGGATTTTAATTCCACTGTATTCTCAATAGATGACAGAGGCTTTATCTCCGACCAAGTCTGCCTCCTTCTCTCCGGAGACCTGGTATAGGAAAGCTTACGAAGAATCTCGAACCGGCAACCGCCCCGCCCCCGAAGGAGCTGGATCAGTCCCGGGCTCTTCTGGAACCCCGTCCCCAGGGTCTGGCACTTCTTCTCCGGGATCCTTTACCGGCTCCCCCGGCCCCGCTTCCCCGGGAATTGGAACGGGCTCCCCTGGATCTTTGGGCGGGTCCCCCGGGTTCGGCACTGGATCTCCGTGTTCCGGCAGCGGGAGCTCCCCTGGATCAGACCGAGGAATCTGGTGTGAGAACTGCAATGCAAGGCTGGTGGAGTTAAAGGGACAGGCACTGAAATTACTGATCCCAGGACCTTTCTCTAGCAAGGTAGGGTCAAGAAAATCAAGGAAAAAAAAAACAAAAAAAAAAACAACACGTTTTTTGAGGTTGAATTATTATTATTATTATTATTATTATTATTATTATTATTATTAATAATAATAATAATAATAATAATAATAATATTGCGCAGTATTATCGCGTGTCATTCTTCATGTTATTTCGTTATTACAGTTTCGGTTCTTGTCAGCATGCACAGTCTGTTTTAACAATCGGTGCAGAAATGACACCTCAGCGGGTTTGTTTTTCTAGGTGTGATTCTCAATGGCAGTTTAAGACTTTTATTCTTCACCCATTCCTAAATGAATTAAAGAGCAAAATGAAATTTTCAATAGCATTGGAGGATATGCAGTACACGAGTGTTTAGATACAAATACGATCTTGTTTTTACATGGCAACCGTACGTGTTATTTAGCATAGAAACAGCCGACCACAATGAATCCTGCTCGTGTGAATTCCAGTTTATGTTTGTGTTGCGGTGCAGAGCAATTCTTCCAAATGCTATCATAGTTTAATATTTGCTAAGCCAGATCTCAGCGCTGCTGGCTGAAGGGGTATCAGAAAGCATATTTGGGATTAATAATGAAAGCTATGCACACTGTGTAGGATTTTTAAATAATTTCTGCTGAATAATGTGTTTATAATGAACCCTTTCAAGTATTTGAAAACAATGTGACACAGAATCCGACTCAAATTCCTGAGCTCGCAGTGTATCTTTTCATGTGTAATCATCTTTCACGTTAGAAGTGTGAACCCTAATATCTTTAATTGGGGTCGAGATTCATGCAAAGGGAAACCATAATGTTATGTAATGCAATTATGTTCTGTCCATGAATGTGGATAGTGAACATGGCTAGTGATGGATTTGTGTGAAGGCTCGGCCACCACACTAACATTATCAAATAGGCCTATGTTAGTCACCGCATATCATTTCAGCGAATAAAGGATTCACTTATTTCACAGTTTTATTCTTGTTTTAACTGCCTGGCGCAGTCGTTTTTCAGACCATGCAGGATTAAGGGTATTATGAGTTGAATAATACTAAATAAAGCATGAAAAGCAATTCTTTACAAAAAAAATAGGCTCAGTTCTCTGGGTACCAAACTCCTCAAGCAATCGCAGCCCTGTACTAGGGGCAAAATGACAAGAACTGTGTTAAATTCAAAGCTGTGTTTCTAATCAAGTTCTGTTGTTATGTTTTATTGATTGATACAATTCATACAATTGCCATATAACTGAAGGTGTGTGTGTGTGTGTGTGTGTGTCTATATGTGTATATATATATAAATAAATACAATGTATGTGTGTGTATATATAGTAATACAATGTATCTGTGTCTGTATATATATATATATATATATATATATATATATATATATTCTTTCAGTTCAGTCCCCAGCTGTAAGTAGACAATGAAGACTATTAAATACCCGCGTAGTGGGTGCTTATGGTGTACTGAGATCCTAGGGCTAGTTTCTTAAGATACATTAAGTTCATGTTGTAAATATTTACACTGCCAACAGCAGTGAGAAGTAAAGGACTGGTATTGTAACTGTGACTGCTCTCATTACCAGGACTTGCCATGTTTCTCTCATACATTGTTAGGGATCATTATGGCGACAGATGTAGCCAGTGAAGGCACTGTGTTAACAGCTCTGAAGCTGGTGTGCACTGTGTTAACAGCGCTGAAGCTGGTGTGCACTGTGTTAACAGCGCTGGAGCTGGTGTGCACTGTGTTAACAGCGCTGGAGCTGGTGTGCACTGTGTTAACAGCTCTGAAGCTGGTGTGCACTGTTAACAGCTCTGAAGCTGGTGTGCACTGTGTTAACAGCACTGAAGCTGGTGTGCACTGTGTTAACAGCACTGAAGCTGGTGTGCACTGTGTTAACAGCGCTGAAGCTGGTGTGCACTGTGTTAACAGCGCTGGAGCTGGTGTGCACTGTGTTAACAGCGCTGAAGCTGGTGTGCACTGTGTTAACAGCGCTGGAGCTGGTGTGCACTGTGTTAACAGCGCTGAAGCTGGTGTGCACTGTGTTAACAGCGCTGAAGCTGGTGTGCACTGTGTTAACAGCACTGAAGCTGCAGCACTTCCCTGTTATATTGCATGGGATACAGCAGCACGGCCCTGTTATATAGCATGGGATACAGCAGCACTGCCCTCTTATATTGCATGGGATACAGCAGCACTGCCCTCTTATATAGCATGGGATACAGCAGCACTGCCCTGTTATATCGCTTCACCTGTCTGGGGTGAATGCACTGAAAGCTTGATGTCATTGAAAGCTGAAGGTCCTGATTGTTCAGCCGCTCAGACCCCTAGTGCCTCCACAGTCATTCTTACTGCTTATATAACATTTGAATGGAGCCTCAGTCACACAGGACAAGGGGAGACTGCACTGTGGTGTGCAACGCCAGAGCTGCTGATGAACGTTTCAAAATCACACAGGACAAGCGGAGACTGCTCTGCGGTGTGCAACGCCAGAGCTGCTGATGAACGTTTCAAAATCACACAGGACAAGCAGAGACTGCTCTGCGGTGTGCAACGCCAGAGCTGCTGATGAACGTTTCAAAATCACACAGGACAAGCGGAGACTGCTCTGCGGTGTGCAACGCCAGAGCTGCTGATGAACGTTTCAAAATCACACAGGACAAGCGGAGACTGCTCTGCGGTGTGCAACGCCAGAGCTGCTGATGAACGTTTCAAAATCACACAGGACAAGCGGAGACTGCTCTGCGGTGTGCAACGCCAGAGCTGCTGATGAACGTTTCAAAATCACACAGGACAAGCGGAGACTGCTCTGCGGTGTGCAACACCAGAGCTGCTGATGAACGTTTCAAAATCACACAGGACAAGCGGAGACTGCTCTGCGGTGTGCAACGCCAGAGCTGCTGATGAACGTTTCAAAATCACACAAGCGGAGACTGCTCTGCGGTGTGCAACGCCAGAGCTGCTGATGAATGTTTCAAAATCACACACAAGCGGAGACTGCTCTGCAGTGTGCAACACCAGGGCTGCTGATGAACGTTTCAAAACCACACAGGACAAGCAGAGACTGCTCTGCGGTGTGCAACGCCAGAGCTGCTGATGAACGTTTCAAAATCACACAGGACAAGGGGAGACTGCTCTGCGGTGTGCAACACCAGAGCTACTGATGAACGTTTCAAAACCACACAGGACAAGCAGAGACTGCTCTGTGGTGTGCAACGTCAGAGCTGCTGATGAACGTTTCAAAACCACACAGGACAAACGGAGACTGCTCTGCAGTGTGCAACGCCAGAGATGCTGATGAACGTTTCAAAATCACACACAAGCGGAGACTGCTCTGCGGTGTGCAACGCCAGAGCTGCTGATGAACGTTTCAAAATCACACAGGACAAGCGGAGACTGCTCTGCGATGTGCAACGCCAGAGCTACTGATGAACGTTTCAAAATCACACAGGACAAGCGGAGACTGCTCTGCGGTGTGCAACGTCAGAGCTGCTGATGAACGTTTCAAAATCACACACAAGCGGAGACTGCTCTGCGGTGTGCAACGCCAGAGCTACTGATGAACGTTTGAAAACCACACAGGACAAGCGGAGACTGCTCTGCGGTGTGCAACGCCAGAGCTGCTGATGAACGTTTCAAAATCACACAGGACAAGGGGAGACTGCTCTGCGGTGTGCAACACCAGAGCTGCTGATGAACGTTTCAAAATCACACAGGACAAGCGGAGACTGCTCTGCAGTGTGCAACACCAGAGCTGCTGATGAACGTTTCAAAATCACACAGGACAAGCAGATACTGCTCTGCGGTGTGCAACGCCAGAGCTACTGATGAACGTTTGAAAACCACACAGGACAAGGGGAGACTGCTCTGCGGTGTGCAACACCAGAGCTGCTGATGAACGTTTCAAAATCACACAGGACAAGGGGAGACTGCTCTGCGGTGTGCAACGCCAGAGCTGCTGATGAACGTTTCAAAATCACACAGGACAAGCGGAGACTGCTCTGCGGTGCGCAACGCCAGAGCTGCTGATGAACGTTTCAAAATCACACAGGACAAGGGGAGACTGCTCTGCGGTGTGCAACGCCAGAGCTGCTGATGAACGTTTCAAAATCACACAAGCGGAGACTGCTCTGCGGTGTGCAACGCCAGAGCTGCTGATGAATGTTTCAAAATCACACACAAGCGGAGACTGCTCTGCGGTGTGCAACACCAGGGCTGCTGAGGAACGTTTCAAAACCACACAGAACAAGCAGAGACTGCTCTGTGGTGTGCAACGTCAGAGCTGCTGATGAACGTTTCAAAACCACACAGGACAAGCAGAGACTGCTCTGCGGTGTGCAACGCCAGAGCTGCTGATGAACGTTTCAAAACCACACAGAACAAGCAGAGACTGCTCTGTGGTGTGCAACGTCAGAGCTGCTGATGAACGTTTCAAAATCACACAGGACAAGGGGAGACTGCTCTGCGGTGTGCAACGCCAGAGCTGCTGATGAACGTTTCAAAATCACACAAGCGGAGACTGCTCTGCGGTGTGCAACGCCAGAGCTGCTGATGAACGTTTCAAAATCACACACAAGCGGAGACTGCTCTGCGGTGTGCAACGCCAGAGCTACTGATGAACGTTTCAAAATCACACAGGACAAGCGGAGACTGCTCTGCGGTGTGCAACGTCAGAGCTGCTGATGAACGTTTCAAAATCACACACAAGCGGAGACTGCTCTGCGGTGTGCAACGCCAGAGCTACTGATGAACGTTTGAAAACCACACAGGACAAGCGGAGACTGCTCTGCGGTGTGCAACGCCAGAGCTGCTGATGAACGTTTCAAAATCACACAGGACAAGGGGAGACTGCTCTGCGGTGTGCAACACCAGAGCTGCTGATGAACGTTTCAAAATCACACAGGACAAGCAGATACTGCTCTGCGGTGTGCAACGCCAGAGCTACTGATGAACGTTTGAAAACCACACAGGACAAGGGGAGACTGCTCTGCGGTGTGCAACACCAGAGCTGCTGATGAACGTTTCAAAATCACACACAAGCGGAGACTGCTCTGCAGTGTGCAACACCAGAGCTGCTGAGGAACGTTTCAAAATCACACAGGACAAGCGGAGACTGCTCTGCGGTGTGCAACGCCAGAGCTGCTGATGAACGTTTCAAAATCACACAGGACAAGCGGAGACTGCTCTGCGGTGCGCAACGCCAGAGCTGCTGATGAACGTTTCAAAATCACACAGGACAAGGGGAGACTGCTCTGCGGTGTGCAACGCCAGAGCTGCTGATGAACGTTTCAAAATCACACAAGCGGAGACTGCTCTGCGGTGTGCAACGCCAGAGCTGCTGATGAATGTTTCAAAATCACACACAAGCGGAGACTGCTCTGCGGTGTGCAACACCAGAGCTACTGATGAACGTTTCAAAACCACACAGAACAAGCAGAGACTGCTCTGTGGTGTGCAACGCCAGAGCTGCTGATGAACGTTTCAAAACCACACAGGACAAACGGAGACTGCTCTGCGGTGTGCAACGCCAGAGCTGCTGATGAACGTTTCAAAATCACACAGGACAAGGGGAGACTGCTCTGCGGTGTGCAACGCCAGAGCTGCTGATGAACGTTTCAAAATCACACAAGCGGAGACTGCTCTGCGGTGTGCAACGCCAGAGCTGCTGATGAATGTTTCAAAATCACACACAAGCGGAGACTGCTCTGCGGTGTGCAACACCAGAGCTACTGATGAACGTTTCAAAACCACACAGGACAAGCAGAGACTGCTCTGTGGTGTGCAACGTCAGAGCTGCTGATGAACGTTTCAAAACCACACAGGACAAACGGAGACTGCTCTGCGGTGTGCAACGCCAGAGCTGCTGATGAACGTTTCAAAATCACACACAAGCGGAGACTGCTCTGCGGTGTGCAACGCCAGAGCTGCTGATGAACGTTTCAAAATCACACAGGACAAGGGGAGACTGCTCTGCGGTGTGCAACGCCAGAGCTGCTGATGAACGTTTCAAAATCACACAGGACAAGCAGATACTGCTCTGCGGTGTGCAACGCCAGAGCTACTGATGAACGTTTGAAAACCACACAGGACAAGGGGAGACTGCTCTGCGGTGTGCAACACCAGAGCTGCTGATGAACGTTTCAAAATCACACACAAGCGGAGACTGCTCTGCAGTGTGCAACACCAGGGCTGCTGAGGAACGTTTCAAAATCACACAGGACAAGGGGAGACTGCTCTGCGGTGTGCAACGTCAGAGCTGCTGATGAACGTTTCAAAATCACAAAGCTGTGTTTTAATAATTATTGCATTTCCATATTGTGACAAACAAAACCTGTTGAGCACTGGGATAGCGATGTAGTGTAGTGTCACTCTGTGTGGTTTTCACGTGGTCTCCACGCCCTCAGAGTGCAGGTGCTTTGTTATAGTCTTGAGGTTGAACGGACTCTCATCTTGAGGGGCAGATGCATATAACTGGCACTCTGATGGCTCATTAATGGGCTGATTGCAGAATTGCACGGACAGGGAAGGTCATACGTGCAATTCATAGGCCTGTGTCAGATCCCCCTCCTTATGTTGCCTTTGGATTACTGCCATTGTGCTAGAATGTTATTTACTAAAAGAACACTGCCAATAGATAGGGTATACAATATGGTAGTTAAAATGTTTAAAATGATAGCAATTATATGTATAATAATAATAATATCTTTATTTTTATATAGCGCCTTTCATAGTGGACCACCATCACAAAGCGCTTTACAGAGGCAGGCTGTGAACTGTGCGTTATATGCAGAATCACTTAGAATAGGACATTGTACATTGTACAAGTAATGTTAAAATGGTGTACGATACTTGGGGCGTGATAAAATTGCATTATCAACGACTGTGCACAATTACTTCTATGATATTATTACTCTCTAGCATTACAAATCCAGTGCTATTAATATTACAGGGGCATATTGCTATTAATATTACAAGGGCAGCAGTGTGGAGTAGTAGGGCAGCAGTGTGGAGTAGTGGTTAGGGCTCTGGACTCTTGACCAGAGGGTTGTGGGTTCAATCCCCAGTGGGGAGACTGCTGCTGTACCCTTGAGCAAGGTACTTTACCTAGATTGCTCCAGTAAAAACCCAACTGTAAAATGGGTAATTGTATGTAAAAATAATGTGATATCTTGTAACAATTGTAAGTCGCCCTGGATAAGGGCGTCTGCTAAGAAATAAATAATAATATTAATAATTACTACACCCTCAATATCATGCGCTATGCTGTCAAAACATTAAACCAGTCTGAGAGCTGAATGATGAATGCTTGTCCAAGTCTGCTTTTAGATTGCGTATACACAACAGTCTTTGTGCTGTTAAATGTAGCTATTGTAGGTTTGTTATAGCAGTGTGTCATATACATGCATGCAGGCACTGCAAGTGTGTGATCTTGGAGACTGATAACAATGAACAGAAATTCTCATGGAGATTTGTAGCAGCTCTGCTATTGTATTGTTGAAGTATTTATCAAACACTGCTTCACTTGAATGCTACTATGCTATGATTTGATGCTTTTCTTAACTACCTATATAGTTGAATAACTACAAATTAAACCAATCGAAATTAATGAAGAATATTGTGTATTGAACAATTATGCACTTGGAAGCATGTGATTGACGATGTTTATTTACAAAAACAAAACATAAAAACCCATCAGCCTTATTAAAATGAACACAACGTCTTTGAATTCAGTTGTGGCATGTCTTCAGATCGGCTGTGCTCTTCCACAGGGCTTCTAATCTGTGCGTTTAACACAGATTGGCTGTGCTCTTCCCCAGGGCTTCTAATCTGTGCGTTTAACACAGATTGGCTGTGCTCTTCCCCAGGGCTTCTAATCTGTGCGTTTAACACAGATTGGCTGTGCTCTTCCCCAGGGCTTCTAATCTGTGCGTTTAACACAGATTGGCTGTGCTCTTCCCCAGGGCTTCTAATCTGTGCGTTTAACACAGATTGGCTGTGCTCTTCCACAGGGCTTCTAATCTGTGTGTTTAACACAGATCAACTGTGCTCTTCCACAGGGCTTCTAATCTGTGTGTTTAACACACATCAACTGTGCTCTTCCACAGGGCTTCTAATCTGTGTGTTTAACACACATCAACTGTGCTCTTCCACAGGGCTTCTAATCTGTGTGTTTAACACACATCAACTGTGCTCTTCCACAGGGCTTCTAATCTGTGCGTTTAACACAGGTCAACTGTGCTCTTCCCCAGGGCTTCTAATATGTGTGCGTTTAACACAGATCGGCTGTGCTCTTCCCCAGGGCTTCTAATCTGTGCGTTTAACACAGATTGGCTGTGCTCTTCCCCAGGGCTTCTAATATGTGTGCGTTTAACACAGATCGGCTGTGCTCTTCCCCAGGGCTTCTAATCTGTGCGTTTAACACAGGTCAACTGTGCTCTTCCCCAGGGCTTCTAATCTGTGTGTTTAACACAGATCAGATGTGCTCTCCCACAGGGCTTCTAATCTGTGCGTTTAACACAGATTGGCTGTGCTCTTCCCCAGGGCTTCTAATATGTGCGTTTAACACAGATTGGCTGTGCTCTTCCCCAGGGCTTCTAATCTGTGCGTTTAACACAGATTGGCTGTGCTCTTCCACAGGGTTTCTAATCTGTGGGTTTAACACAGATCGGCTGTGCTCTTCCACAGGGTTTCTAATCTGTGGGTTTAACACAGATCGGCTGTGCTCTTCCCCAGGGCTTCTAATCTGTGCATTTAACATGGCAGCCAAAACGTCTAGCCTGAACTGAACACCCTAATGTTTCCCAAGTCTCAGACCTCAAGGCTTTGTGAGGACTTGCTCTCCTCCAGTGCTTCTCATGTAGTGGGTGTGATTGACGTCATGACACTGGCTTTGCAGGTCATTACTGCATACGAGGTTTCCCAGCACCTGTGTGTTTGAGTCACTGGGCTTTGTGCAGCATCATATCTGTTTTTTATATCTAGATTGTAAGCCACTGAGTAAGGGAGGGTTATCCCAGTGTCCACTCCAATAAAAATTCAGCAGCATTTCAATGTTTAAAATCCACGCACACAGTCAGTCAAGCACACGCATGGATATCCTGCCCCTCATTCCTCTTTTTGCTGATAATCAGTACGTTTCCCTGTGGCCGTCTCGTTTTCTACTGAATAGACCAGTCGCCTGTACATATAGTTGGGATGGAAGGTGATTAATGTTTACAAAGTGTGCGTGCTTCATTATTTGGTGTGTGTAAAATGTTTGGAATTGCATTTGAGGAAGATCGGACTAGATTGAAAAAGCCATTCAAATGATGCACATTTTGACTTCCTTATTCCAGGAATAATTGCAAGTCCTGGACTTGGAGCCATGCAGAGACATGAAGAATATACAAATCCACTTACCTGTTAAAAACATATATTTAAATGATTACAATATTTGGCTAACAGATGGCATTATGCCACTAGAATAAAGGTAAAAAATAACACTGTAAAGGGAATGTGATTTATTTGTTTTTAAGTCACTAATATCCATCTTTAATTCGGTGCTCCAATAACAGCAGAATGAAATGGACTCATCTACAGACACATTTTGGGTCTCAGATGGAGATACATTCAGACCAGGTTTCACTGCATTGTAAGGCTAAATGCTTCTTCTAAGTGTTTGGCAAACAGATGTTTCTTTTAAAAAAAAAAGCTGTATTTTAGTGTCCCTCGCTTTTTCTTTGATGCAACACCAGTAACATGTCTCAAGTTTCAGCCATTATGTTAGCCTACACCTTTTATTGCAAGCAGCTACTAAAAGGAATGGGGCAATTCAAACAACATTGGGCTGAAAGGGTAGAGTTCAGCTGTGCCGGGGAGGAGGGAGAGAGGGAGGGAAAGGAGCAGTTGGAAGGAGGGGGGAGGGGAGGAAAGGAGCAATCAGAAGGAAGGTGTTGCTGATGCTTTTATAGAGTCTCTTAGCTGAGGGGCAGTAAATAAAAGACAAAAAGAAAAAGAAAAAACTGTGGTCAATTGGATCTGCTCCTACTTCCAGTCTCCAAGTGTGTGTTTTTTTAATGACTTTGCACAGTGTGCCTGTTTGCAGCCAAAATTGTCCTGGATTGTGAGATGTTGTGTCTTGATGGTGTGATAATGGGAACAGAGCTCTCAAAGGTTTGGGTGCACTGCAAAGCGTTTCTGTTTGAAACATCAGACAATGTGTTTAACCTTTACCAGAATGTGTTGAATCCTGGATATAACATTGACATCGCCTTCTTCTCAGTTTGAATCCAGGGTATAACATTGACATCGCCGCCTTCTCAGTTTGAATCCAGGGTATAACATTGACATCGCCTTCTTCTCAGTTTGAATCCTGGGTATAACATTGACATCGCCTTCTTCTCAGTTTGAATCCAGGGTATAACATTGACATCGCCTTCTTCTCAGTTTGAATCCTGGGTATAACATTGACATCGCCTTCTTCTCAGTTTGAATCCTGGGTATAACATTGACATCGCCTTCTTCTCAGTTTGAATCCTGGGTATAACATTGACATCACCTTCTTCTCAGTTCGAATCCAGGGTATAACATTGACATCACCTTCTTCTCAGTTTGAATCCTGGGTATAACATTGACATCTCCTTCTTCTCAGTTTGAATCCTGGATATAACATTGACATCGCCTTCTTCTCAGTTTGAATCCTGGATATAACATTGACATCGCCTTCTTCTCAGTTTGAATCCTGGGTATAACATTGACATCACCTTCTTCTCAGTTTGAATCCTGGGTATAACATTGACATCGCCGCCTTCTCAGTTTGCTATGTGTTGGGACAGTGTGAGAGACATGACCTGTGGTCCTTTGTGCTTCAGGATCTGGACTGTTTCAGTGCTGAGTTATTGACGTCTGCTCGGGTTATATTCTATCTCTTAATATCTAACAAGAAGTACATTATTGAATTATGCAAATATATATATATTTTTTGTTTTAGTTGCTGATGTTTCAGGCAAATGGTGGTGAAAGATTGTTTAAGACCATTGTAGAGTTCTCCAAATAGTGCTTTGTTTTACTGTATTATTCTAGTTTGGTTTCTGAAAGCACCCATTTATTACTCAACAGTGCTGCATACAGTCAGTACATCAGCATAACAAAAGCTGATCCAGTATAATGCTGATTGTATTTTACATTTAGAAACCACAAGGGGTCACTGTGTGGATTGCCATAGATGTCTATTCAAGTATGGCATTTATTGAACCTGGATTCAGAGGTCATCTCTTTTTTAACTACTGTTGATTAATACTAGAGATGGAAGGAGAAACATCTAGATTGCAGCGTTGTCAAGAACAATGGAATAAACGAGTCAACCCAGGCATCTAGAGACTGTGGCAGTGGACAGCACTTAGGAACAGGCATCTAGAGACTGTGGCAAGGGACAGCACTTAGGAACAGGCATCTAGAGACTGTGGCAGTGGACAGCACTTAGGAACAGGTATCTAGAGACCGTGGCAATGGACAGCACTTAGGAACAGGTATCTAGAGACCGTGGCAGTGGACAGCACTTAGGAACAGGCATCTAGAGACCGTGGCAGTGGACAGCACTTAGGAACAGGCATCTAGAGACTGTGGCAGTGGACAGCACTTAGGAACAGGTATCTAGAGACTGTGGCAGTGGACAGCACTTAGGAACAGACATCTAGAGACCGTGGCAGTGGACAGCACTTAGGAACAGGCATCTAGAGACTGTGGCAGTGGACAGCACTTAGGAACAGGTATCTAGAGACCGTGGCAATGGACAGCACTTAGGAACAGGCATCTAGAGACCGTGGCAATGGACAGCACTTAGGAACAGGCATGTAGAGACCGTGGCAGTGGACAGCACTTAGGAACAGGCATCTAGAGACTGTGGCAGTGGACAGCACTTAGGAACAGGTATCTAGAGACCGTGGCAATGGACAGCACTTAGGAACAGGCATCTAGAGACCGTGGCAATGGACAGCACTTAGGAACAGGCATCTAGAGACTGTGGCAGTGGACAGCACTTAGGAACAGGTATCTAGAGACCGTGGCAATGGACAGCACTTAGGAACAGGCATGTAGAGACCGTGGCAATGGACAGCACTTAGGAACAGGCATGTAGAGACCGTGGCAGTGGACAGCACTTAGGAACAGGCATCTAGAGACCGTGGCAGTGGACAGCACTTAGGAACAGGCATCTAGAGACTGTGGCAGTGGACAGCACTTAGGAACAGGTATCTAGAGACTGTGGCAGTGGACAGCACTTAGGAACAGGTATCTAGAGACCGTGGCAATGGACAGCACTTAGGAACAGGCATCTAGAGACCGTGGCAATGGACAGCACTTAGGAACAGGCATCTAGAGACTGTGGCAGTGGACAGCACTTAGGAACAGGTATCTAGAGACCGTGGCAATGGACAGCACTTAGGAACAGGCATGTAGAGACCGTGGCAATGGACAGCACTTAGGAACAGGCATGTAGAGACCGTGGCAGTGGACAGCACTTAGGAACAGGCATCTAGAGACTGTGGCAGTGGACAGCACTTAGGAACAGGTATCTAGAGACTGTGGCAGTGGACAGCACTTAGGAACAGGTATCTAGAGACCGTGGCAATGGACAGCACTTAGGAACAGGCATCTAGAGACCGTGGCAATGGACAGCACTTAGGAACAGGCATCTAGAGACTGTGGCAGTGGACAGCACTTAGGAACAGGTATCTAGAGACCGTGGCAATGGACAGCACTTAGGAACAGGCATCTAGAGACCGTGGCAATGGACAGCACTTAGGAACAGGCATGTAGAGACCGTGGCAGTGGACAGCACTTAGGAACAGGCATCTAGAGACTGTGGCAGTGGACAGGACTTAGGAACAGACATCTAGAGACTGTGGCAGTGGACAGCACTTAGGAACAGGCATCTAGAGACCGTGGCAGTGGACAGGACTTAGGAACAGACATCTAGAGACTGTGGCAGTGGACAGCACTTAGGAACAGGTATCTAGAGACCGTGGCAGTGGACAGCACTTAGGAACAGGTATCTAGAGACCGTGGCAGTGGACAGCACTTAGGAACAGGCATCTAGAGACTGTGGCAGTGGACAGCACTTAGGAACAGGCATCTAGAGACCGTGGCAGTGGACAGCACTTAGGAACAGGCATCTAGAGACCGTGGCAGTGGACAGCACTTAGGAACAGGTATCTAGAGACCGTGGCAATGGACAGCACTTAGGAACAGGTATCTAGAGACCGTGGCAATGGACAGCACTTAGGAACAGGCATCTAGAGACCGTGGCAATGGACAGCACTTAGGAACAGGCATGTAGAGACCGTGGCAGTGGACAGCACTTAGGAACAGGCATCTAGAGACTGTGGCAGTGGACAGGACTTAGGAACAGACATCTAGAGACTGTGGCAGTGGACAGCACTTAGGAACAGGCATCTAGAGACCGTGGCAGTGGACAGGACTTAGGAACAGACATCTAGAGACTGTGGCAGTGGACAGCACTTAGGAACAGGCATCTAGAGACCGTGGCAGTGGACAGCACTTAGGAACAGACATCTAGAGACTGTGGCAGTGGACAGCACTTAGGAACAGGTATCTAGAGACCGTGGCAGTGGACAGCACTTAGGAACAGACATCTAGAGACTGTGGCAGTGGACAGCACTTAGGAACAGGCATCTAGAGACCGTGGCAGTGGACAGGACTTAGGAACAGGCATCTACAGACTGTGGCAATGGACGGCACTTAGGAACAGGCATCTGGAGACCGTGGCAGTGGACAGCACTTAGGAACAGGCATCTGGAGACCGTGGCAGTGGACAGCACTTAGGAACAGGCATCTAGAGACCGTGGCAGTGGACAGCACTTAGGAACAGGCATGTAGAGATGTTTCATTCTATGTTGTGTGAATTAGTTTTATTGGATAGCAGAGAGCAGGGTGTTGAGCCTGTGCAGTATATATTTCATTCTGTGTTGTGTGAATTAGTTTTATTGGATAGCAGAGAGCAGGGTGTTGAGGCTGTGCAGTATATATTTCATTCTGTGTTGTGTGGGAGCTTTGATGCCCTGTGGCTAGCAGCTTGGGAAGTACTTTCTCAGTGATTAGTCACAGCTTTTCAGAATAAGATTTAAGTAACAACTACAGGAAATTGAGTTGCGTGTTACTGCGCTAATCCTGGTAATTTGCTTCGTGGTACTGAGATCAGCTGTGACTCAGCAAGTCCAATCTGTAACGAGACCGTCCTGAGACTCCAGTTGAGCAGTATTGATAATAACGGTTAAATGGGGTTAACATTGGTTCTTTACCCGTTTGTTTGTCATCACTATTTCACTGCTTCAGAATGAAACGGCATTGTGACGGTTGCCCTCCCAGTAGATTAAAGCTCTCTTGTGTGATCCTTTGGGTAAACATTATCACTGAGCCATGTTTGAAATGTTGTTCGCCTCTATAGACAATACATCTGGAGTGTCAAACCAGAGCTCCATGCTTCACCTTGTTTTTAGTGCTCTCGTTCTACCGAAAAGGGCCATTTCAGTGCCCTCAATAAATGTGAAGCTTATCACAGAACTTATTTCTGTTTTCTGTTGGGCAGGGCGTGCCTAAGATAAATCAACTGTAGATGAAGACCGTGTTGCCATGACAACAGTTTGAAACATCATCTTTGCAGCTGTTTGGTTTGTTGTGCTGAAGACGGCAGACCTGTATTATTATTATTATTATTATTATTATTATTATTATTTGATTGTGTGGAATAGCTCGACAGCCTGTTACTGTAACACACAAGGTGGACAATAATAATGACATCGACCTGGTTAATAAAACACATGATAATGAAGCCCATTTCTTATCAAACCAGGCACATTTGTTCCTCATAATTGTATAGCATTACTGTGCACAGGAATCCTCTGCATTGCATAGTGCTTCCCAGTTGTCTTCACAGCACAGTTAACGGAATGGTTGGGATTATCTTTGTACCGCTCCCCTCAAATTATAGTGAAAATGAATGCAAAAAAGGAAAGGCGTCCTGGAAAACTTGCTTTGCTTGTGCTTGATACTTAGCTTTGGGAGTAGGGTTGAATAACGAGGGTTAACTGACTCAGGAGAAAGGCTGATTAACAACTGAACTGCCACATGATATCGAATTGGGGAGCAGCCGTTAGCAAGCGAGCCTGCAGTGTGTTGAGTGTGCCCAGATAGCCGTTAGCGAGCGAGCCTGCAGTGTGTTGAGTGTGCCCAGGTAGCTGTTAGCGAGCGAGCCTGCAGTGTGTTGAGTCTGTCCAGGTAGCTGATAGCGAGTGAGCCTGCAGTGTGTTGAGTATGCTCAGGTAGCCGTTAGCGAGCGAGCCTGCAGTGTGTTGAGTCTGCCCAGGTAGCTGTTAGCGAGCGAGCCTGCAGTGTGCTGAGTGTGCCCAGGTAGCTGTTAGTGAGCGAGCCTGCAGTGTGTTGAGTGTGCCCAGGTAGCCGTTAGTGAGCGAGCCTGCAGTGTGTTGAGTATGCTCAGGTAGCCGTTAGCGAGCGAGCCTGCAGTGTGTTGAGTCTGCCCAGGTAGCTGTTAGCGAGCGAGCCTGCAGTGTGTTGAGTGTGCCCAGATAGCCGTTAGCGAGCGAGCCTGCAGTGTGTTGAGTGTGCCCAGGTAGCTGTTAGCGAGCGAGCCTGCAGTGTGTTGAGTCTGTCCAGGTAGCTGATAGCGAGTGAGCCTGCAGTGTGTTGAGTATGCTCAGGTAGCCGTTAGCGAGCGAGCCTGCAGTGTGTTGAGTCTGCCCAGGTAGCTGTTAGCGAGCGAGCCTGCAGTGTGCTGAGTGTGCCCAGGTAGCTGTTAGTGAGCGAGCCTGCAGTGTGTTGAGTGTGCCCAGGTAGCCGTTAGTGAGCGAGCCTGCAGTGTGTTGAGTATGCTCAGGTAGCCGTTAGCGAGCGAGCCTGCAGTGTGTTGAGTCTGCCCAGGTAGCTGTTAGCGAGCGAGCCTGCAGTGTGTTGAGTGTGCCCAAGTAGCCGTTAGTGAACGAGCCTGCAGTGTATTGAGTATGCCCAGGTTTCACTGCTGAATATCTGATGGAATCAGACCGACACTGATTAATGGCTTCCTGAACCCTTCAGAAGCTTGTTCACGCACTGGGCTGCTCACTTGTCTACTCATTTCCACAAGGGCTATTAACTGTGCTCCTAATTTCATTATCCAAATGAAGCCTTCAGACGTCACAAGCAGAAGAGGAGTTCTACGGCAGTAACAATGTTCTTGCTCCTCGATTAGTTAGTGGCTGGCTGTTCAGGCAGTGACAATGTTCTTGCTCGTTTATTTTTTTTTAAATAAAGGCTACTTATTTGATATTTTTGTTAAATGCATGATGGAACAGATTGTACATTAATTTACATAACCATCTTTCATTTGGAAAACAAATACATATAACTTCTGGCTTATTAAATACAATATTACCTTTCTTGTATTTAGTAAGGATTGGCACATAATTCTCGATACATGCCTTTGTAATAGTGTTACGATTTAGATGTTGCATTTACTGAACTGCGGCATGTGTGTGTAGGGGTTGCCCATAGGGACTGCTTAGTGAAATCCACGATACATCAATTAACTCTTGACTTCATCTAATGGAAGAACAATGGGAATTCAGTCAATGGGAATTCAATACGTTCAAAGGACATGCATGGAACTTGAGGTCTTCAGAAATCCCTTTTTTTATCAGGATAGCTTCCAGAGCACACTCTGCTGAGGCAACGAATCAAAACACCCTGGAAAAAGTGTGCTAGTTAGAGTGACACAGAGCACACAGGGGACTGTCATGCACACATGTATATATATATATTTATATATAATAACCAATTCAATGGATGCTTTTCCTGGGCTGGTGTTATCAGTGCTGACTCATGTCTTTCAGATAAAGCACAACAGGCCTTGACCGTTTCATTGGCGATCTTGTGACTTGCAGTTTATAATTCTTTTCCTTTCTGTCAGCCGTTCTGCTTCTTATCTCAATCTATGTATCTGTGGCTGCCCCCAGGGTGTTGTGAGATAAGGTCAAGGGGAGAATTCTCAAAGGAGCCTTTTCTGCTTTTGTGGGACTCCAAATGTTTATTTCACTTTTAATCAACAGAAGAATCTCACAGTGCTTCCCCACAACCACCCAGACTAGTTGGGTATGAACATATTTTGGTGGCCTTGTGGCTTAAGTGGTTAAAGAGGAGATCAGGAGAGAGAATACCTGTCGGGTCATTTAATCTCCACTTGTGCTTAAAAGTAAGGCCCTGAATAAGTGACGTCTTAGCTGTGTTATAGTAAGCATTATTTTATCTCCCATATAGATGGTTTTCCATTTACTCTTCAGCCTGGTAAGTGGCATTTCAAAGCTGATTTGGATAATCTTGGATAGTCTTGGACTGTATTCCTGTTATGCACTGTGCATTATTATTCAAGTGGGGACTCGCTCATTGTTTCTTCTGTTTCCCTATAAGCTATAGCGATAGCGATAGCAATATGTGTTACTACTATAGTGCTATGAATGAATGGATGCATTTATGTATATTTATATACTGGCCTTCCATTTTGAACCCAGTGAAGTTTTGTTCAGATGATAAACTGGTGGTTATAGCTGCTTCACTGTTGCAGTCTGCAGTCACATTATTGTTCATTTCAATGTATGCTGCTGAGAATGGCAATCGAGGTGACTCTTCAGGTGAATGGAGGCTTCTTATCCGATAGACTCTAATAACCTGTCATGATTCAGACTCCGTCCGCTGTCATGGCTGTTGCCAACCCATCCTTCCATCTTTGGGAATGAAATTGATTTTTCTTTTCTCTCCAGGAAATTGATTTTTCTTTTCTCTCCAGGAAATTGATTTTTTCTTTTCTCACCTGCACAGATTCCTTCACAGCTGCAGCTTAAGCCTTCAAACCCTCCCCTTTCATTGGTTTATTGCTCTTAAGAAGGCCACCCATCAGCAGGAATGACAGCAAAGGTTTTAGAATGAAGCTACCCCATCGATTGTCAGTTTAGGCTCTGGCTGTGAAGCTCTGTTGGTATTTCGAAGGTTTTAGAATGAAGCTACCCGATCGATTGTCAGTTTAGGCTCTGGCTGTGAAGCTCTGTTGGTATTTCGAAGGTTTTAGAATGAAGCTACCCCATCGATTGTCAGTTTAGGCTCTGGCTGTGAAGCTCTGTTGGTATTTCGAAGGTTTTAGAATGAAGCTACCCCATCGATTGTCAGTTTAGGCTCTGGCTGTGAAGCTCTGTTGGTGTTTCGAAGGTTTTAGAATGAAGCTACCCGATCGATTGTCAGTTTAGGCTCTGGCTGTGAAGCTCTGTTGGTATTTCGAAGGTTTTAGAATGAAGCTACCCCATCGATTGTCAGTTTAGGCTCTGGCTGTGAAGCTCTGCTGGTATTTCGAAGGTTTTAGAATGAAGCTACCCCATCGATTGTCAGTTTAGGCTCTGGCTGTGAAGCTGTGTTGATATTTCGAAGGTTTTAGAATGAAGCTACCCCATCGATTGTCAGTTTAGGCTCTGGCTGTGAAGCTCTGTTGGTATTTCGAAGGTTTTAGAATGAAGCTACCCCATCGATTGTCAGTTTAGGCTCTGGCTGTGAAGCTCTGTTGATATTTCGAAGGTTTTAGAATGAAGCTACCCGATCGATTGTCAGTTTAGGCTCTGGCTGCGAAGCTCTGTTGATATTTCGAAGGTTTTAGAATGAAGCTACCCCATCGATTGTCAGTTTAGGCTCTGGCTGTGAAGCTGTGTTGATATTTCGAAGGTTTTAGAATGAAGCTACCCGATCGATTGTCAGTTTAGGCTCTGGCTGTGAAGCTGTGTTGATATTTCGAAGGTTTTAGAATGAAGCTACCCCATCGATTGTCAGTTTAGGCTCTGGCTGTGAAGCTGTGTTGATATTTCGAAGGTTTTAGAATGAAGCTACCCCATCGATTGTCAGTTTAGGCTCTGGCTGTGAAGCTGTGTTGATATTTCGAAGGTGTTAGAATGAAGCTACCCCATCGATTGTCAGAGTCGTGTTCCAGGACCAGTCGAGAAGCCATGCTCCTCTTCTTCCTCCTCAGTGTCTTCCTACAGTTCCCCTTCCCCTTCACCTCCTCCCAAGCTCACATTCGGCAGACAGGGGACAGTTGGATAAAATATGGGAAGCCGTGTCACGCCAGCAAGCTATCCTTGCTGAACTGCTGCAAGAGCATTCAGCCTCTCCGGTACCACCAGTTACCCTTCCTCCTGTCCTTCCTGTTCAAGGATACGGTGTGCCCGAACAAGCAGTGCAAGGTGACTTAAGAAGGCTTATGCTGCTCGTGCTTTTAATGCACACCTGGGAAACTACAATAGTAGTGGCTACCAGGCACACCTTGTTGAGTCCATTGCCGAGACCCACAAGCCCTTGTCTCTACAGCTGAACGAGCTGCACTTGATCTCCAGGAACCTCCTCCAGCTGTCCAGGCTCAGTGGACAGGCGATAGGCAGGAATCTGTCAGCATTGGTGGCTGCTCACAGGCAGCTTTGGCTCTCCCAAGCATGTGTGCTTGAGTAGACAAGACAGCACTGCTGGACGCTCCTGTCACCCCATTTCACACATTTGGCCCGGCAGTGGACGAGATGCTGCAGCGATCCCATCGCGCATGGGAGTCCACCAAGAGCTGGTGCTCCTTCTCCCTAAGCCTCCGCATCCACCGCGTAGGCCTGCAGAGCAGTGGCACCCTAAACTCCAGTTTCAACAGAAACCGGCACAATAAGTGGCAAACACTTCTGGTGGACCCGCCCAGAGACACCCGCTTTCCACAGAGGCAGGCTTGCTTTCACGGCCCTCCTTCCTTTCAGGGCGTGACAATAACTACCCACAAGCTGCTGCTCAGGTAGCTCAGGAGGTAGCACCTATGCTACAAAAGCAGGCTAATTGCATAGTGACCCCTCCAACAAGAACGGGGGTGACAAAACGAGATGGCGGCCTCAGACTGATCCTCGATTTCAGACAGGTGAACCTGTATCTGATTCGGAGACGGTGCAAGATGCTGACTTCGCAACGGCTGTTGCAGTCCATCAGGCCAGACGACTTGTTCACCATGGTGGACCTAAGGGACGTCTATTTTCCCATCCCCATAAAACCAGTACCTGAGATTCGCTTTTCAGGGAACAGCTTTGATGGGACAGAGGGTGGCAGTTTAGCTTCAATATTCTCACTAATGGGGTTTGTAGCCCACAGGTGTGTAGCCGCTTGTTCCGTTGTGAGTTCAGGAAAGTAAGCATTACATTTGAGTGGACCAGACAGAGGCGCTGCCAGCTGCGGTTTGATTACGTCAAAGTCAATGTTTTGTTCCTGAATAATAGAATGTAAGAGCTCAAACATATCACTAGTCCCCCCACAGACACAAACTTTCCAGAGTTGTAGTTTCCCTTTGAACACTTCAATTCTTTCACGCTGGACAATAAAATGAGTGCTCCCACCTTGCATAGTTTATTCAGCTTATTCGTTTCACTGAATATGTCTGCGAGGTAACCCAGTTTTGCCAGCCACATGTCATCTTTCAGCAAGTTCAGGTTTCTTATCCGCTAAGAAAGTATGTAACTCTTCCTTGAGATTAAATATACGGGTAAGCATTGTGCCTCAAGACAGCCATCTCACCTTTGTATGCATGAGCAAGGAATGGTGCTCTGTGCACACTTCCTCACAAAGTGCAGCAAAACACCTGGACTTTGTTGCTCTGGATTTAATAAAATTAACGAACGTTACCACTGTGTTCAGAACAGCAAGCGCCTCTCGGTGTAAAAAGCAATGTGTCTAAGTAGCGCGAGGTGCAACAGCTTTTAATTTTTGCACAACAGCAGAATGCTTTCCGGTCATTGCTGCAGCTCCATCAGTACAGACCCCAATGCAATTAGTCCAGCTGATTATGTCATAAAATCATCTAACAGTTTGAAAATATCGTCTGACCTTGTTGTTGTTTTGAGCTCCTGGAAAAACAAAAAGTCTTTATTCCCTTATTCCACACTTACCGAACATATGCGAGTAAATGGAACATTTTGAAGTGTCTATGGAGTCATTGTTTGACAGTGTCATTTGACATTGGTATTTTTGCCAGTTCCTTGGCCTTCTGCTCTCCAAACATTTCCTTTACAATTTCAATGGCACACGGCATTATCAACGCCTCAGCAATCGTATGCAATTTTTTTGCTTCAGCAATTTTCTGCGCCACTATGTACGATGACACTATAAGCTTTGTTATCCTGTAGTTGTGGATTTCAGCTTTAGTACTAAGCAGTTCCTTAGCCTTTCGCTCAGAAATAAATGTTGCTTGTTTTTATATATTTCATGCTTGGTAATTAAATGTCTCTGTAATTTGGAGGGTTTCAAATATTCATTGGACAGTACTTGTGCACAAATTACACACTGCGGTTGAGGTATATCTCTACTTCCAGTACAAATAAAACTGAAATTCAAGTAGCTGTCTTCGTATTTCCTTCATTTTGCAGGGTTAATAACAGCTTTATGTTTTTTGCTCACAACACTACCTCCTCGCTGTTCTTTAGCCCTTACGGTTGAACTTGTTGAAGTTCTGTATCATCATTATGTGGGTTTTGTTGTTTTGATGCTGAAGGTCAAATTAAAATGTATTCATATCTGGTATTTATTGTGTGTGTTTCCAATGATTTTTCCTGTGCTTTGTAATCTGTCGTGCTCCTGCTGAAATAGCTCTATTACACCTTACGTAACCTGAGAACGTGTTCATTTTTGCGCATGCTTATGACATGCTGAAGCTAATAGGTTTCAGCATGTCAAAAGCATTCAGGGAAAATAACACATTCACTGGTTTATTTTTGGAGGACCCCTTGAAACCTCCTCAAGGCCCCCTTGAGGGCTGCAGACCTCCGGTTGAGAACCCCTATAATAGAGAATTGCTTATCCAATTTTCACCTTTGAATATTTTCATATTTAGCCCTTTGCAGTCCTATGTCGGACCTGGTCCGACATTACAATTTTCCCTTTCCGGGACAGGAGCCGAGAGAAGCTGGGGAAAAAAAAAGGGGGCGGATCTGAGCAATACACATAGCCCCAGCCATAAACAAACAAGATAGCTGCTTCTGCATCCAGTGCTCAAAGAATATCACAGACATTTGCAGAGCTTTTTGAGATGTTATAGTAATAAAATAATGACGGATTGCATTATTGAGGAGTTTGGTGATAAAATGAGTGATCAGGAGATGATTTATCGGTATACACGACTATAAAGAGGTATGTGAAAAATATAGCGAACAAGGGGTGGGGCGGGGCTGGAGATGCAGTACTGAGTGTCCTGTTGATATGCAGTGCCTTTTAAACTGTTTTACTGTGAAAAAAATACTTTTAAACAGCGCGTCTAAAATAAACTGCACATGTGAAAATAAATTGGACCTGACACGCCTTAGACGCGCTGAATAAATGGACTGCAAAGGGTTAAAGTTTATTAATTCCCTGACAGCAGTCTGCATCCAGCTTGCCTAGAAATGAGATCAATGTGAAGTTTAATTAGTCATTGCCTTTCATTAAGCAATAATATGTCAGTGAACATACATACAAAACAACACAAAACATCAAAATGTAACCCTGTTTTTTTAAGGCTAGTTTGACTGGATCATTTCTGCAAGGTGGAAAAGATGGAAACAGAATGTACTGCAAGGAGGGCCAAAGCAGAACAAAAATAAAACAATGACTTGGCCTGTAAGTGCCCCAAATTCCTGTGCCGTGTCCCAGTTATAAGGGAATGTTTGCAGGATGCCAGCCACTTGTACAGCTGCCAGTGTTTATTGAAGGCTAGAACTCGGAGCCTCTAATCCCATTGCAAACTTGGACTTCACTTCCGCAAGCACAGGCCTGCCTTTCTGCCAATACAGATGGAAGTGAAAAGAGCACATGTGTGGATGCCAAGTGTCTGATTGCACGCATGTCTGAAGTAGCCTTCCCTGGGTATGGCTTTACCTGGTGCAGCCATGCTGAACTCAGACAGTGGTTACCCAGCCTTCCCTCTTCATGGCTGTACCTGATGCAGCCATGCTGAACTCAGACATTGGTTACCCAGCCTTCCCTCTTCATGACTATATCTGATGCAGCCATGCTGAACTCAGACAGTGGTTACCCAGCCTTCCCTCTTCATGGCTCTACCTGATGCAGCCATGCTGAACTCTGAGGGCAAGCAGGACGTTTTGGTATGGCACAATATTAACCAGTTTATTATTAGATTTTAGCCAAATGCAATCAGAAAAGTCTACAGCTATGACCAAAAGTTTTCTGTCACCCTATAGAATTAACAAATTTTGATTCATAAAGTCAAATGAAACCTGCTGAATAATGTTACGTTAACATATTGAATTACATAGTGTAGTTTTCCATATACTTAACAAAAAATGTGACATTTTGAAATCCAACATGAAATACTGTACTACTGTTGTGGCAGAAGCAGGCGCAGGAGAGGCAGGAGAGCAGGGACTGGCAATCCCGCTGTGTCTCTGGCACAGACACATGTCTTGGATCCCTGCCAGAACGGCACTGGGTGAGTCAAGTGCCAATACTCCAGCTTGTTGGAGGCTTTTGTACAGTGAACAATCGAGAACAGCAGGGGAGGTTTTCACCAGTGCCTTGTAACACTCTAGCGCTATTAACTATTTGTTATAGAGAATAATGAGTCCCATTAAGGCAGCATCACATTTTTGGCAGTTTGGTAACATGGACAATACTTGTGCTTATATTGAGAAGGAAAGCATTCCTAGTGGATTTGTAGTTGGGTGGCATGCTTTTCCATTGATACTGGGTTAATATTTTTGTATTCAGTCATCGTAAGTGCATTGTAGCAGGGCGAGGTCTGAGCTGGCTATCTGACACAGACATGATCCTGCAAGTGGGGGGCAATGACACAGAGAGGCTGGGTGAGGGTGTGTCGCGTCTCTCTCTCTTTGGGTGGTCGCTCGACCAATAAAAGAGATGCTTTGCTGTTCCCTTGGTCTTGCCCTTTCTAGGAGAAACCACAGCGGGAGCACTGTTTGGAAACCTGGATTCCAAATCATAGCAGAACATCAGTGTCTGGAGAAAGAGAGGGGCAAGCAAGCCCAGCGGAAGAAGACACCTGCTGCACAGAATCAGTGTCTTTGTTTTTACGTACCCATAGTGGGACGTTATTAGTTTAGCCGGGGAAAGTCTGGGCAACCCCGTGAGTGTTAGTGAGGGACCAGCAAAGTGCCTCTGAAACCCGAGCCGTACCGGAGAGCGGAGGCTGCGGGACGCTTCAAGGAGCAGCACCTTTTACTTGTAGTTTGGTTACTGTGTTTTATTTTCCTTTTTGCTTTCGCCTTCTGGTTTTGGTCTATTATTTTCAGGAGAGCACCTGCGAGTGCAATCGGGACTGTGAAAGAAAAACATATCATTGTTGGTAATCACTGCATGCTACCCCGTTTACTGTTGTTGGTATTTGGGGCCACGGCATAAGCGCGCCCTCTACTGCAATAAATAAAACAGTGCACCCCAGAGGTGTTTCAATGAAACTTTCTGTCTCCTGTGTCCAGGAAATTCCCACACCCTCCCACATGCATAAATAGCGAGTAATGCATTTCAACAAAGACCACTCAAGACTATGGAGAGCTAGAGTCTGACCAGTAGGCTAGATCTCTTATTCCACCTTGTATAAAGAGTTATCGCTTACCTGTACATCTCTCTGGGTTTGAACCCAAATCATGGGCAGGACAGTAGTGCCAGTGCCCAGTCAGATAGCACAACTACCAAAGCCTTCACTTTGACCGACTCATCAACACATTGTTGATTATTACGAAGCCTCAGGAGGTATGACTTCATGCTGGGGAATGATAGTATATAACATGTACTTTAGCCTGCCAGCTACCCTGCAGTGGGAGTGGCTGTCTGCTGTTCACACAGTTTCCATATGCCGTGGTATAATACATATTTAATAGAACAAACAAGCAGGAGATATTTCAGATGAACCTGATACAGTCAGATTGACTGTTGCTCATGTAAACGTATGGCAGCTGCTGTTGTTAAATGCACCTCTGAAGGGAATGACATTAGAATTTGCATTGCAGCAGCAAATGTTCAGAACCATACCCACACTAAAAGAAGATGTTGATTTTGGTTTCAAAACATCCAGCCCCCACCCTAAGAAGAAATAAAGCAAATGCATTTCCAGGCTCAACGGTGTGATTGAAATGGACCCAGGGGATATACAGGGAGGACATCAACCTTGTGCAGATGGCAGCAATCAGACAGCCTGCTGTAGGCTGTTTTTGAGAGCAGCAGCAGGTGATGGACAGTAGCTGTTTCACTTCTGCCGTAATGATCATTTTATGCTCTGGTCCCCAAGGTTAAATGGCTGGGAAATAAGCAGGAGGACTAGCGTCTCAGCTTGTTTTGCTTTGTCTCTTCAGTAAGGGTGCTTGACAGGGTGCGCATTGCCAAGGAGACCCGGAGACCAGGAAGCTGTAGTTAAGCTCTCATACGCACATGTTTATTTGCATTCATTCTACAAAAACACAAAACAACAAACTGAGCACACCATCCACCGTGCCCTGCCTTCACCAACACAATCCTCACGATTTATACACCTGTTAAATGAATCATTTCAACATTTATTCAATTGACGGCTCCAGCCACATTCCCACGTGTGATTGCAGGGAGCAATTGAACCCTCTCCCTCCCTACCACCGAACACTCCGCACACACACACACTCACCCATGCACTGGCAGGGCTTTCACATGGTGTCATAGTTAGAGCTGTGGTGTCCTGCTTTACCCACTGATACAGCATGCCCTGTAAGCCACAGTACCTCCTTGTGCCCCAGTGCCATCCTGCAAAGAAGCTCAGTGCTCCTGGATGAGCTGTGCTGTCACGCTTGCCTTGATAGCTTTTTCAGAGTCTGTGTGTTGCGTTATGCATTGGCAATGCAGATTGATCCTCTGGGTAAAACAATATTTGCAAACTATAAAAAGAAAAGCCTTGTTAAAACAGGATGTTTGTTTGGTCAGCTGCAGTACGTGTACCTGTCAGTGAGCTCAGTGGGACGGGCTCAGCATGCAGGGCTGCCTGGCCTCGATACAGCAGGCCCTGTTATATTGCAAGCACAGACCGGAGGAGCCTGCTCAGGGAATGGGCAGGAGAGCTTCTCTGAGAAGAAGCCCTGTTGCCACAAGGAATAGAAAACTGCTCTCCCTTGTGTGTCGGTGAGCAGCGTATGGCACTCCTGTCACAGCCGGCAGAATCCTTTCCAACATGGAGAAGAGAAACATGTGATAAAGCACAGCTGCAAAACACTTACTATAAGCATTATAACATTTTAAATGAGATATCATGTATTGCCTTGTCATTGCTTGCCATTAACTGTTCAGTGGGTTCCAGTAGGATATTTCTGTAACGGGGAGATGTCAGATTGGCATGGCCTAGAATATAATATACTACAGGCAAGCAGCAGACATTAACATGATAATTATTTTTATCACCAGAGAGATTTCTTCATATTGATGGCTGTAAAGACCCGCTTATGATGAACGAGGACTTGGAATTCAAGGTGTTGGCTACTGTACAAATTCCATCATCTGGAACAAATATTGATAGAAAAAGGCTAAGAAACCAATTACAATGTAGCCCATGCAGGCCATTGTCTGTCAGGTGCAGAATGGGCTGTAGAATGGGCTGTAGAATGGGTTGTAGGATGGACTGTAGGATGGGCTGTAGAATGGGCTGTAGAATGGGTTGTAGGATGGACTGTAGAATGGGTTGAAGAATGGGCTGTAGAATGGGTTGTAGAATGGTCTGTAGAATGGGTTGTAGAATTGGTTGAAGAATGGGCTGTAGAATAGGCTGTAGAATGGGTTGTAGAATGGTCTGTAGAATGTGGTGCTATACTGCTGTGCATTGGACCTCATACACAAGCCTTCCCATGGACTTGGACACGAGCAAGCCAGGGCTGATTCCTTTTCAAATGAGCTGCTCCTGCAATAGCTTATTCTGTTTCAATGCAGGAGATGGATAAATCAGCACACATGTTACAGACTGTTTGTGTGAGTGTGTGTGTGTGTGTGTGCTGCATCACTTTGGAATACCTCTTATATACTGTATACAGCACCAACCTGTTCAGTAAAGATGTGATGTTCAATAATAGGCACCATAACCAGAGGCCGCTTACACAAAAGGGCTTAAGTCTAAATTTGAAGCCTGTCCTATAATTTAATATGAAAAATGTTAGGGAATAATATAATATAATATAAAGCAAAAAAAAACAAACATAATGTTATTGGAATTTGTAAGGAAAAACTAATACATATATATTGTTGTGGTTTCTAATTTATAATGATTCCTGTCCAAACAGTAATTAAGAATTTATTTGATTCCAATATTCCCTCTGGGAGCGCGTCTCAAAGTGTCTCTCCTGTGTCTATATTGACATTCCCTCTGGGAGCGCGTCTCAAAGTGTCTCTCCTGTCTATATTGACATTCCCTCAGGAGCGTGTCTCAAAGTGTCTCTCCTGTGTCTATATTGACATTCCTTCAGGAGCGCGTCTCAAAGTGTCTCTCCTGTGTCTATATTGACTTTCCCTCTGGGAGCGTGTCTCAAAGTGTCTCTCCTGTCTATATTGACATTCCCTCAGGAGCGTGTCTCAAAGTGTCTCTCCTGTCTATATTGACATCCCCTCAGGAGCGCGTCTCAAAGTGTCTCTCCTGTGTCTATATTGACATTCCCTCAGGAGCGTGTCTCAAAGTGTCTCTCCTGTGTCTATATTGACATTCCCTCTGGGAGCGTGTCTCAAAGTGTCTCTCCTGTGTCTATATTGACTTTCCCTCTGGGAGCGCGTCTCAAAGTGTCTCTCCTGTCTATATTGACATCCCCTCAGGAGCGTGTCTCAAAGTGTCTCTCCTGTCTATATTGACATTCCCTCAGGAGCGTGTCTCAAAGTGTCTCTCCTGTGTCTATATTGACATTCCCTCAGGAGCGTGTCTCAAAGTGTCTCTCCTGTGTCTATATTGACATTCCCTCAGGAGCGTGTCTCAAAGTGTCTCTCCTGTGTCTATATTGACTTTCCCTCTGGGAGCGCGTCTCAAAGTGTCTCTCCTGTGTCTATATTGACATTCCCTCTGGGAGCGTGTCTCAAAGTGTCTCTCCTGTCTATATTGACATTCCCTCAGGAGCGTGTCTCAAAGTGTCTCTCCTGTGTCTATATTGACATTCCCTCAGGAGCGTGTCTCAAAGTGTCTCTCCTGTGTCTATATTGACATTCCCTCAGGAGCGCGTCTCAAAGTGTCTCTCCTGTGTCTATATTGACATTCCCTCAGGAGCGTGTCTCAAAGTGTCTCTCCTGTGTCTATATTGACATTCCCTCAGGAGCGCATCTCAAAGTGTCTCTCCTGTGTCTATATTGACATTCCCTCAGGAGCGCGTCTCAAAGTGTCTCTCCTGTGTCTATATTGACATCCCCTCAGGAGCGCGTCTCAAAGTGTCTCTCCTGTGTCTATATTGACATTCCCTCTGGGAGTGCGTCTCAAAGTGTCTCTCCTGTCTATATTGACATCCCCTCAGGAGCGCGTCTCAAAGTGTCTCTCCTGTGTCTATATTGACATTCTCTCTGGGAGCGCGTCTCAAAGTGTCTCTCCTGTCTATATTGACATCCCCTCAGGAGCGCGTCTCAAAGTGTCTCTCTTGTGTCTATATTGACATTCCCTCACAGCGTGTCCCAAAGTGTCTTTCTGATGAATGTGGAGTGACAGTATATCTGATGTAGACCTTGTAATTCCACTCTCCATTTCTCTCAAGCCAGTGACACTGTCAAGGTTATCATTAGATCTCCTTGTTCCTCCTGAGCTCATTCTATTTTCTGTTATTGGGGACAGTGTGACCTTCAGATGCGCTCCAACAGGAATGAGAACAGTGATAGATGCTCTCCAATAGGAATGAAAACAGTGATGTCATGGGTCACCTTGTGGTTCTCTGGTTGTCATGATGATGGATTGCCTCATGCATAACAAGCCATTTATCACTGCCAGAGTATCACAGTGGAGTTGAACCCCAGGTCTGAAACCCCACTACCAGCTTCGTTACCTGTTGGGACCTAAAGAAAAGAATTGCAGAAAATTCAAGCCTTGTCTATTCAGTAGCTCTTTTATTTAACATCATCATGTAATCAAAGCCATAACAGTAGTACAGTATTCCATGTACTAATTTTTTTATTTGTCAGTTTTTCTTTAAGTATATGGAAAACTACAAAGCGGTGTGTAACATTATTTAGCAGCTTTCATTCGACTTTATGAAGCAAAATGAGTTCATTCTAGAGGGTGATGCAAAACTTTTGTCCATATCTGTAGTATACTGCAATAACCTTTGTGTGTTATGAAAATGAATGTACTTATTTATTGATGTATTTATTTATCTATGCAGTATATTTATGCAGGGCACTGAGAATTAGCAAATAACACAAGTCTTTGAGACTTCCATATCAATTATGAAGGTGTCTTGGACAACAGCAGCGGAATGTGTTGCATACATTATATATAATTCAGCAAGGGTTATATATATTCAACACTAAACCACTGAGAGAGGGTACATACATTCCTGGACTTCCAGAATGTGCATTAAAAGATGGAAGTGTCACAGTACATGCGATGGGCAGGATCTTCTGCACATCCCACGTTATAATGCAAGCAGCCTCAGAGAGGGTGCAAGAACCTTACGTATTCAAAAGCAAAAATGTTCTGATGGTAAACTGGTTTTCTCTGTACATTCACAACTATAAGATTACAGACTATCTAGCACCTTGAAATGAGTCGTAATTAACCAGGAGATAAAGAACAAACCCCTCTGTGTGATGCAGTGTGTCTTATGTGGAGGTTTATTGAGCTCGTTCCTATTTTAGATATTCATTTACTTGTTATGTGGTGCACATTTAGACAGCTGTGCCAATGGAAACTGTTGCTTTTTCTAGTAATTCTTCTAATTCACCCATACGTTATTTTCTAAGACCTCTGAAAAGCCTCTCGTTTAATTGTGAGGTAATGCCTTGCCTCCTCAGAGACAGGAATAAAGTTTTCTTCTGTTTCAGTCCAAGCTTGGCAAGACTGGTCTGTTGACCAGTTCTTTATGGTAAAAGTAAGGAAATGCTACTTATTGTATGGACATCACCTACTGTTAGAACAGGGAATCAGAATGGAATTTTAAAGAATATTTTAGTCAGGTACATCAAGTGTGCTTCTTTACTCATGTGTTTAGGGTGATGATGCTTCTTTACTCATGTGTTTAGGGTGATGATGCTTCTTTACTCATGTGTTTAGGGTGATGATGCTTCTTTACTCATGTGTTTAGGGTGATGATGCTTCTTTACTCATGTGTTTAGGGTGATGATGCTTCTTTACTCATGTGTTTAGGGTGATGATGCTTCTTTACTCATGTGTTTAGGGTGATGATGCTTCTTTACTCATGTGTTTAGGGTGATGATGCTTTTTTACTCATGTGTTTAGGGTGATGATGCTTCTTTACTCATGTGTTTAGGGTGATGATGCTTCTTTACTCATGTGTTTAGGGTGATGATGCTTCTTTACTCATGTGTTTAGGGTGATGATGCTTCTTTACTCATGTGTTTAGGGTGATGATGCTTCTTTACTCATGTGTTTAGGGTGATGATGCTTCTTTACTCATGTGTTTGGGTGATGATGCTTCTTTACTCATGTGTTTAGGGTGATGATGCTTCTTTACTCATGTGTTTAGGGTGATGATGCTTCTTTACTCATGTGTTTAGGGTGATGATGCTTCTTTACTCATGTGTTTAGGGTGATGATGCTTCTTTACTCATGTGTTTAGGGTGATGATGCTTCTTTACTCATGTGTTTAGGGTGATGATGCTTTTTTACTCATGTGTTTAGGGTGATGATGCTTCTTTACTCATGTGTTTAGGGTGATGATGCTTCTTTACTCATGTGTTTAGGGTGATGATGCTTCTTTACTCATGTGTTTAGGGTGATGATGCTTCTTTACTCATGTGTTTAGGGTGATGATGCTTTTTTACTCATGTGTTTAGGGTGATGATGCTTCTTTACTCATGTGTTTAGAGTGATGATGCTTCTTTACTCATGTGTTTAGGGTGATGATGCTTCTTTACTCATGTGTTTAGGGTGATGATGCTTCTTTACTCATGTGTTTAGGGTGATGATGCTTCTTTACTCATGTGTTTAGGGTGATGATGCTTCTTTACTCATGTGTTTAGGGTGATGATGCTTCTTTACTCATGTGTTTAGGGTTATGCATGGGTGGAGAGCTATGGTAAAGCATAGTAAAAAAACATGGCAGACCAGGGTAAACTGGTAAATGCAGAGTATAACCATGGAAAAAACACGGGGACGTGCAAAACTACTGTGGTAGACTTTTAGAAAGGACTGCTTGTAAAGCTTATCCGCATGCTTTTAGAAAGGACTGCTTGTAAAGCTTATCTGCATGCTTTTAGAAAGGACTGCTTGTAAAGCTTATCCGCATGCTTTTAGAAAGGACTGCTTGTAAAGCTTATCTGCATGCTTTTAGAAAGGACTGCTTGTAAAGCTTATCTGCATGCTTTTAGAAAGGACTGCTTGTAAAGCTTATCCGCATGCTTTTAGAAAGGACTGCTTGTAAAGCTTATCTGCATGCTTTTAGAAAGGACTGCTTGTAAAGCTTATCTGCATGCTTTTAGAAAGGACTGCTTGTAAAGCTTATCTGCATGCTTTTAGAAAGGACTGCTTGTAAAGCTTATCTGCATGCTTTTAGAAAGGACTGCTTGTAAAGCTTATCTGCATGCTTTTAGAAAGGACTGCTTGTAAAGCTTATCTGCATGCTTTTAGAAAGGACTGCTTGTAAAGCTTATCTGCATGCTTTTAGAAAGGACTGCTTGTAAAGCTTATCTGCATGCTTTTAGAAAGGGCTGCTTGTAAAGCTTATCTGCATGCTTTTAGAAAGGACTGCTTGTAAAGCTTATCTGCATGCTTTTAGAAAGGACTGCTTGTAAAGCTTATCTGCATGCTTTTAGAAAGGGCTGCTTGTAAAGCTTATCTGCATGCTTTTAGAAAGGACTGCTTGTAAAGCTTATCTGCATGCTTTTAGAAAGGACTGCTTGTAAAGCTTATCTGCATGCTTTTAGAAAGGACTGCTTGTAAAGCTTATCTGCATGCTTTTAGAAAGGACTGCTTGTAAAGCTTATCCGCATGCTTTTAGAAAGGACTGCTTGTAAAGCTTATCTGCATGCTTTTAGAAAGGACTGCTTGTAAAGCTTATCTGCATGCTTTTAGAAAGGACTGCTTGTAAAGCTTATCTGCATGCTTTTTCAAATGTAGTGAATTGACGGTCAGGACATGTCGACAGTGCATGCAGTGTACTTCAGTGTGTAATGTACCGCTTTACTCATTCACTGCCCTCATTATTTCAGGATGTTCTGCTGTGTAAGAATTAGAGGGAGCTCTGTACTCTAGCTACTTATGTGTGCTTTCATCTCTACCTGGTTTTCCATCTCCTGGATGAATTGGGAAAATGAGGCACTTCATCAAATCAAAATCTCAGTGGGGATAAAATAACACCAGTGCCAAAATAAACGAATTAACTGCAAGAAAATAAAGAAAGAAATAACCAGAAACACAGAACATCTTGTTAGCAAGTACAATTCTAAAGCCACCCACTGTATAGTGGAAATTATAAAAAAAAAAGAAAAAAACATCAACAACAAAAACCTGCCAGCAAAAATATAAGCAGTTAATCAGCCCTGAACAGGAAGGGAACCTGAAAACCCCCAAATGAACTGTCAGAATGCTGCTGGCATGAACATTTCAAGCGAGAACCGTAACAAAGCAGGAGTGTTTAATCTGAACCTGGCTGATGGCCCGTGCCAGGCCACAGTGCACTACATTACAGTCTCGGGTGCTTTTCAGAGCCTCACTTCTACTACTCGTATCCTTTGCAGTAGCCCCTGTGCTGGTGACAGGGCTTTGCTGTGAGAACAGAACAGAATGGGGGCTCTGGGAGAGGATGGGGGTTTGCTGTGAACAAGAACATTGCATTATAGGCTGTCAATCTGCAAAGCCTGCTACATCAACCACACCTAATGCATGTTACCTGTAGAACAGAAGGACCCCCGCACTTCCGATAGTTCACTGTCACAGAGCTGTCAATCCAGGCACAAATCTGTCCATGAACTCAGGGTGAGAGAGCAGAGTTTGACATCAGAACATACGCAGGGCATTTCTGCAACCAAAAAAAGCGTCTTCATTTGTAGGCAGGACTTTTTCCTGCGGAACTATAACAGCGGGGCTGGGCTAAATCTCGATATCGAAATCACTATATCTCAGTGTACTGTTGAGGTGACACTCTTCAAAAGCTAAGTTAGAAAAGCAATTTGAACTATACTGCAAGCAAAGCTCAATTGTGTCACAAACATCAGTTGAATCTGTTTTGAAGACGTTCCTTCTATTGTCTCTGTAACAGTCTGTCAAGCATGAACAGTAATTTGTTTACAGCTGAACAGACACTTTGCCTTTGACATGTAATAACGCAGTGTAACAGATGATTCAATAAGGAATCAGAGGAATGCAGTGTGAAGAGGTGTGTAGTCTATGTTCTGATTTTTAGGAATTCAGAATTGTCTCTTGGGGCTGTATCAATATTCCCTTATGGAAGGAAAATATATTTTGGGGCAGCAGTGTGGAGGTGGGGCAGCAGTGTGGAGTAGTGGTTAGGGCTCTGGACTCTTGACCGGAGGGTCATGGGTTCAATCCCCGGTGGGGACACTGCTGCTGTACCCTTGAGCAAGGTACTTTACCTAGATTGCTCCAGTAAAAACCCAACTGTATAAATGGGTAATTGTTTGTAAAAATAATGTGATATCTTGTAAGTCGCCCTGGATAAGGGCGTCTGCTAAGAAAGAAATTATTATTATTATTATATTTTGTAAATATATTGACGTACAATATATTGTCATTTTAGTCTTATGGTTTTTGATATTCTTGAATGTTTATTTATTTATTTATTTATTTTTTGCATTTGTATAACTACTAACTACTTCAACAGTATGCAATCTGTTTCATGATTTGTCAGTAATAACCCTAATAATAAATCTGCTGTACAGCATCTTTTTAAGCTTTTAACTTATGTTTAATGTATTTAAACACAATCAAGACAGAGATGTTTAAGTGGCAAGGAGAAGTGAGTGCTAACTGTTATGATATGAACTCAAGGTGAGTGCTGACATTCCTCAAATTAAACTGAGCTCACTGTGCCTCCACAGGACAATCAGGGACAGCATTGCTCCTCACTCCCACACCCTCCACAGGACAATCAGGGACAGCATTGCTCCTCACTCCCACACACCCTCCACAGGACAATCAGGGGACAGCATTGCTCCTCACCCCCACACCCTCCACAGGACAATCAGGGACAGCATTGCTCCTCACTCCCACACCCTCCACAGGACAATCAGGGACAGCATTGCTCCTCACTCCCACACCCTCCACAGGACAATCAGGGACAGCATTGCTCCTCACTCCCACACCCTCCACAGGACAATCAGGGACAGCATTGCTCCTCACTCCCACACCCTCCACAGGACAATCAGGGACAGCATTGCTTCTCACTCCCACACACCCTCCACAGGACAATCAGGGACAGCATTGTTCCTCATGTGCCTGCTACACAGCTTTCAGTGAAACATTTCAACATGTTCCTGTTACATAGCTTTGAGTAAAACATTTAAACAGAAAATGGGTAATCCTGCCCTTACTAGATTACTGTAGGTTTATTCCATGCTAAATTCTGCTTCGTTTTAACTTAAATAAAACACATTATTAGATAAAGTAAATCTATGTGGAATAAGTACAACTAGAACTGCCTGGCAGTTTTATGGCTTCCAAGCCCCAGTACCAGTAGCAAACACTTAAGCAATTACTGGAAGAAGCGGGTATAGTTCTTGATATTTGCCAAGTTTGAAATCAGTAACTTCACCAGTTCCCCAGAAAAACTCTTTTTCCAAAAAATGCGTCAGGTGGCCATCTTGGTTCACACAAAAAACACCATTTTTGAAAAAGTCAGTTGTACTGACACACGCATGATGTTTTCAGGTTTGGAGTTAATCAAGTAAACCGTTTTTAAACTGAAGCAGTTTTAAATTTAAGAAGAAAATGTAGGGCCGGCAGCCATCTTGTTTAACAAAACTACACAATTTTGCTTCATTTGAATTCTATTGTTGCCGTGATGATGCCTACCAAGTTGGGAGTAAGTTGGTTAAATGGTTTTCGAGCAGAAGCAGTTTGTTGTTTGGTGTGTGTTTCCTCAAATTTGATGGCAGCCATTTTTATATTAAAATTTATTGCAGCAACTTCTGCTTTGTAAAACTTGAAGCAGGTTTGGATGTTGATGATATATGCCAACTGTCAGATCAATCAATACACCGGTTCCAAAAGGAAGAAGATTTCGAAAGGATTCAAAAAAAAAAAAAGCGTCAGACGGACATTTTGTTCAGGTCAATACCATTTTTTAAAGTGTCAGTTGTGTTGATACAGTGACAGGGATGATGCTTGTGAAATTTGGTGTTCGTCAAATAAACCGTTTGTCAACTGAGGCAGTTTTAAATTTAAGACGTAAATGTACATCTGGTGGCCATATTGTTTTATAAAACATCACCATTTTGACATATTTGTATTCCATTGTCACCGGGACGATGCCTACCAAGTTTGGAGTTTGTTGGTTAGTTTACTGTTAGGGGTGTGTTTCAGTAAAATGTGTGGGAGCCATTTTGATAGTAAAATTTATCGCAGCAACTTCTGCTTCGCAAACTTGAAGCGGGTTTGGTTGCTGATGACGTATGCGAAGATCAATTGGTTCACTGGTTCCCAAGAAGAAGATTTTAAAAGGTTTTTCCAAAAATGTGTCAGGCCACCATCTTGGTTGACACAGGAGTGCAATTTTGATTAGTTACACTGTGTGCGAACAGGAACAGTTTGAAGTTGATGGAAGAAGAAGAAGAATAACAATAGCCAGCTTGGAAGCCTAATAATAAGAAAAATCCTAACAATAACAACGGGCTTCCCAAGCCAGCTTGGAGCTCCTGTCCATGGTCGGCAGTGGAATAGCCTGGACTCGAACTGGTGACATCCAGGTTACAGGGCGCATCCTGCACTCCACGTGGAGCGCCTTTACCGGATGCGCCACTCGGGAGCCCCCCTCCTAATACAACTTTTAAACCATTTTCATTGTGTACCCATCTCATGAAGAGACCCAGAAGGCAACGCTTGGGAAATAGTTTCTGACGTTGTTTGGTAATAAAAATAAATATTTGTATTATTTTGCACCGGTAAGTTGCTTTTTGGAATTCTCTTTATATTACTATCAAAGGTGCAAAGGTTTTGCACCGTCCAAAGGCATCTGTTTTAGCCACAAGAGTTGGTAAGGTTGCCGTTTCTTAAGTATAACTTTGATAGATTGATTCGTTGAGACTAAATCTGCTTCATTTATGTGTTAGTTGACCAAGGCTGCCCTCCAGTAAGCCAGCTGTAACCTATTATAAAATAATACCACAGAGCTGCACACTGGGAGAATAGTCCCATTTCCTGTTTCCAGTCTGTTTACTGCCCAGTGTTCCCATTTCCTATTCCACTTTCCTTCAGGGAACAAACAGCTGGCATTGTTCTGGCGACTCTTGCTGTGCATTTTGACGACATTGCAGTTGGCAGAAGTGAATAGTGAGGTTCAGATCTCTAGAGCTTACATTCAGCACTAGGGAGTGTGTTGGGGACAGTGTTACCAACTCAATGTCATGGATAAAGTGCTGCTTTACATCCCACAGAGCTGCAGTGAGACACATTGTATCACACACAGGGCTGCAGTGAGACACATTGTATCACACACAGAGCTGCAGTGAGACACATTGTATCACACACAGGGCTGCAGTGAGACACATTGTATCACACACAGAGCTGCAGTGAGACACATTGTATCACACACAGAGCTGCAGTGAGACACATTGTATCACACACAGGGCTGCAGTGAGACACATTGTATCACACACAGGGCTGCAGTGAGACACATTGTATCACACACAGGGCTGCAGTGAGACACATTGTATCACACACAGGGCTGCAGTGAGACACATTGTATCACCTTCTGTTGGATAATCATCACATTCCATTTATAATGAAACTCATCTATTCTCCGGCATTCATGTTAAATTGACTAAATTGACTAAATTGACTATTTTGTTGCACATGTTTTCGGTGGATCTAAAAATACTATAAAAATATATTTTAAAAGGTCCTTTTGTGCCCTCAACCAGCTGTGCTTTAAAATTGCAGTTGTCTTATCATGCATATATATCTTCATAAAATATTAACAAAGATCCGATGTTTTACTGCTGTCTCAGAGAAACACAGCACAGGCCTAAGAAACAATTCCCATTTCAAGTTTGCCTGAATGCGATTGACTTGACCCCAGAGGGACAGCATTTTAAAAGCGTCTTGCTCAGAATAATCTGCTCATGAAGAAACAGTCAAGCCATCACTAAACACTTACAGTATGTCAGAGCATGTTCAGGATGCACCTCATAGCCCCTCACCTGAATAATGCAGGGAATTCAATAAACACATTCTCTGGAGTATGTCAATGAAATCATTATTGAGCTGTGGAGTTGGTAAGCACCAACCCCATTGTGTGCTGACTTGTTTGTACTGAAACTTTTGAATGAAAGTTGTAGCATCTACAATACTTTGGTGATCATCAGTATATATAGTATCCACTTTCATAAGTTGCTTGAGATGTATCCACTTTCACAAGTCGTGGCTTATCCAGCTGACACAAAGTGCTGAGTTTTGATACTGGCACAGAACAAGCTATGGGGAACACAATGATGCTTGTGCTGCTTCCAGATTTCAGCTTCAATGCAAGATTGATCTCCTTTGACAAGCATTTCAGGAGCCTCGTGGATTGCACCTTGGTTTTAACTCCCATCAGAAGCACTGCATTTCCAAATATCAAACGTGAGCCGCCTTCCAAGACGACTGGTGTTCCGCTTGGCGAGTCATCCGAATCCTGAAGATCAGGACATTTCAGTGACTGATCTGGGAGCGTGCTTCAAAAAGAGAACAAAAACAGAACTTCAGAAGGTTACTGCATCTTAACTCCTGCTGTCTGAAGCCCTGAGGAGCACTGCAGTCATTAGAATACACAATCACGTCAGAAACAGCCAATATTGCTGAAGAAAAACCATATCCTCTGGAATTATCATACTGTCATTACAGTCTGATGACCCCCCTGCCTTCTGTTCAGCTGTTGTTGCACATGTGGACTCTAGGGTCATCAACAACACTATGCATTTGTAATTAGGATGATATTCATTAATGTTCTCTTTTAAGTATAAGGCTAAAAAAATGCCAACGTTTTAAGTATAAGACTCAACAAATGTAAAAGTTTTAAACATAGCTTGCAATGGGCTTCAATTTATATCCAGGACCAAGCACCCCAGGGTACTTAAAGCTATTCACAATTTTATGTTTCATATTCAAAAAACAATCATAAAAATTGATCTTTGTGGAAGTCAGAAAAAATGCTTTTTCCCCCCTGTCCCAGCTGTGTGCAAGGAGGAGGGTCTGCACTCTAGCCATTTGTATGCAAACTAGCCGTGCGAAGGATTATATACAGAGCATGTGTTTCCAGATGCGTTGTACAGTAATTGATTTGCACTCTAAGGGGGTTGATAGATAACCGGAGAGGGATGTCAGTACTGGCTTTTATTGACCAGATAGGATTCCACCTCCTGAATTCAAGCCAGGTGTGTTTAGTTGTTGATGATTTTGCTCTTGAGAGAGGTGGATCACAAGTGCCTGCCTACAGTACATGTGTGTCTTCATTCTGAGACAGAGTATGCCCCGGAAAGCCCATTTCTGTATCCCTCTGATCCAGAGCTTAGCCACCCCTCTATGTTATTATGTTTTAAATCCAGCTTCACATGCCAGGATTTTTCATATGCAGGACATCATGTGTTGCCGGACAGAGTTCCTTTCTGTGGACAGGTTCATGTGCCCTCGAGTCTCTGGTGAATATGAATGTCCACGTGAAGAATCTTGAGTCTGTTTAGAAACTGCAGCTTATAAAGCTTTTACATCTAAAGCCTGGACTTGCAAAGGCATGTCTTATTTCAAGACTAATTAGCATTTCACCATATTATAGCACTGAATATTAATAGGGATAAATGGCATTGAATGGGTTGCATTGTTCTTTGTGATTACAAGTCTTGTTGAATTGATGGACGTTTTTCATTATTACTGTCTGTGACCTTTTATTACTGTTAAGTGTGAACTGCTTCATAATTTTCCACTGCCACACATGCATTTCCTGCGTGAGAGAAAAGAAAGTTAGTAACCAAGTAACAAGATCTTAATGGTGAGTCTACCACGCGGATCCTGGTAATAAGCTGATATTGAATAGCTGTGCTGTTGTTGGTATTGTAATTCAAGCCTAATAGGATGATTTTACCTAACATTTGATCCCTCACACTATTCTGTTATGGAACGTTCTTGCAGCAAGGCTGGCTTTATCCGATTGGGTCCAGTGTTTTCTAGAGGCCTGATCTCATCTGTATTCCACTCACAGCGTGGATCACATTTGCTCTGCCTCTTATTTTTTTACCACACGTTGTGAACAAATCAGGCATGTAGCACATTTAAAATTGCTGCTGAGATTGACTTTCCTGATGAAAGGAATCTCACTTGAAATAAACACACAGGACATATCTATTCTGGAATGGGGGGGGGAGAATACTGACCTCCAGTTTTGCTGCTTTATTTTATGTCCATGTGTGCAGGTCCGTGCAATGCTGTGCAGGTCTGGCAATGCTGTACAGGTTTGTGAAATGCTGTACAGGTTTGTGAAATGCTGTGCAGGTTTGTGCAATGCTGTGCAGGTCCGTGCAATGCTGTGCAGGTCTGGCAATGCTGTACAGGTTTGTGAAATGCTGTGCAGGTTTGTGCAATGCTGTGCAGGTCCGTGCAATGCTGTGCAGGTCTGGCAATGCTGTGCAGGTTTGTGCAATGTTGTGCAGGTTTGTGCAATGCTGTGCAGGTTTGTGCAATGCTGTGCAGTTCCATGCAATGCTTTGCAGGTCCATGTAATTCAGTGCAGATTCGTGCAATCCTGTGCAGGTTCGGAAACCAAAATGTTTATTTGCCTTTTTTTGTCTCTTCTCCCTTGGCTGTTTTCCCAGTTATTTCCTGAGATGATTGGCACCTTGTTTATTCATGCATAACAGTATCGCACATAATTGCAGTATCGCGGGCTGTAGTCGTCAAAATCCAATAAATGTACCTGGTTTTAGTTACACTGATGGGGCTGTGTATCCTATCAAAGGATTCTTTTCACTGCACAGTGCAGGAGGCGTGCAGGGCACTGAATGTGCTTCTGGATGGGAGATGGCAGGCAACGAACTTGAGGGCTCTTATGGAGCTGTGGTTTGTTGATCTGGGAGAATTGTCAAGACAAAGAGGCCATGCTGCTCTGCAAATATAAACACTCTTTTTTTATAGACTTCAGGCTGGTTGGTGATATTGGCTGCTGCTTAATGTTGAACAGTTTCAAATACCTTGCAATGGCAGGACTGTAAGAACTGGTTGAACCTTGTCTGTATTTGCTGCAGTGTAGATGTATAGAAATGACTGTATTGATATTAGGTGCATACTGAATATGCAATGTACATTTAAAACTGATTTAAAACATTTTTTAAGCACACTGCCAAAGACTTCTTTTTATCCATTTATCACAAAAATATTGTCAGTGTCAGAATTCATTATGTCAAATTCCCAACTGAAAATCTGAGCTTACTGAGTTTATGATATCTTTGCCTTGGCCTTAACACAATGCAACATTTCAGTTAGGCCAGCAGTCCAGGATTTTCATACTGTTCCAGTGTACGTGGGCATGCTGACATCACACATAGTAGTGACAGTTGGGAGTCTCTGTTTCAGAGCAACCCAGATTATCTTTTAATGTTTAACGACGGCTCCTGCAAGCTTTGACACGATGCCTCAGCCAGCGGGGCTTCAGCTGAGTCCTGGGAGCTATCCGAATGAGACACGATCAAAAGGGCCATACAATAAAAATTAACAACTTCACAATTCCCCTTTTAACTAATTCTGAATTCCAAATTTAACCCTTAGCATTTTGAGACTGAGCGAGACTAATGGGTCTTTAAATTGTCAGTAGACATTTTATTGGGTGGAGTGTGCTGGTGACCCAGCATTTAAAGAGTTTGATTCACGGTGGGCCTCATTTTCACCTTCCAATAATTGTGATGGGAGTGAGCAACAGAAAGAACAGCACATTCCACCCCAGTGATCCAGAGCAGTCTCTCCCTGACATTCCACCCCAGTGATCCAGAGCAGACTCTTCCTGACATTCCACCCCAGTGATCCAGAGCAGACTCTCCCTGACATTCCACCCCAGTGATCCAGAGCAGACTCTTCCTGACATTCCACCCCAGTGATCCAGAGCAGACTCTCCCTGACATTCCACCCCAGTGATCCAGAGCAGACTCTCCCTGACATTCCACCCCAGTGATCCAGAACAGTCTCTCCCTGACATTCCACCCCAGTGATCCAGAGCAGACTCTCCCTGACATTCCATCCCAGTGATCCACAGCAGACTCTCCCTGACATTCCACCCCAGCGATCCAGAGCAGACTCTCCCTGACATTCCACCCCAGTGATCCAGAGCAGACTCTTCCTGACATTCCACCCCAGTGATCCAGAGCAGACTCTCCCTGACATTCCACCCCAGTGATCCAGAGCAGACTCTCCCTGACATTCCACCCCAGTGATCCAGAGCAGACTCTCCCTGACATTCCATCCCAGTGATCCACAGCAGACTCTCCCTGACATTCCACCCCAGTGATCCAGAGCAGACTCTTCCTGACATTCCACCCCAGTGATCCAGAGCAGACTCTCCCTGACATTCCACCCCAGTGATCCAGAGCAGACTCTTCCTGACATTCCACCCCAGTGATCCAGAGCAGACTCTCCCTGACATTCCACCCCAGTGATCCAGAGCAGACTCTCCCTGACATTCCACCCCAGTGATCCAGAGCAGTCTCTCCCTGACCTTCCACCCCAGTGATCCAGAGCAGACTCTCCCTGACATTCCACCCCAGTGATCCAGAGCAGACTCTTCCTGACATTCCACCCCAGTGATCCAGAGCAGACTCTCCCTGACATTCCATCCCAGTGATCCACAGCAGACTCTCCCTGACATTCCACCCCAGTGATCCAGAGCAGTCTCTCCCTGACATTCCACCCCAGTGTTCCAGAGCAGACTCTCCCTGACATTCCACCCCTTTGCATACAGAATAGTACTCATCTAAGATACGTGTTTTGTACAGGGTTGTGGGAGAGCCTAGTGGCAACAAAGTAACACAAATCTTGTTCCCCCATCTATGCATCTGTGTTATTCAAAGTTCTGTTTGTGACGCAGTATAGCCTTACAGGCCACAGGCTAGATTAAGAAATGAGCTCCTTAGCAAACAAGGTGGTGTTATAAAAAAAAAACTGCTTCTTTATCTCGGTACTACAAACCCTGCACATGCTTTTCTTTATTGATGCTGCAGCCAAGCCCAGATAAGAGCGTGTCAGGAGGAGGGGCCTCTACTGTGATCTCATCCAGCCAACACTACATGACTGCCGCTAGATTTACAACGCTGGCCAAGTCATATTACGCGGAGTGGATTATCACAGAAATGGCAGACATTGAATTTTGATGTGTTTCTTTTTAGCAGAGCAGCTAGGAGTAAACACTCCTGATGGCTTCTATGTATTTATTTGATCCATTTGCACACATTTCAGAGTTAGAATGTGACCAAGGCAAGGTTCCTTTCCAAAAGATCCCATGTGAGCGCACTCTAGTTATTTTACTGGAGTTTCTGTGACAGTCATTTCAATGCAGTGTGAAACCTGGCCTTTAAAAATAAAACATGTTTAACTGAGAAGTTTTTAGTAAGAGGGGATTTTGAATGGGGCTGCGCCGGATCCTTTGTTAAACCAGACGGTTCTGAGCTCACGTGTCAGGGTTTAGCTGATACACACAGTTCACGTGTCAGGGTTTAGCTGATACAGACAGCTCACGTGTCAGGGTTTAACTGATACACACAGCTCACACGTCAGGGTTTAGCTGATACAGACAGACATGGCATGACAGCTACAGTTTTTATCCTTTCACATCAGATTTACATGTACAGCTGCTTATGGGCTCTGTGCAGGCCTTTTCTGGGATTCTTTTGAAAAACTGCCTCAAATGTTTCGACTGGAAGCCTTTAGCATTGTCTCCACACTGTAAGTGGACATACAGCTATGGCCAAATGTTTTGCATCACAGTTTTTCGTTATGTATATGAAAAACTACAAAGCGGTATATAATTCAATATGTTAACGTAACGTTATTCAGCAGGTTTCATTTGACTTTAAGAAGCAAAATTAGTTAATTCTATAGGGTGATGCAAAACATGGAGGGTAAACTTGGTGCTTGGCTTTTATTGAATGTTCCAGACTCCCTCCAAAATGTACAAGAACACCTTCAATCAGACACCAGGCAGGGACTCGAGAGATTGATCTAGCGAGGGGTTCCAGCCTTGACCTCTGCTGTCTGTATCCTGTCAATCAGACACCAGGCAGGGACTCGAGAGATTGATCTAGTGAGGGGTTCCAGCCTTGACCTCTACTGTCTGTATCCTGTCAATCAGACACCAGGCAGGGACTCGAGAGATTGATCTAGCGAGGGGTTCCAGCCTTGACCTCTGCTGTCTGTATCCTGTCAATCAGACACCAGGCAGGGACTCGAGAGATTGATCTAGCGAGGGGTTCCAGCCTTGACCTCTGCTGTCTGTACCCTGTCAATCAGACACCAGGCAGGGACTCGAGAGATTGATCTAGCGAGGGGTTCCAGCCTTGACCTCTGCTGTCTGTATCCTGTCAATCAGACACCAGGCAGGGACTCGAGAGATTGATCTAGCGAGGGGTTCCAGCCTTGACCTGTGCTCTCTGTATCCTGGGAGCAGGCCAGCACGGCATGGCGTAATGGATGTAACAAAGACCGCTGCAGATTAGCATGCTAATGTTTGTCAGTGCCATCCATATCAAATGTCCCACAGCAGATCAGTACCTGTAGGCAACGTTTATTTGTCTGGGAAAGAGGCTCTAAATACATCCAACCAATTATAGGAGCATGTACAGTATCACCTCCCTGCAGGATTGAACACACTTGAGTTACTTTGTAGAATTTGGATCAGCTAGTTTTGAAGCCCAAAACATTATTGACATACAATGGAACCAGTACAGTTACTGGGTTCTGGGGTTCATACAGCAAACAACCCATGACTTTTATTACATGCACTCACTGCAAACTAATGCTGCATCCTGTGAGCTACGAATGGTTGTTAATATCTTTAAAAACTCAATCTCTGTGTTTCAATAATAGCAGTGGATGAGAAATATTGTTCTGCAAAGATATGTGGATAAAAATATTAAAAGGTAGCACTCCAGAGGCAGCAACAGTCAACAGAGAGAAAGTTCCAAAGAAGCAGTGGGATGTTCACTAACGCTTTGAAAAACACAACAGAGCCGGATAAACCAGAAAAAGGGAATATGCTAGTGACAGCCATTGATAGGTAATTCACTGATCTGCAAGATAAATCACTGAGTTGCAAAATAATTCACTGAGCTACAAGATAATTCACGGATCTACAAGATAATTCACTGATCTGCAAGATAATTCACTGAGCTACAAGATAATTCACTGAGCTGCAAGATAATTCACTGAGTTGCAAGATAATTCACTGAGCTACAAGATAATTCACTGAGCTGCAAGATAATTCACTGAGCTGCAAGATAATTCACTGATCTACAAGATAATTCACTGATCTACAAGATAATTCACTGAGCTACAAGATAATTCACTGAGCTACAAGATAATTCACTGAGCTGCAAGATAATTCACTGAGCTACAAGATAATTCACTGATCTACAAGATAATTCACTGATCTACAAGATAATTCACTGAGCTACAAGATAATTCACTGAGCTACAAGATAATTCACTGAGCTACAAGATAATTCACTGAGCTGCAAGACAATTCACTGAGCTACAAGATAGGGCAGCAGTGTGGAGTAGTGGTTAGGGCTCTGGACTCTTGACCGGAGGGTCGTGGGTTCAATCCCAGGTGGGGACACTGCTCCTGTACTCTTGAGCAAAGCACTTTACCTAGATTGCTCCAGTTAAAAAAAACCCCACTGTATAACTGGGTAATTGTATGTAAAAATAATGTGTAAATAATAATGTAATTGTATGTAAAAATAATGTGATATCTTGTAAGTTGGATAAGGGAGTCTGCTAAGAAATAAATAATAATTCACTGATCTAGTTCAAAATACATTTCCAGTAGTGTACTGCTGATAAAAAAATACTTTCCTAGTCACTTGCTTTTTTTTTTTGCCAACATTGATTTTCTAGTCTGTTTTGCCTCTAATAAATTCTGCACCTGAATTTTAAAATTCAGCCTCGTATCCCCCTGTGTGCTTCACATTCAGCACAGCAGGCAGTGGCGACAGCTCTGCAGGGGCTCTGCCTGCTCTGGGGCTGGCTTCTCAAACCTCTCACACACTTCTCTTATTTTATGTACACTGTCAAAAAATAATCCATGGTAGTAGCTCACAGTATTAAGCGATGAATACATTATCTGAATGCATTATCTGGCTGCAGCTGAACCATCTGAAAAGCATCCTGGGTTGAGAGTGAGCTTCCTCATTAAGTGGCTCGACCATTCTCAATTGTTTTCTGCAGTTTGGTGCTTGACACCCACTTAATATCAACGTCCTTCACAGTGGAAGCTCGTCGGGTAACATCAGAGTGAGCTGGAGTCCCTGCAGGTTATTGTAACTGCAATCCTAACTGGGGCAGACAGCCAGCATTCAGATCACTTTGCTTTCAGCCTTTCTCAATGGAAAGTGAGACAGATTTCAAATGGATTTCAGCTCTGGAACAGTATTCCACGACTCTGCAGAAGACAAGGCTCTGTATTCCCTTTGCACAGATAAACAACAAACATGAGTTGGTTTGATATCCAGGGTTAACTTGCTCTCCTAGCAGAGTCTATATTGTAAAATATAGTAACCTATGTCTTGTCCCTCCGATAAGTTTCCAGTGATTCAAGGCGGGTGGGAGGTGAAGAAAGGATTGCAGGTACAGTTTGATTCCCGCCATGGCCATCTTGGTATTCTGTCTGCTTGTGTTGTTACATGGAAGTCTGAAGGAATATCACCATGGAGACCAAAATGAACCTCCAGCTGCTCTAATACCCCCTGCTGGTGACGAGATGAAACTGCCAGCTTTCTAAGCCAATCGGATCTTTGTATGCAAACACTGTAGAACCCCTCTGACACAGTGAGCCGCATAGGAGCACACCCAACACTGTGGAAGTGCACTTGAGCTTGTAACGCTACGATAACCGTCTGGCACAACAGAAGCCCCAAGTCATTTATTTCTTTTTTTTTGCTCACTTACTTGCTCATTCAAGGTCCAGGGTAGGTATTGGCATGTGTTTAATAAAGAAAAGCTGATCCTTTGGGCAGCTGATTGAGGGTAATGTGACCACTTCTGTTTAGTTAGGTTTTATCTGTCAGCTTCATGATCACTGGAAACCACACAGCACATTGATGTTAGAAAACCTGGCCACCACTGCGGGTAAACAAAATGTGTTGTACTTTAGGAAAATAAAATGGTGTCATTGCTGTTAGGCATGTACACGAAGCAAAAACCCTGAACCAAGTGTGGCGATTTATCTTGGGTTAAAAACCCCAAACCATACCAAGTGCGGTGATTTATCTTGGGTTAAAAACCCCAAACCATACCAAGTGCGGTGATTTATCTTGGGTTAAAAACCCCAAACCATACCAAGTGCGGTGATTTATCTTGGGTTAAAAACCCCAAACCATACCAAGTGCAGCGATTTATCTTGGGTTAAAAACCCCAAACCATACCAAGTGCGGTGATTTATCTTGGGTTAAAAACCCCAAACCATACCAAGTGCAGCGATTTATCTTGGGTTAAAAACCCCAAACCATACCAAGTGCAGCGATTTATCTTGGGTTAAAAACTCCAAACCATACCAAGTGCGGTGATTTATCTTGGGTTAAAAACCCCAAACCATACCAAGTGCGGCAATTTATCTTGGGTTAAAAACCCCAAACCATACCAAGTGTGGCTATTTATCTTGGGTTAAAAACCCCAAACCATACCAAGTGCGGTGATTTATCTTGGGTTAAAAACCCCAAACCATACCAAGTGCGGTGATTTATCTTGGGTTAAAAACCCCAAACCATACCAAGTGCGGCAATTTATCTTGGGTTAAAAACCCCAAACCATACCAAGTGTGGCTATTTATCTTGGGTTAAAAACCCCAAACCATACCAAGTGCGGTGATTTATCTTGGGTTAAAAACCCCAAACCATACCAATATCTTGGGTTAAAAACCCCAAACCATACCAAGTGTGGCGATTTATCTTGGGTTAAAAACCCCAAACCATACCAAGTGCGGCGATTTATCTTGGGTTAGGGTGGGTTAGGGTGGGTTAGAGTCACTCAACTGAGAGAAAAAGAGAAAAATTAAATTAGAAGCTCATTGTTGAGGGCCCTCCCTCTTTGGACCTGGTCCTGCATTCACCCATTCCACGCTGTAAAGAGGCAGCATGCACAGAGGCAGCATGCACCTTCTTGGTGCCTTAACAAGAACATTGTACAGGGTCAATTTGCACTTCAAAATGCAGGTCACTTGGGTGGTCTGTATTACTAGTGATGCTAGTGAATGTGAAATCTATAAAGCAGGGGGAGATTCAAGAGGATAGTAACCTGCAGGACTGCAGTTAAAATAGAAACAGATCCTTAAAAACTTTCAGCTCAGAAATGAAATTGATAACTGACGCTCACGGTTACTCATCACCCTTTGAAAATGTGCTGTCCCTCCCTATTCATTAGCACAGAAGTGGATTTGTATTGTGGGGTCTACTTTATTCAATTGCTGTAAAAGAAGGCATATTTAAATGCCACCAGCATTAGACTATGACTGCTTAAACTAGGACCCTCCCTGGTGCTCTACAACATTTGCAGAATCCATTCCTCACAAATCCAAACCAAGAAATGCAATCCAGGAGCACATTGAATTATGTGTGCTTTAAAAGATCATTTAATTAGCATGGAGCAACCAAAGACATTGTTACAATAATTAGTTAAATATGTTAATTGCTAATAACCTCACACAGCCTTCAAGTACTGCTAGAATGTGAAATAGTCTTGTAGCACTGTTAATGCTACAAAAAAAATGTAATCTACCACAATTAATTATTGGCTTAAAATGTATATTGATAAACAAAAAACATCTGTGAGAACTAAGCCTTTAATTTCCAGTTCATTTTAGACATTAACTTAATTCCAAATGACAAAGTACAGTGACGACATCTTTCGATGTAAGGCATACAGTGTTAGATAGAAATATGTAGGAATGCATGTTTTCCATGTTTCATTTTTACTCAGTTTCACCTACAGTGAAAACCACCCAAGCAAAGCGGAGACTGCAGCATTGTGGGAATGGGATTTATCTTCCTCAGTTGCTGTTTGGCGTCTTTGTTTACCTCTGTGTGACTGATACAGTTCCTATGGGATCTAGATGCTCTACTAGAACAGTGTTGTTTGCTTGTCTGTTTCTATTAATTGACTTGTGTCTGTAATAGTTATCTCATCTTTTTGATAATGCCTGGAAACATGCCATATTCACTAGACTTACCAGAACCGCCTGCTGGTTCAGAACAGGGTAAGTAGCAGACAGGTTTTCAACAGCCCTTCATTACGTCAAACATTTTCCTTTGCTGCCTTTCCATGTTTATTTCAGGCCCTGAAGTATCCTAGGGCAAAAAGATCAGCCGATAAAAACAGAATTGGAGATTTTTATTGCAAAAGTATGTGCTCTGTGGTCATCTGTTTGGTCTGCACTCCATTTTTATACTGGCCTGTGGTAGAGTGGCCGGGTGTCTATGGTGGTCAGGAGGCAGAAAGGAGACTCAGGACTGGAACTACAAGTTTATTTTTCTTAAATCAAATTATAAACAAAAACACAGCTCCCCCGAGCCAGAATAAAAAGGTTAAACAAAAACAAGTCGTGCATATAAAATGAAACAGAAAACCAAGTCTGGCAATATCATGGTGAGTTTTTAAATAAAAATACTCCACTTGAACCCTATCCGGTGTGCAGCATCTTCCAGTAAAACCTCTTCAGTAATCTCAATTTCAGTGCATTACAGGGTGTTTTTCTAGGACACTCTATAAGGAGCAGAAGGATGTGATCATTTTGTTTTCAAAATGGTCTATCTTAAATAGAAAGGGACAGTGTGGGGGTGCTGAGAGGAAGCAGAGTCAAGCTCACTTTAAACACGTCTTGCTGGATACAGCATCAAACCCAGTTGTCACAGTGGTGGACAGTGAAAGGATCAGGTGAGTTATGGCTACATGGTGTCTTAATGATCAAAAACATTGAACATCATCATTACAGGGGTAATGGAGTGTATGCTTGAGGGCTCTTTGCAGATGGATGAAGCCACGGACTGCCTGCCCTGAGGAGTATTTCTTTTTTGCATTTATTATTATTTTTCTCAATGCTTGGAATGGTTTGGGTAATTTACTGTGTGAGAAACCCTAGCTGGCAATGGTAAAAGAAACAGGCTCATGTTGTCTTTGTTCCAGTGCAGTAAACCTACAAACGCGCTGGAGTACAGAAACAGGCAGGGGAGCCTTGTAAATGAGAGTGGGACAGAGACAGAGTTCATTCAATAGCACACTAGGATGATTCACCTTGAAGGACACAATGAGATGTACAGCCAATAGAATAATGTTCCTAGGGGGTGTTTCCCAGCGAGTGAGCAGGGAAGCTTGACTTTCAGAACGGCTGGCTTACCAGTGTACTATAGTATATTTACTTATATAAATTCAGTGCATGCATGCATACATACATACATACATACATGCATACACACACACACACATACACACACATACATGCATACACACACACAGACACACACACACACATACATACACACACATACATGCATACACACAAAGACACATGCATAAATGCATACACACACATGCATACATGCATACATACCCCCCCACACACATACACACATACATACACACACACACAGACACACACATGCATACATGCATACATACAGACAGACAGACATACATACATTTGGTTTAATGGTATAGGAAAATCATTTTTAATAATCTTAAAAGCATGAAGGAATGACACAATGTTAGCTGATCCCTATCACTGTAGTTCTGTGTTTAGAGGTTGTTAGCTGATCCCTATCACTGTAGTTCTGTGTTTAGAGGTTGTTAGCTGATCCCTATCACTGTAGTTCTGTGTTTAGAGGTTGTTAGCTGATACCTATCACTGTAGTTCTGTGTTTAGAGGTTGTTAGCTGATCCCTATCACTGTAGTTCTGTGTTTAGAGGTTGTTAGCTGATCCCTATCACTGTAGTTCTGTGTTTAGAGGTTGTTAGCTGATCCCTATCACTGTAGTTCTGTGTTTTGAGGTTGTTAGCTGATCCCTATCACTGTAGTTCTGTGTTTTGAGGTTGTTTGCTGATCCATATCACTGTAGTTCTGTGTTTAGAGGTGGTTAGCTGATCCCTATCACTGTAGTTCTGTGTTTAGAGGTTGTTAGCTGATCCCTATCACTGTAGTTCTGTGTTTAGAGGTTGTTAGCTGATCCCTATCACTGTGGTTCTGTGTTTTGAGGTTGTTAGCTGATCCCTATCACTGTAGTTCTGTGTTTAGAGGTTGTTAGCTGATCCCTATCACTGTAGTTCTGTGTTTAGAGGTTGTTAGCTGATCCCTATCACTGTGGTTCTGTGTTTTGAGGTTGTTAGCTGATCCCTATCACTGTAGTTCTGTGTTTAGAGGTTGTTAGCTGATACCTATCACTGTAGTTCTGTGTTTAGAGGTTGTTAGCTGATACCTATCACTGTAGTTCTGTGTTTAGAGGTTGTTAGCTGATCCCTATCACTGTAGTTCTGTGTTTTGAGGTTGTTAGCTGATCCCTATCACTGTAGTTCTGTGTTTTGAGGTTGTTTGCTGATCCATATCACTGTAGTTCTGTGTTTAGAGGTGGTTAGCTGATCCCTATCACTGTAGTTCTGTGTTTAGAGGTTATTCTATCTTGTAATTGTATTGATTGCAATGCAGACAATAACATTTCTGATGGCCAGTCCTCATATGATAACATTATGAATATGGTATTACATGAGGAGTATTTATATATAAACCCCAGTTCATAGTTCAATCACACAATATAGCAGGTGATTGCTTGCAGTCCTGGTTTAAACCAGTCAGAGTGTTTGAAAGGTAACAGTCCCCTTTTAGGTGGTGAAAAAGGAAACAATCCAATAGGACACAGAGCTCATGAGAAGTCACTCTGTCACTCAGTAAAAAGAAAAGCCTGCCTTTTAAAAACGCAGAGATTTCCAGTGACAGCAGGCATGTCTGGTTTTAATTAGAATAGGGCCCCCTTTGCCATGGACAACCCTTAATTACCTGGATTTATGCCCTCGTCAGTCAGCCCATAGCAGGAAGCGCTCACTAGGCAAGTGGTATTCTGGGCGCTGGCAGCAGCCCCCTTTGTCTAATTGCATACCAAGTGGACACATTAGAGCCACTCAACATGAACTCCTGTGCAGGGAATTAAAGAGCACGAGAGTCCACTCATCATAAACTCCTGTGCAGAGAATGAAAGAGCACGAGAGTCCACTCAGCATGAACTCCTGTGCAAGGAATGAAAGGCCACGAGAGTCCACTCAATATGAACTCCTGTGCAGGGAATGAAAGAGCACGAGAGTCCACTCAACATGAACTCCTGTGCAGGGAATGAAAGAGCACGAGAGTCCAACATGAACTCCTGTGCAGGGAATGAAAAAGCACGAGAGTCCAACATGAACTCCTGTGCAGGGAATGAAAAAGCACGAGAGTCCAACATGAACTCCTGTGCAGGGAATGAAAAAGCACGAGAGTCCAACATGAACTCCTGTGCAGGGAATGAAAAAGCACGAGAGTCCAACATGAACTCCTGTGCAGGGAATGAAAAAGCACGAGAGTCCAACATGAACTCCTGTGCAGGGAATGAAAAAGCACGAGAGTCCAACATGAACTCCTGTGCAGGGAATGAAAGAGCACGAGAGTCCATTCAGCATGAACTCCTTGTGCAGGGAATGAAAGAGCACGAGAGTCCACTCAACATGAACTCCTGTGCAGGGAATGAAAGAGCACGAGAGTCCACACAACATGAACTCCTGTGCAGGGAATGAAAGAGCACGAGAGTCCATTCAGCATGAACTCCTTGTGCAGGGAATGAAAAAGCACGAGAGTCCACTCAACATGAACTCCTGTGCAGGGAATGAAAGAGCACGAGAGTCCACTCAACATGAACTCCTGTGCAGGGAATGAAAGAGCACGAGAGCCCACTCAACATGAACTCCTGTGCAGGGAATGAAAGAGCACGAGAGTCCATTCAGCATGAACTCCTGTTCAGGGAAAGAAAGAGCACGAGAGTCTCTACCACAATGTGAGACACAACTACTGAGGCAGGTTCAGTGGGGCTTCTGAGCTGGGCTTCACAGGCTTTTAAGAACATAAGAACATAAGAAGGTTTACAAACGAGAGGAGGCCATTCGGCCCATCTTACTCTTTTGGTTTTTAGTAGCTTATTGATCCCAGAATCTCATCAAGCAGCTTCTTGAAGGATCCCAGGGTGTCAGCTTCAACAACATTACTGGGGAGTTGGTTCCAGACCCTCACAATTCTCTGTGTAAAAAAGTGCCTCCTATTTTCTGTTCTGAATGCCCCTTTACCTAATCTCCATTTGTGACCCCTGGTCCTTGTTTCTTTTTTCAGGTCAAAAAAGTACCCTGGGTCAACATTGTCTATACCTTTTAGGATTTTGAATGCTTGAATCAGATCACCGCGTAGTCTTCTTTGTTCAAGACTGAATAGATTAAATTCTTTTAGCCTATCTGCATACGACATGCCTTTTAAACCCGGGATAATTCTGTTCGCTCTTCTTTGCACTCTTTCTAGAGCAGCCATATCCTTTTTGTAACGAGGTGACCAGAACTGAACACAATATTCTAGATGAGGTCTTACTAAAGCATTGTAAAGTTTTAATATTACTTCCTTTGATTTAAATTCAACACTTTTCACAATATATCCGAGGATCTTGTTGGCATTTTTTTTTATAGCTTCCCCACATTGTCTAGATGAAGACATTTCTGAGTCAACATAAACTCCTTGGTCTTTTTCATAGATTGCTTCTTCAATTTCAGTATCTCCCATATGGTATTTATAATGCACATTTTTATTGCCTGCGTGCAGTACCTTACACTTTTCTCTATTAAATGTCATTAGCCATGTGTCTGCCCAGTTCTGAATTTTGTCTATATCATTTTGAATGACCTTTGCTGCTGCATCAGTGTTTGCCACTCCTCCTATTTTTGTGTCGTCTTTTTGTTTTGCTTCAGCAAGGTTCACTTTGAAGCTGCCGATCTGCAGGTAAAATATACATTTAAAAATGAGCTGGTCTTAGCTGTTTAGGACAGAGCAACAGTATCATTATGTGCTGAGAATTGTGTTGCTAAAAGTTGACATTCAGAGTTTTTACATTAAGAATAAACTCCTTTTGTTTGTATGGTTAATTCAATTGGGTTCAGTGTGAATCCATCTCCTCTGTGATGCAGTTCAGCTGGTTTCATGGGAGCTCACATCTGCCTGAGCTGTACCAGCTTCCATTTCCAGATTTCCATTCATCTGGTTTTATGAGAGCTGCACACTTGGTAATGATTTCACATGATATGAGAGGAATAGCGCTAAACCCAATTAATTAAAATTACAAGCTCACCAGCAGAATGTGCCGCATTTTCTCAAGATTTTAATACTGTGTTTAGCAAAGGAGTAAAGTGGGTACATTGTTCTGTATTGTGAACTTACTTTGCACATGTTCTGCTTATTCAATGTGAGGCATGCGCCTTGTTGGTTGCCTTATTTCTTAAGGTAACCCTGCTGTTAGATTGCACACCAGAGGGTGACCAATCGCTGAGGTTGGAATCCCATTGATATAAACCACATGGGACACTGCACTTGTGAAGTGCTGCAGTTTCATTCAGTCCAGGTACAGGTACAGGTACAGGTACAGGTACAGGGTTCAAACTCATACTGGTGAAAAACTGGGACACAACCATGTGAAGCAGGGTTTCACAAAGAGAAACCTTATACTGTGCAGAACTGCCGAGACACATCAGGATGTATTGCTTTCTAGAAAGGTCCCAGTAAAATGCTCAAATAGAACCCACTGCGTTTTCCAAACTGGTTCCCCCAATGACAACTGTTCATGGTGTAAAATGGAGCTGTTCTGAAAACTGCAGTGATTTATAAATCAACGAAGGCTTCTCTGTGGTTCTGTTCATGGTGTGAGATGGAGCTGTTCTGAAAACTGCAGTGATTTATAAATCAACGAAGGCTTCTCTGTGGTTCTGTTCATGGTGTAAGATGGAGCTGTTCTGAAAACTGCAGTGATTTATAAATCAGTGAAGGCTTCTCTGTGGTTCTGTTCATTCACGCTGACTTGACCCCTTTTCCCCTTCGAAAAAAATAAAATAAAATACCTAAAAAAAAAAAAAATCTTTCCCAGTGCAGCTGGGCAATGTCCCTCCTTCCTGACTTGTATCTATCATTGATTTGTTCTGAATACTTTAAACCCACCCCAACTACTGAGTGGCAACAAATTCCTACATTTCTATTGGAGACACAGTTGCGAGATTTAAAACAAGATTTTGTTGCTCGCGAGATTTAAAGCTATAGGGAGTATTTACACGTTTGTGGAATTTAAAACAGAATTGAAAATTGTGGCAAAATGTAAAAAAATGCCTCAACACACAATTGAAGTGTGCAAGTACTGTCCAGTTACTATACATATTGTGACAGAAAAAAACGAAAGTAACTGAAAAAAATAATTTTATACAGTATATAAAAAGTGAAATCCCCCCCAAAAAACGATTTACATAGACTTGAAAATAGCTAGAAAACAGAGAAACAGAAGCTCTAATTATGATTCACTGCAGTAGATACTGTCTCAATTCTCTCTGCATTCCCTATTCCTGATTGTGATGCTCTACAGCACTCTGGGAGACGATGGTTCTGGTGTGCTTGATACATATTTAATCAAAATCGTTCTTATCTAATTACTGCGCCCACCTCATTAAGAGACTTCTTAGTTCAAAGAGCAGGAGATCTGAATAGAGATAGTGGCCTTTGGAATATGAATCATTACATAGCAGACTTACATAAAGAGTGAATGTAAGTATGGGCAGTGTATTCACATTGGATTGCTAAAGTCCTTTAAGCTCCACGATTCCCTTTCCAAACCTCTGCTGACTGTTATCTCTTACAGCATGTGTGCACTGTGCAAGAAAAGGAAGAATACAGTCAATGGGTCAGATGTCTTTATTGGTATAGAGTATTCCTGCAATTTAAGTTACAGGAAATGCAGTAAAGCAAATAAACACAATACCCTAAAATCTGTATTGTTTTCTTATTGTTTTCAGACATGATGCTTAACAATGTATAGGTGTGCCTGGGGCTTTCTGTTTCTAAGGTGACTCACACCCAAGTGGATCTTTGAGATCTCATATTTTTTCGTGTGTCCTTGGAGACCCAAATGCCTGATCACTAGGCACTCAATCATAGTGACAGCACATATAAAACAAACTAACCAAAGGAATAATTATAAAAAAAGAAACACTCATAGCATATTTCTAACAGGAGAACATGTTGATGAGAACATGTTGATATCTAGCACTGCTTATTCCAGAACAAATCCATGATCCATACTACAGATTGCATCCGGACAGATAATCCACACATTCAGTGTGTCACTGCGCTACACTCAAACATGGACTGCTGTAATGACAGATAATCCACACATTCAGTGTGTCACTGCGCTACACTCAAACATGGACTGCTGTAATGACAGATAATCCCTTTGTCTCTCTCACAGGGCCCTTCATTCTCTGCCCTGATTCACGACAAGCTCCAAGTCCCCAACACCACCCGCAAGGCCTGGAACGAGAAGGACAGCCGCTGTGACGTCTGCGCCACCCACCTGAACCAGCTGAAGCAGGAGGCCATTCAGATGGTGCTAACGCTAGAGCAGGCTGCCGCCCTGGAGCAGCGCGACACCTCGCCAGGGTCGCCCCCTCCCTCCAACATGCCCTCGCTAGGGGGATCCCGCAGCATGGGCGGCCTGCAGGGACATCGGGACTGGTCCTTCATCCCAGCCTCCTACACCAGCCCTGGCTACATGAGCTTCCAGCCAGGCAAGCACTCCAGCAAACCCAATAGCCTGGGCATCGAGAAGAAGAACGGTGCCCCCGGGCATGCTGGGAAAGCAAGCAGCCCAGGCAACGGCAACATCCTGGGCTCGGGCCCCATTCAGGCACACCAGTATCTGGACGGGACCTGGTCTATGTCAAGAGCCAATGGAGTGACCCTTTACCCTTATCAAGTAAGTCTTGACAGCCTGCCCACAGCATTCATTTGTTTTGAATGGTTATTTGTTTTTTTTAATTGCAGTTTTTCAAGTTGACACCACGTTGTTCGCCACTGTCCAAATCAAATAAATTCCATGTTAATTCCACATGTGTCTAAATGAGGAGATGTGTATCAACCTGTATAGTAGCTATCTGGATCTGTGAAATGTCCCACTTTAACTTCCTGGAACTGGTGTAAGCCCTTCTTGTGTTATCTGAATACATGACGTACCGTGTTTTTTGGTTGTTTTTAATACATTAAATTCAGCAAGAAATGAAAAAATGAATAGAGCTTTCCAGTGGAATAAAGGGTTTTTGTTCTCTTACAATAAAAATCCACTTGACTCACTGAGCTAAATGAAGGAGTCTGAACCAGTAGTACTCAATGCATCTGGGTTGAAAGCTAGCTGGGGGCAGTGGTAGGTTCCCTGGTACATTGCCAGACAGAACTGCTCAAGGGTTAAGATAATTAATAACTTTACAATTGAAACACAGGCGGAAGTCTAGGGTGAAATGTACTAGACAAGCGGAAGTCTAGGGTGAAATGTACTAGACAGGCGGAAGTCTAGGGTGAAATGTACTAGACAGGCAGAAGTCTAGGGTGAAATGTACTAGACAGGCAGAAGTCTAGGGTGAAATGTACTAGACAGGCAGAAGTCTAGGGTGAAATGTACTAGACAGGCGGAAGTCTAGGGTGAAATGGACTAGACAGGCGGAAGTCTAGGGTGAAATGGACTAGACAGGCGGAAGTCTAGGGTGAAATGGACTAGACAGGCGGAAGTCTAGGGTGAAATGGACTAGACAGGCGGAAGTCTAGGGTGAAATGGACTAGACAGGCGGAAGTCTAGGGTGAAATGTACTAGACAGGCGGAAGTCTAGGGTGAAATGGACTAGACAGGCGGAAGTCTAGGGTGAAATGGACTAGACAGGCGGAAGTCTAGGGTGAAATGTACTAGACAGGCGGAAGTCTAGGGTGAAATGGACTAGACAGGCGGAAGTCTAGGGTGAAATGGACTAGACAGGCGGAAGTCTAGGGTGAAATGTACTAGACAGGCGGAAGTCTAGGGTGAAATGGACTAGACAGGCGGAAGTCTAGGGTGAAATGGACTAGACAGGCGGAAGTCTAGGGTGAAATGGACTAGACAGGCGGAAGTCTAGGGTGAAATGGACTAGACAGGCGGAAGTCTAGGGTGAAATGTACTAGACAGGCGGAAGTCTAGGAAGTCTAGGGTGAAATGGACTAGACAGGCGGAAGTCTAGGGTGAAATGGACTAGACAGGCGGAAGTCTAGGGTGAAATGGACTAGACAGGCGGAAGTCTAGGGTGAAATGGACTAGACAGGCGGAAGTCTAGGGTGAAATGGACTAGACAGGCGGAAGTCTAGGGTGAAATGGACTAGACAGGCAGAAGTCTAGGGTGAAATGTGCTAGACAGGCGGAAGTCTAGGGTGAAATGGACTAGACAGGCGGAAGTCTAGGGTGAAATGGACTAGACAGGCGGAAGTCTAGGGTGAAATGGACTAGACAGGCGGAAGTCTAGGGTGAAATGGACTAGACAGGCGGAAGTCTAGGGTGAAATGGACTAGACAGGCGGAAGTCTAGGGTGAAATGGACTAGACAGGCGGAAGTCTAGGGTGAAATGGACTAGACAGGCGGAAGTCTAGGGTGAAATGTACTAGACAGGCGGAAGTCTAGGGTGAAATGGACTAGACAGGCGGAAGTCTAGGGTGAAATGGACTAGACAGGCGGAAGTCTAGGGTGAAATGTACTAGACAGGCGGAAGTCTAGGGTGAAATGGACTAGACAGGCGGAAGTCTAGGGTGAAATGGACTAGACAGGCGGAAGTCTAGGGTGAAATGGACTAGACAGGCGGAAGTCTAGGGTGAAATGGACTAGACAGGCGGAAGTCTAGGGTGAAATGGACTAGACAGGCGGAAGTCTAGGGTGAAATGGACTAGACAGGCGGAAGTCTAGGGTGAAATGTACTAGACAGGCGGAAGTCTAGGGTGAAATGGACTAGACAGGCGGAAGTCTAGGGTGAAATGGACTAGACAGGCGGAAGTCTAGGGTGAAATGGACTAGACAGGCGGAAGTCTAGGGTGAAATGTACTAGACAGGCGGAAGTCTAGGGTGAAATGTACTAGACAGGCGGAAGTCTAGGGTGAAATGGACTAGACAGGCGGAAGTCTAGGGTGAAATGGACTAGACAGGCGGAAGTCTAGGGTGAAATGGACTAGACAGGCGGAAGTCTAGGGTGAAATGGACTAGACAGGCGGAAGTCTAGGGTGAAATGGACTAGACAGGCGGAAGTCTAGGGTGAAATGGACTAGACAGGCGGAAGTCTAGGGTGAAATGGACTAGACAGGCGGAAGTCTAGGGTGAAATGGACTAGACAGGCGGAAGTCTAGGGTGAAATGGACTAGACAGGCGGAAGTCTAGGGTGAAATGGACTAGACAGGCGGAAGTCTAGGGTGAAATGGACTAGACAGGCGGAAGTCTAGGGTGAAATGTACTAGACAGGCGGAAGTCTTGGGTGAAATGGACTAGACAGGCGGAAGTCTAGGGTGAAATGGACTAGACAGGCGGAAGTCTAGGGTGAAATGGACTAGACAGGCGGAAGTCTAGGGTGAAATGGACTAGACAGGCGGAAGTCTAGGGTGAAATGGACTAGACAGGCACAATGCTATTAGCGACTTTTTAAGGAATGCTTTGCGGAAGCAGTTTTTCTTTGCGGTTCAACCTTAGATGAATATGTAATTCTGGGCGTTCTTGCATAAATTCACAAAAAGAGGGGGAGATAGTGCAAATCGGGGTTCTCAAATATTATAATGAGATGTATGGAAGCTGCAGACAATTGTGACTCTTACAATCACATCAATTTTTAAAGAACTTTAGAAAGCATATTTTAAACAGTCGCAATTCTTGCTGGCATTTCCCAGTCAGCCTTTTCTCATGCATTGCCAGTTGTGCTCAATGCATTTTTGAGACGAACAGGGAAATACATATTTTTCCCTAAAACCAGGAAGCAATAGACTGCACACATGTGCCACTAACCCCTCCAGCTCATTCTGAGCATCTGTATAGGAATAGGAAACACACCTATTCTATTAATGTGCAGGTGGTTTGTAATTGTGCACAATTTAGCACTGCACCCCTAATGAACTTAAGTATAAACGTACAGTATACATTTGGCTTATAGGCTGCTTATGATAATATGAATTAGTGGTACAATGCAAAATTTGTTGCTAGTCCCTTGAAATTTGTATTACCGAGAACTGACTGTCCTCCTGAAAGTATCATACCTTGTCAATGCAGCACCATGATCTATTTTGTGTTAACTGTATAGGCTGCCAAGTGAATAATAATAATAATAAAATCACATAGTTTCAATTAAAAATCATCTTTTATTTGCATTGTACACCAATGTGTGCAATGCAGCAGCATGATTTATTTTGTGTTACTATACCGGTAGCCTACAGGCTAAAATAAAAGCAAAGTGCGCTAGGGTGTTCATTTGATTTTACTACTGCACAGTATACTGTACAGGTGTACTGTACAGATTTGCATTTTTACATAATGTAATGTGTAGCCTACCCAAAACACATTATTGTTATTTCAGCGCATTGCTTTTGAACACTATAAATGTATGTGTGTGCGATTTTTGTTTTAAATCCGACCTCTCCTGATGTCAGACAAACATACCCGGTTTAGCGAGGGGCTACTCCTGTATGATTTTTGATAGAAACACATTTTTTATTTGGGGGTGAAGATGGGGGCCCCCCACTATTTTACATATATAACATTAAAATAGGTAAAATGAAGACGGAACAGAATGTATTGTACAGATGACGTTTAAATTTAACAAACACAATGTTATTTTGATTCTTGCACCCTTGCATGTATAGAAGTTATCCTTCAGGCACCATCTGCTGCAGCAAACCACAACTCAACTCCCACTATTTATTTGAACAGTGTCGCACGACTCTTGCAATTTATAATGCCAGAGATCTCGCTAAGAAGAACAAATATTGAAATGAGTATGTTGTGGCTGTCTTCATTAAAAAATTTTCTCTTAGTACATACGACAACATTTTCACTTTGTTAAGTGCTCTTCTCTATTCATTCTACATGTCTGCTAGGTGCTCTTCTCTATTCATTCTACATGTCTGCTAGGTGCCCTTCTCCATTCATTCTACATGTCTGCTAGGTGCTCTTATCTATTCATTCTACGTTTGCTAGGTGCTCTTATCTATTCATTCTACATGTCTGCTAGGTGCTCTTCTCTATTCATTCTACATGTCTGCTAGGTGCCCTTCTCTATTCATTCTACATGTCTGCTAGGTGCCCTTCTCTATTTATTCTACATGTCTGCTAGGTGCCCTTCTCTATTCATTCTACATGTTTGCTAGGTGCTCTTATCTATTCATTCTACATGTCTGCTAGGTGCTCTTCTCTATTCATTCTACATGTCTGCTAGGTGCTCTTTCTCTATCCATTCTACATGTCTGCTAGGTGCCGTTCTCTATTTATCCTACATGTCTGCTAGGTGCCCTTCTGTATTCATTCTACATGTCTGCTAGGTGTTCATGGAAGTCATATTTACAAAGCACTTCCCTATCACTTTTTAAATCTAAATGAGTCCTTGGTGTGTTTTTTGTGTTTTCATTGCTATTTATTTTGGAACAGCACGTTTCTGTCAAAGGGGATACTTTAAGGTCTAGGAAACAGTGAAACATCAGGTTGGAAAGCCTTCAAAAAGAGCGACAATGATCTCCAGTGGAAGATTTTGTTATGAACCCATTTTGGACACCACACACAGAGTTTCCTTTCCATATAAACCCCTGGTACCGTATTAAAGCCTGCATTTAAGTGCTTCCTATAAAACGAGATACTATTCCAGACATTCAGAGGAAATACGGAGCCACCCTTTCCTTTTTATATTCTAATCTGAGTCCTGAGGATTACTATGCTGTTTATGTTACAATTGGCTTATCGAGTTATATCAGCCAGTGTCATCATTTTGCACTGATTTAGGAACATTATTACTAAGCATTTGGTTCGTTTATCTGAAACTAGTGATGGGAGTGTTGATTGGTCTCTCTCTCTCTCTCTCTCTCTCTCTCTCTCTCTCTCTCTCTCTCTCTCTCTCTCTCTCTCGCTCTCTCTCTCGCTCTCTCTCTCTCTCCCTCTCTCTCTCTCTCTTGCTCTCTCTCTGACTCTCTCTCTCTCTCGCTCTCTCTCAAATTCAAATTCAAATTCAAATTCAAAGGTGCTTTATTGGCATGACCATTATTCACAGTATTGCCAAAGCAATGCATACACAGTACATCATCTGAACATTAAATAGACAATAACACTGATGAGAATAATAATGATAATAATAATGGTAAACAAATATAAATAATAACCATGTTATTAATGATTTAACAATAACAACAATGAAATATAACAAGATTTGAACTAATGTAGAGTGCTCACTGTTTGTCCCTCAGGCTGTGACAGGCGGCTGTGTACTGGGCTGCCAGTTGGACACAGCTGGACTCCTCTCCGAGGAGGATTGGGAGTCTGGCAGGTCTGGGAATGTTTTGCAGAGATTTTTTATTTGTGGGAAGAAAGTTTGCCTTATTTCTGTGTATTTTGTACACTGCAGTAGAAAGTGCATCTCTGTCTCTACTTGTTGGAGTTGACAGTGATGACACAGTCGGTCCTCTTTGGGCAGCCAGGTCTGCCTGTGTCGGCCTGTTTCTATGGCCGGGCTGTGCTCACTGAGCCTGTATTTGGTTAGGATCTGCCTCTACTTGTTGTCTTTCACCCTGCTCAGGTATTCAGCCAGAGTGTAGTGTCTTTTTAGGGCCCGATAGCACTCTAATTTGCTTTGTGTTTTTGTGTGTATGTCCCAATAGGTGAGGTAGTTTTGTTTGTGTTGTGTTATAATTTGGTTAACTCGAATTGTCTGTGTTGGAGCAGTGCTGTCCTGAGGCTGATTGGTGTTAGTGTGTGTTAGTGCAGTGAGCTTCAGGACCAGCTGGCTGAGGGGACTCTTCTTTTGGCTCAGTTCTTGGTACTGCAGGGCTTTACTGTGGTAGGAGTTTGGGTTGCTTTGTTTTAGATGAAGCCAAAATTTAATTGCTCTTTTTTGTATTGAGATCAATAATGGATATTGACCTAGTTCTGCCCTGCACGCGTTGTTTGGGGTTTTTCTCTGTATTTGCAGGATGTTTTTGCAGAACTCTGTATGCAGGGCTTCTATTGGGTGTTTATCCCATTTAGTGTAATCCTGCTCTGTGAGCGAACCCCACACTTCACTGCCATAGATGGCAATGGGTTTGATAACACTTTCAAAAATTTTGAGCCAAATTCTAATGGGGGAGTTTTATATAAAGCTTTTTCTTTATGGAATAGAAAGCCCTGCAGGCCTTCTCTCTTAGTGCATTCACTGCCGGGTTAAAGCTATCTGATGCGCTGATGTTTAGGCCCAGGTAGCTACTTTCCTGATATCTGGGTTTTTTCTGAAATATCATGATTTTAGTTTTGTTCATGTTTACTGCCAGGGCCCAGGTCTGACAGTACTGCTCTAGCAGTGACAGGCTCTGCTGCAGCCCCTGCTCTGTGGGCGACAGCAGGACCAGGTCATCTGCGTAGAGCAGGAATTTAATTTCAGTATCAAGCAGAGTGAGGCCAGGGGCTGCAGATTGCTCCAACACTGTGGCCAATTCATTGATGTAGATGTTGAACAGTGTTGGACTCAAACTGCACCCCTGTCTCACTCCACGCCCCTGTGAGAAGAATTGTGTTCTTTTATTGCCAATCTTTACACCACATTTATTTTCCGTATACATTGATTTAATTGTGCCATAGGTTTTACCTCCTACACCACTTTGGAGGAGTCTATAAAATAATCCTTCGTGCCAGATTGAATCAAAAGCCTTTTTGAAATCTATAAAGCAAGCAAATAATTTATTTTTATTTTGGTTTACATGTTTGTCTATTAGGGTGTGTAGGGTGTAAATATGATCAGTAGTCTCTCCCTCTCTCTTTCTCTCTGTTGCTCTCTCTCTCTCTCTCTCTCTCTCTCTCTCTCTCTCTCTCTCTCTCTGTCTCTCCCTATCCCCCCCCCCCCCCCCCCCCGTGGTAAAATGATATGTTTGCCTCAGAAACTGGTAGAAGCCAATCATGAAGTTCATCAGAGGCCCAGTCTCCAATGTTAACAAAAAAGGCTATTAAGTAGATTTTGCCTTTTGGAATGCCTTTTAACATATACACAAATATTGTTTAAATACCGTAACTTACAAAAGGATACTGTGGCTTACCATGATAAAACCCATGGGAAGTGTTGTACAGGTAAACATGGAACACAGTGACAGGACAGGGGGCAGTGACTACAGCAGGGTGGGACACAGTGACAGGACAGGGGGCAGTGACTACAGCAGGGTGGGACACAGTGACAGGACAGGGGGCAGTGACAGGACAGGGGGCAGTGACTGCAGCAGGGTGGGACACAGTGACAGGACAGGGGGCAGTGACTACAGCAGGGTGGGACACAGTGACAGGACAGATGGCAGTGACAGGACAGGGGGCAGTGACTGCAGCAGGGTGGGACACAGTGACAGGACAGGGGGCAGTGACTACAGCAGGGTGGGACACAGTGACAGGACAGGGGGCAGTGACAGGACAGGGGGCAGTGACTGCAGCAGGAGAGACAAGGTTGCATTCTTCGTCCAGCTTGACCAGGTTATGTTTTATTTGCTATATTGCCCAGTGTCCACTCAGATCCAGCGTTCTTAGCTACCAGGATGAATTTGAACCGCTCACCAGTTACGATACACCGTAAACACATTCTGCACAGGTATTTTTAGTTGCTTAGCAACGACGGGCAGTCAAAAGCCTTCTTTGTGGGATGCTTTCTAGAGCGAACCTTTTAAATGGAGATTGATTCTTAAAGGCTTGTATCACCTGCTTTGGTGCAGCGACCCTCCCTACACTGTACCTGTCAGTCATGACCCTCCCTACACTGTACCTGTCAGTCATTGCCCTCCCTACACTGTACCTGTCAGTCATGACCCTCCCTACACTGTACCTGTCAGTCATGACCCTCCCTACACTGTACCTGTCAGTCATTGCCCTCCCTACACTGTACCTGTCAGTCATGACCCTCCCTACACTGTACCTGTCAGTCATGACCCTCCCTACACTGTACCTGTCAGTCATTGCCCTCCCTACACTGTACCTGTCAGTCATGACCCTCCCCACACTGTACCTGTCAGTCATGACCCTCCCTACACTGTACCTGTCAGTCATGACCCTCCCTACACTGTACCTGTCAGTCATGACTCTCCCTACACTGTACCTGTCAGTCATGACCCTCCCTACACTGTACCTGTCAGTCATGACCCTCCCTACACTGTACCTGTCAGTCATGACTCTCCCTACACTGTACCTGTCAGTCATGACCCTCCCTACACTGTACCTGTCAGTCATGACTCTCCCTACACTGTACCTGTCAGTCATGACTCTCCCTACACTGTACCTGTCAGTCGCATTTTCCAACCAACAAGCGCGTACCACTGCACCACATTTACTGGCATGGTACTTGCTTCAATACGACCCCTTCAGTCTTTCAAACTGCAAATGCAAAGCAATTACCATGTTGTGTAGCCTGTGCTTTCAGTTCACCTTGAGATACACCAGTGCCAGGAAGCTGGCAACTGACATTCCCTGTTGTGAAGGTATTTATCTCAATAGGAAGATTATTGCCTTCTGTTAACAGTTAGGATTTCCTTGTGTTAACAGTTTGTAAGAGGACCTAATGAGTCTAGTCATATGTTTTGGATAAAAAATAAATAATTGTTGACGTGCCCTTTCAGCATTCAGGTGCCAGAGGCTGTGCTGAAAATCCTAGGAATGCATTGCTGCTTGAGAAAGCAGATTCCAAAGGTAGTGCTTGTGACTGGAAGTCATGTTTAATTGGGTAGCGTGGTGAGAAGTGAATGCTAGGACTCTGGGTAATTGAGGTTGTGTGATGGTGCTTCAAGCAGCAGAAGGAGCTTGCTATAATATATAAACCCCCCTATTATGAGGTTGAGCCAGTGTCAGAATGTGAAATGAATGCCTCTTTTTTCTTTTTACACAACAGATGGCAAATGCTTTGCAGGTCTTCTCTGCTCGTCTCATTGGCAGTGCTGCAGCACTGGGCGTTTCTCCTGGCATGATCTTATTAAACGTGTGCTTTCTGAAAAGCCCATTATTCTTTTATCCGTAATGAGGTTTGAGCTCTTTCATCCTACTCGCTTCTGCAGCCCCTCCTAGCTTTTTATACTTTCATTTTTTAGCCCACTGTTTAAAATTGATCTTAAATGTTAGCAAGTTGCTGCAGTGTGTAGACTTTTACTGAACAAAAAAAAATCTTGATTGTCTTCCAGTATAGTCCTGTCTTCAGGGCTGCAATAAACAACTGGGTACAGTAGGTTAGGGTTACTGTTTTTACAGCTCAGCTCAATTCAATGTCATAAAGATAAACGATGGGTGGAGATGCACTCTTATTTATCTCTTAGTGTCAGGCGTGGAAAGGGAGTAAAGTACTTTTCTGAAAGCCATAGAAATGATCCACTGATAATTATTGTAAATGTGCAACACGAGGCAATTTGTAAGCATCACGTCACAGACTTAGAGCTCATCGATCCAGCCTACTGATAATTCATTTGTAAAGCAAAGGCCCAACATGAGTACATTAATAGTTGTGCAGGTGATAGGCGGAGAAGACATCATTCTTAAAAGAGAGGTATACCTGCATTAAATGCCTGTGTCTGTAAATGAGGGTTGTGTGTTGCAGTTCCGACTGTAGACCAGTAGAGGACATCGGTCTGCAAGAAGGATAATGATATTAAAGGAATTAGCCAATAAAAGATTGTCAATTGACAAGGTGATGAGTAACAGGTGTTACTAATTTAACATAATTGACGTAACTATTAAAACCTTGCCTGTCACATAGATTGGGGAAGGAAAGTAAGTATTGAAACGAGGAGAAGGTGTGTCAGGAAAACAGCTTAGCTGCCCCGTCGATTAGACATGGAATATTTCCTCTTTAGCTAGACTCCAAGAGGAGGTAGGAGTTTGTTTTGGTTTTGACCGTGTTTTGTTGTATATTCAATAAACCTTTGTTTTGTTTACTTTCAAACACGGTTTTGGAGTTCTTATTGCCACCTGCCAGCCACGCTACGACAATATATACAGTATATATAGTAAATATGGACTGGAGAGGAAGTCTATAGTAGAATATTATTGACCAGAGGGAAGACTACTGTTACCGGCAGGGGGCTACAATGCCCGAAGCCGCAGGCTTGCACCCTGGAGGTAACAACAGTGGGGCATTTAATTTTCCACTATGGCTGAGTCTGCAGTACATATTTAATATATGAATCAGTCAAGAAAATAAGTGAGGCAAGGTTGGATAGTAAATACGACTTTATATACTGTATGTTGTTTAAATATAGCTGATACAGCAGAAGTAAATAAATAACAGAAAATGTTCATAGCGCATACCGTTCATCTCCGTCTGGTTTGCTGACTGCTGCGTAATCCAGTTTATATTCCGCCCGTCATATTTGTTTTCGTCAAGTTGAATTTGTTTGAATTTCAGAAAGTCAGAAAACAGTGACAGTGATGTTTTAATCACCGTTTTAGTGTTTGGAGCATCTTTCTTTTGTATTATGTGACAGAATCGTGTTCAGCCATTTTCTCTTGATGTGAGACAACAATATATATATATATATATATATATATACTGTAGTGTACAAATATGGCACTGAAATACTGTACGTTTTAAATGTTACAGTGTTAAAAAATGAACATGAGAAACACGAAATACCCAAACATAGAACTGTTTACTTCACGCGTGTGTAAAACAAAAAAAAGGGGAGTAGGCTTAAATAGTACTAAACAACGATGTACTACAATTGTCCTTACAATGAGTAAAGCAAACATAAAATATGTGTTGTACTTAGAATCGATTCTAAACAACACACTTTTAAAATAAGAAATTGTCCAACGTTGTCTGCTTTTTACAACGTACCACCTCCTGCTGTAAACCCATCTCAATTTTGCGTGCAGCTTCGTAGCCAGTTTCAAAGCCACGATTCTGCCTCAGTCCTCCAGTTGTGAAGTCAGTGTGTTATAAAAGCTGCATGAAGTATGCGCATAAATCATGCAAGTGCGCTCTGCAGCACTGACAACTAGTAATAAAGCTGTCAATAAGCGGCATGCAGTTGCTAATATCAGAATTCCATTAATATTAAAGTCTATGGGACGGGATTGGTTCCTGGGAAAATGTTGTTAATAACCAAAAGTTGTCTTTATCAGGGTTGCTAATAACCGGTATCTACTGTGTATATATATACAGTATATATGCATATATTGCCGCCATGACCCTGCTTACGGTCAATAGTTTTTTTTACAAACTCCCTCAAATGATGTCATCACTACACACAACAAAGCAAAATGGCAGACAACAGAAAATGAATTACAAAATATACTACAAACAAAGATGCTGCAAACACGCAAATCAGCATAAAGTGCTTTCTGACTTCCTAAAATTCAAACAAATCCAACTGGACGATGTAAATAAATACGACGTTCACAAACTCAACTGACTCCTCTGAGAATTCTGTGCTGCAGTGAGAAAGTCAGACAGACAAAACTTGAATAACTCTGCGCTGTGGACTTCAAAAACATGACTTTCCTGACTGATTCATAAAACAAATATGGACTGCAGACCTCGGCTCATAGCGGGAAACTAAAGGCCCAGAGGGAAGAACTATAGTTACCTCCTGTGGCTTGGGGCGTTACTATAGTTACCTCCTGTGGCTTGGGGCGTTACAGTAACGACTAGCTTTAACAACTAGCTTCAACTGAGCTTTAGTAGCAACTGATTTCATTATTATTATTATTATTATTTATTTCTTAGCAGACGCCCTTATACAGGGCGACTTACAATTGTTACAAGATATCACATTATACATTATTTCACATTATACAGATATCACATTATTTTACATACAATTACCCATTTATACAGTTGGGTTTTTACTGGAGCAATCTAGGTAAAGTACCTTGCTCAAGGGTACAACAGCAGTGTCCCCCACTGGGGATTGAACCCACAACCCTCCGGTCAAGAGTCCAGAGCCCTAACCACTACTCAATTTGTTAATAAAATGAATCCATTAATGGTTTGAAATTGAGTCGATGAGGTTGTTAATGAACGCATTTCTCATTAAAAAGCTTAATTGTCGCAGGTCATCTACATCACTTCCTGTCTCATCAACTAGATAAGGGGAACTCGCTAATCAAAATGCATGTTAACGAGATCAATAAAAATGGAAGCAGAATTCGCTGTTATGGAAACTACTAGCATACAGGGAGACGGCTCTCCCACCTGCGAGCAGCAGCCCAATGGAAATAAAAAATACCTTTTATCCTTTTTCTTTTTTGCATGGGGTGGTGGGTGTGGTAGACTTGTCAACTCATGAAGTGTAGGCTATGTAGGCTTGGAATTTACGATAGAACTCCCTACCCAATACACAATTTGTTGATAATTAATAATTCAGTGAATTCCTCTAATCATGCATTTTCTCTGATGCTCTTTGCTCGCGTGATAAATAAACTCAACATGATTAGAAGTAGCCACCGAATACTTATACTGCATTATAAGAACATTTTCTATGCACACAAACATGTGAAGGTGAACGCGTTGTACTTAAAATGTGTGTGGGTGGGGGGGGGGAGTCTGACAACATTACAAATACGTTTGGGCAAATCCATGTCAGTGATCTCGATCACATTCCTAGTGGATCTGTGCGCCTTGTATACCTGTTCTCCATTCTTGTGTGGATTAAACACAGGTGTTAAAATAACGGTGTATCATTTTAGCAATACAACAAATGTTCCATAAGGTTACAAATGCTCAAAACAAGTGAATAAATCTCATTCATAACCACAAGTATAGAAAAGGCTAAAATATTTTCATAACTACAATTATTGAACTATCTTCGTAGTCTGTAAGAAATTAACCCTGGTCCTGGACTCTCTCTCTGTATCGTAGGCAGAAAATTATTTATTGTCGTAAAGCTGGAGAAGGATACAAGATTTCCAAGCGTCTGAGTATTCCAATTTCAACTATTGTTTCTATTATCAAGAAGTACAAGACTCATGGTACTGTCACAACACTCCCTCGGTCTGGAAGTAAGAAGGTTCTTTTACCAAGAACAAGTAGAAGAATTGTGAGTAAGGTAAATAACAATCTGAGATTGACTGGCAAAGATATTCAAAGTGAATTGGCTGGAAGTGGGACTGGGGTTTCCATTTCAACCATAGGTCGAGTATCGCATGGTGAAGGTCTCAATGGTCGCAGGCCAAGAAAAAAGCCACTCTTAGGAAAACGTCACAAGGACAATCGCTTAAAGTTTGCAAAACAGCATTTGAATGATGGGTATGAGTTCTGGTTTTGTGGAGTGATGAAACAAAAATCGAGTTATTTGGTCACACTGATAGTTGTTATGGTTGGAGAAAGTCTGGTGAGGCGTACAAAGAAAAGAACAACTACTGTCAAGCATGGGGGTGATAATATCCTTCTATGAGACTGTTTTTCCTCTAATGGCACAGGACATTTAGTTCCAAAACATGGTAAAATGGATTCCATAGCATACCAAAAGATATTGGCCAATCATCTGAAACCCTCTGCTACAAAACCTGATTTAAAGCACAACTGGACGTTCCAACACAACAATGATCCAAGGGCACACATCAAAATCTGCTTCAGAATGGTTAAAGAAGAATAAAATCAAGGTTCTGGAATGGCCTAGTCAAAGTCCCGGTCTAAATACGACTGAGAATCTTTGATATAAGTTGAGAAGGCTGCGCACAAGAGAAGTCCTCGGAATTTGAATGAACTGGAACATGTTTGTGTTGAAGAATGGTCACAAATCACTAAAGAATCATGCTAAAAGCTCATTGACATATATCCTAATCGTTTAAAAGAGGTTATTAATGCTAAAGGTGCCTTAAGTAGCTATTAATTTCATTTTCCTTGTCATGGTATGAATACTTTTGAATTAGCATTTTTGCAAAAAAAAATTCTGAAATAAATAATTGTAGACATCTATTTATTGTAACTTTTGCTACAAAAGATTTTTCTTATAATTACTTGTTTTTGAGAAATTTCTAGAAATTATACATTTCCATTGGGGTATGTAAACCACAGGTAGATATTTTGCTCAAATCAGGTACAGTAAATGACAGTCACAGTGGCATTCGTGACATCGGGCAGGAAAGCCAGTTGCTGTTTAGTTTTATTCTATGTTTTTGTTGGCACAGCCGCTGTACAGTTTAAAATGTATAACATATACTTTTAATTACATTTAGCAAAAATATTAATTTATAAAATGGTACTACTTATTGCATTGTACGGCCCACAGGTGTGTTTTGTATAAAGAATAAACTCCTGTTGGCAGTTAAGCTTTCTTGTATTGTTGATATTTAAGGTACTTATGTTTGCAGTTTCAGACAACATTTCAAATTGTGTTTACTGCGTATTTTGTTTATAAAGGACTGATTTAAATTGTCCCTTGGAGTCTGTTATTTTATTTTTATTATATTCAGTTATTTTCAGTTCATAGTTGCTGTCAAATTTCAAATTGTGCTTTTTGTATTTTAAAGATGATTTTGCTGATTTTTTTTATTTTGCTGGCTCACATCTTCTGCTTTAAACAACTCTAGTGGTTAACAAACACTGGTTACATGTTATTATTATTATTATTTGTTTATTTTAACAGACGCCTTTATCCAAGGCGACTTACAGAGACTAGGGTGTGTGAACTATGCATCAGCTGCAGAGTCACTTACAACTACGTCTCACCCGAAAGACGGAGCACAAGGAGGTTAAGTGACTTGCTCAGGGTCACACAATGAGTCAGTGGCTGAGGTGGGATTTGAACCGGGGACCTCCTGGTTATAAGACCTTTTCTTTAACCACTGGACCACACAGCCTCCTATTACATGTGAGGACTGGTACTGGCTTCAGATCCAACTCAACCCCTTTAAATCTCAACGTGGCCTCGACAGTTTCACTGGATTGCCTGCTACCCCATGCACTACTGCTGAAGCGCTGTGTGTTAAAACAAGCATTGGACAGCCTGCTACCCCATGCACTACTGCTGAAGTGCTGTGTGTTAAAACAAGCATTGGACTGCCTGCTACCCCATGCACTACTGCTGAAGCGCTGTGTGTTAAAACAAGCATTGGACAGCCTGCTACCCCATGCACTACTGCTGAAGCGCTGTGTGTTAAAACAAGCATTGGACTGCCTGCTACCCCATGCACTACTGCTGAAGCGCTGTGTGTTAAAACAAGCATTGGACTGCCTGCTACCCCATGCACTACTGCTGAAGCGCTGTGTGTTAAAACAAGCATTGGACTGCCTGCTACCCCATGCACTACTGCTGAGGCGCTGTGTGTTAAAGAAAGCCTCCCGCTGGGAATGACATGTTGTAATGTGGCTAGGCTTTCCTGAATATATCTGTTTTTCAGAAGTGTAGGTGTGTGACGGAAATATAATGAGTTCTGGTTGTAAATCTCCCTCTCGACCTGTGAGGGCACTAAGTAGCGAAAGGGAAAGGCTTTGGACAGGTTGGCCTGACAGTTCATTCCCTGGGTCAGGAAGTCAGTCAGGCTGGAAAAAGGCAAGACACTGGTGCAGGAACATATTGACCTGGAAGGTAAACGAGGTAGCAGCTGCAGGCAATAGAATCAGCTGCAATCGTTTACCAAGGGGTCATGCATAATCACATAAAAGGGGCTGGAGAATTGTAAATCTTTTCCTTCGCTTGGGTTTCAGAGATACGAGGAGACTGGAAGGACCGGGAGATATCCCCAAAATAAAATAAAGAGTTTGTGAGTGTTTTGTTGGTATTTTCTGTTTAGTAACTGTCTGTGTTTTTTTGTTAAATAGCACTAGACAGCTAAACACAAATCTGGAGCTGTCGCCAGGGGCCAGCACAAAGCCGGATCACCACAGCACTTGTTTTTCACCAATAGCACATATTATATTGTACTTCACCACAAGCACTGAGAGCACTCACTTTGGACCTGTGATCGCGTGTGTCTAATTGTGTGTGTTTTGTACCGTGTTTATTGTTTGCGGGACTGCAACCCTTTTTCATAACTGTGCAATACACATTGCTGTGTACTACCAGCTCATTATTGTTTTCTGGCTGGTCACCAGACAATTGGATTTATAATCATTAAAACCCTCATTTCACCCGTACTTTGTTGTCTGTTTGTTATTGGAATTACTGCATCCGCACTGCACCTGATCTACACCTGCTACCAATCTACCACTTTGCCACAAGGTGTCATAGTACAGCATTTGCCTTCTTATTTGTAAAAGGTCATTCTCCTCATTTACATGAAGACCGGTGGGAGGGAAGCAGATGTTCTGTCGTTAGACACGTTACATTTTTCAGTGCTCATTACTTCAATCCAGGCAGACAGGTCTATGCTTAATATCATTCTTTTGTAATACAGATTCCCAGACTGACTCACTCATTCACTGTGTTTCCGGTTTGATCTGTTTTTTGAGGCGTATTTGGAGCAGGGGGCCAGAGTGACTGCAGACTTGCACTGCAATTGTGAACTGTGACTCGATCTTTGAATGACAGTTCATTGATCAGGCCGCAACATCTCACTGATGATATAAAAAGAGAAAGAAAGGATGAACAGAATGTCTACATTGTCACTTATTTCCTACATTAAAGGGTGGCTGAAGTACTTCCACTGTCTACCATGTTGCACATGGTGGAGCATGTCCAGCACTGTCAACAGTTTTCCCAGGATTATTACTGTAGTTTATAGTGTAATAATTAATACAGTGTGTATAGACATACCAAAGACCCTGCCACAAAGTATATATTGGTTTTGTCAGAATATGATTAGCGGTTCTTTTAAGAGCTGCTTTTCACACAGCTACAGCAGTGTTTATTGAAGATTCTGGCACTTCTGATTTGAATCAGCTGTTTGTTTCAAGATGGAGAGCCTGAGCTTTTTAATAAAACATTATAGAGAACAAGTGATCAAAGCCCCTGATTCCTGTTCTCTCCTCCTCCAGAGTTGCTCTGGCACACACATGTCTTTACTGCTTCAGACAACTCCCTTGTCTCTTTGCTTTGGTCTCAATCTTCATTTTGAGTGAGAAATGTATTCCAGGTCCTCCTAGTTCCTGCACCTGGCCTGTGGTCTCTGATAAAGCTGACGAAAGCTGCAATTACAAATAAACCCCAAGTAGGAATTACCTGTGTGCCAGAGATTGATTTAAATCAAGGGAAGTAATGTTAAAACTCTACAATGCATTAGTAAGACCTCACCTAGAATACCTAGAATATTGTGTTCAGTTCTGGTCACCTCGTTACAAAAAGGATATTGCTGCTCTAGAAAGAGTGCAAAGAAGAGCAACCAGAATTATCCCAGGTTTGAAAGGCATGTCGTATGCAGACAGGCTAAAAGAATTTAATCTATTCAGTCTTGAACAAAGAAGACTACGCGGTGATCTGATTCAAACATTCAAAATCCTAAAAGGTATAGACAATGTCAACCCGGGGGACTTCTTTGACTTGAAAAAAGAAAAAAGGACCAGGGTCATAAATGGAGATTAGATAAAGGGGCATTCAGAACAGAAAATAGGAGGCACTTTTTTACACAGAGAATTGTGAGGGTCTGGAACCAACTCCCCAGTAATGTTGTTGAAGCTGACACCCTGGGATCCTTCAAGAAGCTGCTTGATGAGATTCTGGGATCAATAAGCTACTAACAACCAAACGAGCAAGATGGGCTGAATGGCCTCCTCTCGTTTGTAAACTTTCTTATGTTCTTATGTTCTAGATACACTCAGATCTGATATGAATTAACTGTGTGCCAGAGATACACTCAGATCTGATATGAATTACCTGTGTGCCAGAGATACACTCAGATCTGATATGAATTACCTGTTTGCCAGAGATACATTCAGATCTGATAGGAATTATCTGTAAATCAGAGATACACTCAGATCTGATATGAATTACCTGTGTGCCAGAGATACACTCAGATCTGATAGGAATTACCTGTGTGCCAGAGATACACTCAGATCTGATAGGAATTACCTGTGTGCCAGAGATGCACTCAGATGTGATAGGAGTTACCTGTGTGCCAGAGATACACTCAGCTCTGATATGAATTACCTGTGTGCCAGAGATACACTCAGATCTGATAGGAATTACCTGTAAATCAGAGATACACTCAGATCTGTTAGGAATTAACTGTAAATCAGAGATGCACTCAGATCTGATATGAATTAACTGTGTGCCAGAGATACACTCAGATCTGATAGGAATTAACTGTAAATCAGAGATACACTCAGATCTGATAGGAATTAACTGTAAATCAGAGATGCACTCAGATCTGATATGAATTACCTGTGTGCCAGAGATACACTCAGATCTGATATGAATTACCTGTGTGCCAGAGATACACTCAGATCTGATAGGAATTACCTGTAAATCAGAGATACACTCAGATCTGTTAGGAATTAACTGTAAATCAGAGATGCACTCAGATCTGATATGAATTAACTGTGTGCCAGAGATACACTCAGATCTGATAGGAATTAACTGTAAATCAGAGATACACTCAGATCTGATAGGAATTAACTGTAAATCAGAGATGCACTCAGATCTGATATGAATTACCTGTGTGCCAGAGATACACTCAGGTCTGATATGAATTACCTGTGTGCCAGAGATACACTCAGATCTGATAGGAATTACCTGTGTGCCAGAGATACACTCAGATCTGATAGGAATTAACTGTAAATCAGAGATGCACTCAGATCTGATATGAATTACCTGTGTGCCAGAGATACACTAACTGTAAATCAGAGATGAAAGAGAGAGAATAATAGATGGGCTTCAGTGAGTTACAGGAAAATAATTCCATCTCGGGTTTATGTGACATCATAAACTACGAGACCGTAAGGTTGAGTTTATAAACTGTCACAGAAACCCGAGATGGAAGTATTTTCCTTTAACTCACTGAAGCCTATCTATTATTTTTTTATAATACATGGATATTGGTATCTGTAATAAAAAAGACAATAAACAGGTGTTAAGGTTCAAATTGCAAGTGAATTTAATGAATAATAAAAATGTACATTAAGTCAGTATTAAAGAATCTTAAATATGATTTTCTCTTTGATAATTCAGGAACAGTGAATTAAATTGGGTAGATAATGAACTTATTTTTAAGGAAAATGTGTTTCAATGGGGTAATTATTAGTCGCTGTCACAGATGAAGATTTGCGTCGCTCGCTTGGTTGGTGCTCCCGTTGGTGAAGGATGATTGTAAATCTTCACAGAGACAGATTTGTTCAAAATGCCTAGAAAACACCAATTGTGGGTGTTGTCGAGTGATTGAAATTTTGAAAGTCATTGACAAGAATGTCTTTAATTTCCTGTTTCTCTCCAGTTTCTCTGAGATACGAATGTACCAACTCTACATCTTTTTTTTTTTTTTTTACGAGTTCTCATTTTGTTGATCATTAATGAACATTTCTCTACTGTGGATGTTGTTGAGTGTTTGAAAATGAGACATTTTATGTTTGAATTGGTCTCGAGGAGTCGAATGGGTCGAAGTTCAAGTATATTTTCCTCTAGAGGAATTAGGACATTTTGACATCACTACTGTGCTATTATGCCTTTTTTTACGAATGGCTCAGGATGCAAATGTAGCTTTTATATATATATATATATATATATATATATATATATATATATATAGAGCATTTATATAGCACTTTTTATACAAATATATTGCAAAACACTGTACAGTACATAGCAGAAAAAAAGAACAAACCACAATGCATTAGTATAGCATGTCACACATACAACTGCCATGTCAGACCATTTAATTAACAGTATACACATAATGCAAAAGCAGTTATTTTAAAGTTAAAACCCACTAAGATAAGAAAGCCATTTTATAGAAGTGCGTTTTTAGTCTTCACTTGAATACTGTAACGGTCCCAGCTTCCCTGACAAACGAAGGCAGAGCATTCCATGATTTAGGAGCTCTACAAGAAAAAGCCCTTCCTCCCGTGTTGCTTTTGTTAACCCTAGGAATAACCAGCAGCCCCGCATCCTGTGATCTCAGAGTGCGGTTTGGAAGATACAGAGTCAGTAACTCCTGTAAATAACTAGGTGCTAATCCATTCAGGGCCTTGTAAGTTAACAGCAAAATCTTAAAATAAATTCTATACTGCACAGGGAGCCAATGTAAAGAGGCCAAAACAGGGGTAATATGTTCACATTTCCTGGTTTTAGTCAGAATTCTAGCGGCGGTATTCTGAACAAGCTGCAAGCGGGATACCACACGTTTCGGGAAACCGAAAAAAATGCATTACAATAATCAATTCTAGATGAAACAAAGGCATGCATTAGTCTCTCGGCATCAGATATGGAACTAATTGGTCTAAGTTTGGCTATATTTCTCAAATGGTAAAAAGATACTTTAGTAACTTCCCTAATATGAGTCTCAAATGATAAATCAGGATCAAAGATGATCCCCAAACTCTTAATTTCTACTTTAAGTTTTGATGAGAGACTGCAAGGGTCGAGCTCCTGTAATCCCACATTTCCTTTTAGTTGTTTCTGTGAGCCCACTAGCATAACCTCTGTTTTATCTGAAGTCAACATTAGAAAATTCTGTGACATCCAATGCTTGATGTCTGTAAGGCAAGTAGCTAGTAACACCCAGGCAGAAGAAATTCCTGGCTTTAGGGACAAATATAGCTGGGTATCATCAGCATAGCAATGGAAGTTCATTTTACCTACCCAATAGAGATGAACTGAAACCTATCAGAAAGATAAGATTTGAACCAGGATAGGACAAGGCCAGACAGTCCTACTGTGCTTTCAAGATGATTCAGTAGGATGGAATGGTCTACAGCAAGGGTAGGCAACCCTGGTTCTGGAGTGCCACGATCCTGCAGGTTTTGTAGGTATCTCTTAATCATCAATTGCTAAATACCTGGAACACATGGTAATTCTGACCAATTAAGCCAATCATTGAATCAATTAGGGCTTGGGTAAAACAAAAACCAGAAGTGTGTGTGTCACTCCAGGACCAGAATTGCCTACCCCTGGTCTACAGTATCAAAGGCAGCACTTAGATCTAGAAGAGGGCTTCTTAAAATCGGTCCTGGGACCCCCTGTGGCTGCTGGTTTTCATTCCAACCGAACTCTCGATTACTTAACTAGACACTTAATTGAACTGATCATTTGCTTCATTAGACCATTTTGCTTGTTTCAAGTTAGCTATAACATTTGATAAGTAACTTAAACTGCAACTATTTAAGAGCTGAAAACTAGTAATAATGTCTAATTAAGCAAATTATTAGTTCAATTAAGGGTATAGTTAAGTAATTGAGAGCTTGTTGGAATGAAAACCAGCAGACACAGGGGGTCCCCAAGACAGAGTTTGAGAAGCCCTGTTCTAGAAGAATTAAAACTGATGGAAAGCCCGAGTCAGAGCTAATCAGCAGATCATTCACAACTCTATGCTATGTGCAGCACGAAAACCAGACTGAAACTTCTCTAAGAGTTAGAAATTTTTGTAATTGAATTGCAACAACTCTCTAGAACCTTATCTAAGAATGGTAGGTTGAAGTTTGGCCTATAGTTATTGAGGATTTTAGGGTCCAAATTGTGTTTCTTAAGCATAGGCTTTACCACAGCTACCTTAAGTGTTGAGGGAACTATACTGGAGGAAAGTGAACCATTTCAAATTTTTAAAATGTGGGGTATTAATAACGCCAAGAACATCTTTTAATAGTTTTGGAGGAATAGGATCAAGAGAGCAGGTAGTAGCTCTCATATGTTGAACTAGCTGTGACCAGTGTCACTCACTAAGTAAGGAGTACTATTCTATTATTCTTGCTATCAGCGTGCAATGTGATGTCATCTATTTTTACATACGCAGCACGTGGGTCCATTCTGTCTCGGCTGTTCTTTTCTAATCTTTCCGCTCCAGCAAACTCAAGCAGTGTGTTTTCATACAGTATTTAAGGTAGCAACAAATAATCATGCAAATATATTTTCCTTTTCACAGTCTGCTGCCCTGTGCCTCCTGAGACCAGACTGAAACAGAACAGCCGTGCCTTGACGGGTATTCCTGCAGTGTGCATTTTAAACAAGCCATTAGATAACATAACGTACATCTTGGCAACCTTGACCGTCACTGCTGTCCTCAGAAGCACTGAGAAGTGGAAGAGCCCTCAGTGGCCTCCATCCCTCATAAACACCCCCACCCCCTCCCCTAGGCTGCATCCTAATTTGTTTGTGAGCGCGACTGTGGCTCCGAACCGGCAGCTATTATTAGGCCTGAGCCTGAGCCCAAGTTTAAATGAAGGTGAGGATTATAGAGCCGTTGGCACTGAGAGACTAACTGTCATCAGCTGTGGTTAACCAGTCTTTGTACCACCGCTCTGAGTGCTGAATCACTCAAATCACTCAATCCTGGCTTTTTACATTTTACTCATACCTATCTTATTATGTTAATTATATTATATTATATTATATTATATTTAGGGCTGTTTTTCGGGTTTTATTAATTGTATTTTTCGGAGTTTTATGTAAATCGTTTTCTTCGGGGCTTCCGTTTCTTATCTACTGTATGAAATTGTTTTTTCGGTTACTTTCCAAAATGCTTGAGCGTTTTTTTTTTTTTTTTTTTTTTTGTGTGTGTGTGAAAATATGTATAGTAAATCGACAGTACTTGCACACTTAAATTGTACCTTCTTTCCTTTTCTGTCTTCCACAACGAAATCCCTATGGTCACGGGCACATTCTTCTGAGGGTTTTGTGTGGAGGCATGTTTGTACATTTCGCCACAATTCTGTTTTAAATCATCCGTATCTTAACTAATACAGCTTTAAATCCCACTAACAAGCCTCCATCCTGATTGTAATCTCGTTTTAAAACTCGCAAGCGGAGTGTCCAATAGAAATGTAGGAATGTGCTGTCACTCAGTAGCTGGGGCGGGTTTAAAGTATTTAGAACTAATCAATGATAGATACAAGTCAGGAAGGCGGGACATTGCCCAGCAGCACAGGGAAATGTATTTATTATTATTTTTGTAGTAGGTTTTCTTTTTTTAAATGTGAAAAGGGTAAAATCAACGTGAATAGATTAACCATTTCCACAGTTTTTACGGTGTTTTCCGGTGTTTATTGGCTATCCACTGATTTAATTTATCTTGTATCGAGAGGTGTTTTATCGAGTTTTATCAGTTAAAACCAAAAATCAGAAGCCCTAATTATATTATATTATATTGATATAGACAGACTGAAGTTAGTAAATTACCCATTTAAACCCTACTTTCACAGGAATGCACCTGATCTGTTACAGTGTATAAAAATGCATACTGGACATATTTAGTATTTTTAATATGTGCTACAAATAGATCATGCTGTCTCTAGTACATATTGGTTGCTGCTAAAGAATTTGTATATACTATCTCATTTTCTAAAGCGCAGTTCGTTCATATCTGCTGTTGTAAGTGTCTCTGGAAGAGCTAGGCATTCTTCCCTGTGTAAGAGGTCTGCATATTAATGAATACCAGAAGGGCAAGGGGTCTTTTTACAGACACGCAAAGTGATTGTCACAAATTCATGGTCTCAAAATTCTCTGTGATGCTAAACTTGTGGCCAGAGCTGTACACTTAACTTTAAAAGAGGACATTGCTGAATTACATGTGTATTAATTGAAACAATACATGTTTGAGACTGGAGTTTATACTGAAACCATATACTGTAACATAATCTAATTTGATATTGGATTAAATACTGTGTTTGATTCATTCTGTGCTCTGTGTTTGCAGGTTTTTATCTAAGTCACAAACCTAACACATATTCTAAAAACAAGTTCACGAAAACAAAGACCAGCATTTTAAAAATCTCACGAATACAAAGACCAGCATTTTAAAAATCTCACAAAAACAAAGACCAGCTGTTTAAAAATCTCACGAAAACAAAGACCAGCATTTTAAAAATCTCACGAATACAAAGACCAGCATTTTAAAAATCTCACGAATACAAAGACCAGCTGTTTAAAAATCTCACGAATACAAAGACCAGCATTTTAAAAATCTCACGAAAACAAAGACCAGCATTTTAAAAATCTCACGAATACAAAGACCAGCATTTTAAAAATCTCACGAATACAAAGACCAGCATTTTATTTGTTTTAAGCAGGATTTTAAATCTTCTTTATTTGATAGTGTTGTCTACTTCGGTTTTCCACGGGATCCATCCCAAAACCCTGGAGTTGTATCCCAGGAAGCCCCTCCTCACTCCTCCCTGCTGTGTTTACTTGCAGATTTCTCAAGTGGTGACAGAGAAGTGCCGGGAGGGCTTGAGCGAGGCTGTTCTGAACCGGTACAATGCAGACAGGCCCTCGCAGTGCAGCTTGTCCGGCTCACAGAACAGCTACGTCTCCAGGGTGCCCTCCAGTGGAACCTCCGCCGCTGCCTCCTTCTTGGCCAGGTAAGACCAGTCCCTTTTAGTGGCACATCTGAGCGTTACATTGCAGTGGGGCAGTATGAAGTGCCTTATGCTTTGTGTGTATATATATATGGGTGTGTGTGTGCTACCTGTATCTACTCCTGGATTGTGAAGCAGCTGAATATCAGGCATGTTATTAAGAGTAGAAACACCTTGATGGGCAACTACCAGCAAGTCAAACAGTGCAATGAACTGGCATAAACAGAAGCCATGCTCCTGTGTTATCGCCTGATTTGATCATTCACAAATAAATATAATGTAATAAATCAGATGTTGTTGGTCTCTGGCCTAGGGAATCATTGTTTGATCGCTACACTTTTTAATGATTATTTTGAACATTTACAGCATGTATTAAATGAGACTGATGAGGGTAATGAGCCAATCGATTCACCCCTTTGAAACAAGATACTGGACTCAGAGCTATGTGTGCTGAGGGTTAGGGTTAGGGTTAGGTTAAAATAATGGACTCACAGCTATCGGTGCTGAGGGTTAGTGTTAGGGTTAGGGTTAGGGTTAGGTTGAGATAATGGACTCAGAGCTATCGGTGCTGAGGGTTAGGGTTAGGGTTAGGTTAAAATAATGGACTCAGAGCTATCTGTGCTGAGGGTTAGGGTTAGGGTTAGGTTAAAATAATGGACTCAGAGCTATCTGTGCTGAGGGTTAGGGTTAGGGTTAGGTTAAAATAATGGACTCACAGCTATCGGTGCTGAGGGTTAGGGAGGGTTAGGGTTAGGGTTAGGGTTAGGTTAAAATAATGGACTCACAGCTATCGGTGCTGAGGGTTAGGGTTAGGGTTAGGTTAAGATAATGGACTCACAGCTATCTGTGCTGAGGGTTAGGGAGGGTTAGGGTTAGGTTGAGATAATGGACTCAGAGCTATCTGTGCTGAGGGTTAGGGAGGGTTAGGGTTAGGGTTAGGGTTAGGTTAAGATAATGGACTCAGCTATCGGTGCTGAGGGTTAGGGAGGGTTAGGGTTAGGGTTAGGGTTAGGTTAAGATAATGGATTCACAGCTATCGGTGCTGAGGGTTAGGGAGGGTTAGGGTTAGGTTGAGATAATGGACTCACAGCTATCGGTGCTGAGGGTTAGGGTTAGGGTTAGGTTAAGATAATGGACTCACAGCTATCGGTGCTGAGGGTTAGGGAGGGTTAGGGTTAGGGTTAGGGTTAGGTTAAGATAATGGACTCACAGCTATCAGTGCTGAGGGTTAGGGAGGGTTAGGGTTAGGGTTAGGTTAAGATAATGGATTCACAGCTATCGGTGCTGAGGGTTAGGGAGGGTTAGGGTTAGGTTGAGATAATGGACTCACAGCTATCGGTGCTGAGGGTTAGGGTTAGGGTTAGGTTAAGATAATGGACTCACAGCTATCGGTGCTGAGGGTTAGGGAGGGTTAGGGTTAGGGTTAGGGTTAGGTTAAGATAATGGCCTCACACCTATCACTGCTCATGTATAAGAAAGATTACCCCCCGTGCAGGGCTGGTTATTTGACCCTCTTGTTCGACATGGTATTGAATGGGTGTCTGTGACGGACCCAGAGGTGCCTACAGATTCCTTTACACTGAGAGTTTTAAATCAGTGCTAGTGACATGGATCCAGGCTTCAAGCCTATGGATGTGCTCATATAGATTACTATTACATCCAGAGTGACACTGAGAGAATCACACAGCTACAGGGTATATCATAGAATGATAGTTCTCATGGCTTCTAGGAGCTTGGGGAAGAGGCACAAAAGAAAAGTTGCTGCATCTTAAGTGTGAATTCATTTATTTATTATACTGTCTCTGTGAGGTCCACAAATGCATTGAAAAATTATAAATTTTTCTGGCCATGCAGCAGGCAAAGTGATGTCAGGCCCCCCCTCTAAATTATCTACCTAAGTGATCCCTCCTTCCTTCTGTTAACAAAAAAAAACATGCAAATAAAAAAATTGATAAAAAATTGATAAAAATAACCCCAGATCTTTTGTGCACAGAATGATCACATCACACGCGTGGCTCTTAATTGAGCTTGACATTGGTTCCAGGGCCTCGGTCCGGGTCCTGGCACATGAACGGAAGTACTAGTAGGCCCACAGGCAGCAATAACAAATCCCCGGGGGTCAGCAGCAAAGGACCCCCAGGTGATGGTAACCAGCCTCCTGGCTGCGGAGGCGGCAACAGCAGCTCCTCTGAACGTGTAGCCAGCAGTGACAACGCTGGCAGCGGCAATGCTGGCTCCTCCAGCAAAGGCAATCCTGACAGCGGCAATCCTGACAGCGGCAAGGCTGGCTCCTCCGGACCTGTAGCCAGCAGTGGCAACACTGGCAGCAGAAATGCTGACAGCGGTGCGGTGCACTCCAGACGTGGCGGTTGCGCTGGCAGCGGCCCCAGCACTGAAATACCCCCGGGCGGTGATGAACAGGCATCCCAGGGCAGTGACAAACAGCCCCAGTCAAGCCCTGTCCTGTCCTGGGTTTTCATCTGCCAGCTGGAGATGCAAGTACACATTCCAGCAATTACTGGACTGCTGGTGAATAGCAATAACTACAGTATGAATCAGAACACATACACAGGGACAGCACAGGTTATTGAAATAAATAGAGATTGTGTTACCCAGAGATTTATGATGAGCGATGTGCACTACGGTATGCTTGACGCTTACCCCTGGGTAACAGGCCTCTGTTTCCTATACCCCTGGAATGCAAGCCTGTGTTCCCCACAGAAACGAGAGGATGTGCCCTGATCTTACCTCTCTGCTACAAACGGAACTCCTTTACAGATTTACGACTGGTATGCTTTCCGATCCGTGCTTTTTTATATTGCTAAGAGATGTCATGGCCTAATCTGACAGTACAGCTAGGTTTAATTGGGTTAGTAGTAAGACAGCTATCAACTGTAATATCTGTCTATAATCTACAGCACCTATAACAGTACTGAAGTGCTTTGTACAGTTTACTTTTTTTTAACATATACTGCCTGGCCACTTGAGTAGGACCTGTCTGCTCGATTGGGTTTGGCAGTGCCCTGGTGTGGGGCAGGTTCTTGCTGGTGTCTCCTGGGTTTGCTTGATTAGGACCTGTCTGCTCGATTGGGTTTGGCAGTGCCCTGGTGTGGGGCAGGTTCTTGCTGGTGTCTCCTGGGTTTACTTGATTAGGACCTGTCTGCTCGATTGGGTTTGGCAGTGCCCTGGTGTGGGGCAGGTTCTTGCTGGTGTCTCCTGGGTTTACTTGATTAGGACCTGTCTGCTCGATTGGGTTTGGCAGTGCCCTGGTGTGGGGCAGGTTCTTGCTGGTGTCTCCTGGGTTTACTTGATTAGGACCTGTCTGCTCGATTGGGTTTGGCAGTGCCCTGGTGTGGGGCAGGTTCTTGCTGGTGTCTCCTGGGTTTACTTGATTAGGACCTGTCTGCTCGATTGGGTTTGGCAGTGTCCTGGTGTGGGGCAGGTTCTTGCTGGTGTCTCCTGGGTTTACTTGATTAGGACCTGTCTGCTCGATTGGATTTGGCAGTGCCCTGGTGTGGGGCAGGTTCTTGCTGGTGTCTCCTGGGTTTACTTGATTAGGACCTGTCTGCTCGATTGGATTTGGCAGTGCCCTGGTGTGGGGCAGGTTCTTGCTGGTGTCTCCTGGGTTTACTAGAGCATTGTTGTGGATTAAGCCCACCCAACAGCAGAGAATTCAGGCCCCTTCCATGGCTACCTCAATCCCAGGACCTCAGTCTAACTGCACAGCCCTGTTTTAGTGTTTCTGATATGAACCGATAAACAGAGATAACAAATAACCACAATTGGAGAGATAGAGTGCTGTTGAATCGTTCTCAGGATTCCTCAACACAGCTACATTCCAGAAAAGAAGAAACAGTCAGTGTACTTTTCTGATTGTTTAAAAATAAAATTAAAAAATACGAAAAATTCAGAACATTTCTAAAAAAAAAAAGAGAAAAAACAAACACGGAAAACAGAAGCCCTGAATATTATATTCATGCAGTCCTGCAGGAAGTAGCAGGAGTGTGCCTGTATACTTGACAAAACTGGACAGCCAACAAGGCCTGGTTTCTGATGAAGTGGATTCTCCAGCGTGCTGCTTGGGTATGTGACTGCAGAGTCTCATTATGGACTCCAGCATGCTGCTTGGGTATGTGACTGCAGAGTCTCATTATGGACTCCAGCATGCTGCTTGGGTATGTGACTGCAGAGTCTCATTATGGACTCCAGCATGCTGCTTGGGTATGTGACTGCAGAGTCTCATTATGGACTCCAGCATGCTGCTTGGGTATGTGACTGCAGAGTCTCATTATGGACTCCAGCATGCTGCTTGGGTATGTGACTGCAGAGTCTCATTATGGACTCCAGCATGCTGCTTGGGTATGTGACTGCAGAGTCTCATTATGGACTCCAGCATGCTGCTTGGGTATGTGACTGCAGAGTCTCATTATGGACTCCAGCATGCTGCTTGGGTATGTGACTGCAGAGTCTCATTATGGACTCCAGCATGCTGCTTGGGTATGTGACTGCAGAGTCTCATTATGGACTCCAGCATGCTGCTTGGGTATGTGACTGCAGAGTCTCATTATGGACTCCAGCATGCTGCTTGGGTAGTGACTGCAGAGTCTCATTATGGACTCCAGCATGCTGCTTGGGTATGTGACTGCAGAGTCTCATTATGGACTCCAGCGTGCTGCTTGGGTATGTGACTGCAGAGTCTCATTATGGACTCCAGCATGCTGCTTGGGTATGTGACTGCAGAGTCTCATTATGGACTCCAGCATGCTGCTTGGGTAGTGACTGCAGAGTCTCATTATGGACTCCAGCGTGCTGCTTGGGTATGTGACTGCAGAGTCTCATTATGGACTCCAGCGTGCTGCTTGGGTATGTGACTGCAGAGTCTCATTATGGACTCCAGCATGCTGCTTGGGTATGTGACTGCAGAGTCTCATTATGGACTCCAGCATGCTGCTTGGGTATGTGACTGCAGAGTCTCATTATGGACTCCAGCATGCTGCTTGGGTATGTGACTGCAGAGTCTCATTATGGACTCCAGCATGCTGCTTGGGTATGTGACTGCAGAGTCTCATTATGGACTCCAGCGTGCTGCTTGGGTAGTGACTGCAGAGTCTCATTATGGACTCCAGCGTGCTGCTTGGGTATGTGACTGCAGAGTCTCATTATGGACTCCAGCATGCTGCTTGAGTATGTGACTGCAGAGTCTCATTATGGACTCCAGCATGCTGCTTGGGTATGTGACTGCAGAGTCTCATTATGGACTCCAGCATGCTGCTTGGGTATGTGACTGCAGAGTCTCATTATGGACTCCAGCATGCTGCTTGGGTATGTGACTGCAGAGTCTCATTATGGACTCCAGCGTGCTGCTTGGGTATGTTTTTTACTGTATCTTGTAAAGTGCTTTGTGATGGTGGTCCACTATGAAAGGCGCAATATTAAATATTGATTGGTATGTAACTGCAGAGTCTCATTACGTCTTGTTTTTTTCCATTCCTGGGAAAGGAATTCTTATTTTTTTCCATTTTTGACAAAATATAATCTATGCTGTAAGATTTATCTGGCGCAGACATCTCCTTCTACAGCTGGGTCATTTCCCACAGTGATAGTGAGAGCGGGTGGGAAAGCAGTCGGACAGTGTGGTTACATGGCTGTTTGTCGGATAGTATTAATTAGAGATGATAATAATTGTGTGTAATCACGGGGGCCCTGAAGCAGAACCCCTCCTATAGGAGCCCAGCAGCCTCTAAACAACAGGACTGACCTTCTCCACACGTCTCCCCAGATGATCGATGGTTTGGCAAAACAGCTGGGACTATTTTTGTCAAGAGCGAGAGCCTTCATTAGTGGCGGCTCGCTTGGAATAGGTCACACTTGATTTATTTCACAAATCTTTTCCCTGGGGGTCCAGCACTGCCATTTCACTGCAGGAATTTCCAAGAGGGGGTGGAACAGTAGCAGGATCTGTTGAGATGTTCTTAATTACTGTACAGTATGTACAAGGTACTGGATGTGTTATAAAGCAAAGCAAAGCAAGCAATTAAAAACCCATTGTAGACATGGTAGCCAATTTAAAAGGCGTGGGTACAGTGGTGTGTTTAAACACAGAATGTCATTCAGATCCGTTTGTTTTAAATGAGTAAATGAAAAAGAACTACAGCTTAGTGACAAGGTGAGATGCTGTGTCAGAAGAAACATATATTCTACATTGGAAATATGGAAAGAAAATAGGTTAAGAGTTTGCTGTGGTTATTTTTAAATTTACAGAAAATGTACCTCTGAAATCTGGAAATTACTCATTATATGTACACAGTATATATATATATATATATATATATATATATATATATATATATATATATATAAACAAAAGAGGGTCTGTTTGGGCTTATCGTCACGTCTCAAATCGATCCACCAACCTTGATTTATAGATTGAAGTCCAAAAGACCAATTGGTCGCACACTCAAAATCAGGACAAGATTTACTATAGTATTTTAAAAAGATTTTCTTTATTTTATTAGTTAAAACATGTTTTTTTTTGTTTTTTTGGGGAACCTGACGAAGACCTGTGTCTCGAAACGTGTAGTTCTACCTTTTTGGTTGTTCTACTACCTTTTTGTTTGTTTGTTCAGTTTAGTAAAAAACATGTTTTAACTAATAAAACGAAGAAAATCTTTTTAAAAGACTATAGTAAATCTTGTCCTGATTTGGAGTGTGCGACTGTGACAGAAAGACAATGATTCTTGGTGGTAAATTTCCCTTCCGACCTGTGAGGGCGCTAAGTAACGGGAACAGAATACTCTGGACTGTTTGGCCTAACAATTTATTCCCAGGGTTAAAAGGAAGTCGGTCATCTGGAATGGGGACAGAGCTTCGGTGCACTAATGCATCGACCCGGAAGGGAAATGATGTGGCAGCTGCAGATTGGAGGAGCAACTACAATCGTTTACCAAGGGGTCATGTATGACAGTACAAAAAGGGGACGAAGCGACGTAATCTGTTCCTTCGTTTTAGTTAATGAGAAAGAACCCGGAAGGACCGGAGGATTGAAAAGCGTATCGTGAGTTTTGTTTGTTTTGTCACTAATTGTTGTTATTGTTAGTAGTAGACGGCTAACACATCCGGAGGTGTCTCCAGAGGCCAGCACGAACCCGGACAGCACTCCACCTGTGTCACAAATAAATAACTGTAATAGCACCACGAGCACTACAGCACGCACCCGGACAGCACTCCACCTGTATCACAAATAAATAACTGTAATAGCACCACGAGCACTACATGCACGCACCCGGACAGCACTCCACCTGTATCACAAATAAATAACTGTAATAGCACCACGAGCACCACGAGCACTACAGCACGCACCCGGACAGCACTCCACCTGTATCACAAATAAATAACTGTAATAGCACCACGAGCACCACGAGCACTACAGCACGAACCCGGACAGCACTCCACCTGTGTCACAAATAAATAACTGTAATAGCACCACGAGCACCACGAGCACTACAGCACGCACCCAGGACTGGTGACAGTGTATCATGTTTGGAACGGGACTGTGTTTATTATTGTTTGGGACTGCAAACCCTTTATTTACAATTATTATTGTTTGGTCACCAGACCTGGATTACAAATTAAATCTCTTTTCTGATTGGATTAGACATTGAATTATGTCTGTCTCTTCATTGCGCACCGCATCACTCCTACACCTGTACCCTGCGAACCACTTTGCCACAGTGACCAGTTGGTCTTTTGTACTCATCTGTATATCAAGGTTGGTGCATTGATTTGAGAAGTGAGCGGAAGCACAAACAGACTTTCTTTTGTTTTAATATACAATTACCTTATATGGTCGGCACCTCATTGGGGTTAAGCAATGCAGTGCACAGATGTTCTTTTTTTTCTTCTAATATATATATGCAGTCATCAGTTTTGGGAGCAGGATACTGAATCTAGATGTGCAGACTGTTCAGTCAGCAGTTTTTCACACCAGCAGGACCTTTTTCAGCTCGCGTTGTTCTTTTCTTTGTCCGATGCCTGATTGCTGAAACAGTTTTTCAGGCTGAAGATGTACAACCCATTGCACCAGGATAATGGGATAAGCAGAGCACTACATACTTGGTTACACTTGCTGTGTTATTGTATCATTGAAGGTGTTAATATATAATTGGTTACACTTGTGTTATTGAAAACTATCACACATGCAAACAAACACATAAATGATTGATCTAAATCATTGGTGAGCACAAAAACATTATTCAAGGAATCTCCAGATTGTGTTGTTAAACTTGCAATATCAAGCGCAGGGAGACGCAACTACAATTTGTATACAAGGTTTCATATAAGACTTTTGGGGACAGCATAATAATCAAGGCATTTATCCAGGTAGCTTTAAAAATGATTAGGGTTATTTGTTATTGACAAATAACTTGTGTGGAATCTTACCTCAACAGTCTAGTCTATTGATACTCAGGATTTCCATTACACGAAAGTAGATGTTAAAACTTCATGCTGATTTGAACTCGGCTCTTGCCAAGATAAGCACCAACTAAGAGGTAGCTTTACAGTAAACTAATGTGATCCATCTGCATCTCCATCCATTTGCATTTCTTTCCATCTGATGATGTAGATATTCTTCTGCCTGGTGTTGATGGCTGAAGTGTAATGCTGGCTCCAGGGATCAGCTTATTTTGCCTCCCCAGCAGCCTTGGCAGTAGACCAAACTGAAAGCACCAGAGTTTTAGTTTACCTGGTAGAGCGCAGCTGTCTATGCTCTTCAACCCTTCCACTGCTTGTTTTCTAACTTCTCCCACACAAACTGTGACCTTTTAGATCCCCATCATACCATCTCCCAAGACTTTTCACTGGCTTCTCAGACAATGTTTGTATTGTCTCACCATTAATGTAGAACCTTTTATCTACTACTTTACCTTTAATTATAGAGATGCTTCTTGATTTAGTGGGCTTGAATTGCATCGATTAGTGCAGGCTACTTTTGTAGTCATGGTTGTAATGTCATCCATTTATGCTCGAATTGGTGGTGGTCGCATTCCAGAAGCCAAGCACTACCCACTACCCATTCTGATGCTCTAATAATTACTTCCATTGCCATGATAAAAGCCAGTGGAGAAAGGGTGCATATTGCCATTATCCCAACTTCTAGGCATTGCCATGTAGTGTTTAATTATGAAGTTAAAAAACAAAATTGCAAATCTCCAAAGTAGGCTTTCACTAAATTTGTTATTGTCATCGGTACACTGAAAAAATCAAATGCTGCCCAAAGCAGTTCATGTGGCACTGAACCATATGCATTAGGCAAATTCAGGAATGTCACATGGAGCTCCTTCATCTCCTTTTTAGTTCATTGAATTTGTTGCCAGATCACGCTGATGTGTTCTAAGCATCCTGGGAAACCTGGAATGCCCGCTTTTTATATTGAAGTGTCAATGAAGCAGTTCTTTAATAGGTCAGTTGACAATCTCTGAGCAATAATGCAGAAGAAAATCTTGCCTTCTACATTTAATAGGGAAATAGGGCGAAACTGACTGATGCTTGTACAATCTTTTTCTTTAGGTATAAAGACTCCACCTATTCGGCGCCATGCTCTTGGTACAACCTGTTTTTCCCATGCCAGTTTCAGCAATTTCCACAGGGTTCATATAACTCCAGAAGCACTCTTGTATACTCTGTACGAAACTCCATTAGGCCCTGGAGATGATGACACCCTTGCTTTTTTCACAGCTTGCTCTACTTCTTTCCACTTAGGTGCACAGTCCTCCATTTGGTATTCTGGTGGATTGATAGGTGGGATGTTTGAAGGAATTAACATAGGCTCCTCCCTTTTTGAATCTGTATATGTTTCCACCAAATATCTCTCCAGCTCACACTTAGATGATTTTAGAGTGCCATTTTTTCTCACTAGTGAATAACTTCTTTACAAATTTGAATGGATCTTTATAGAAGTTAGTTCTTGCACTCTCCTTCTTTTTCCGTAGGTGCTCAGCTCTGTGCAATGTTGAAAGCTTATCTGTTATGACCCTGATTGAGTCCCTCCTTCTGACTTTGTTCTGCTCTTCTCCATTGCTTCCTCAGCTGCCTCCTTTCTCTAACTAAGCGTTCAATCTCCTGCTGTCGTCTAGACTTTCCAGGAATAGTTTGTACTTTTTCCTTCCTTTTTTCAACTCCAAACCTCTCGCTTCCATATGCGTAGATGATGTCCCCAAACTTATCCAGCTTCTTTTCAACTGTTCCACTTAACCTTTCCAACACAAAACAGAGATCCATGTTTACTGTGTCCCATGTAGTTTTTTCACAAGCTCTTGGCCATTTAACTCCAGGCTTGTGCCCATTGAGGTTCTTTTCTCGCTTATGCTGGTTTGTCTGACCGGGTTCACAAGGATCATTAGGTTCACTAGTTGTATCCATGCAAGTCCTCCTCACATCTCTGACAGGGATGCTGATATCCTGCAAACTGTGGTTTGCTTCCTGTTGCTGGATTTCATTCGACTGACTTGAAGTACTGATCAATGCTTGTCCTCTTTGACCTAACAGCCGCGTTTGACTCCATAGATCATGGCATTCTTCTTGACCACCTTCAGAAGTATGCTGGAATCTCTGGAACCCGTCTCCCCTGGATGTCCTCTTACCTATCTGGACACATGCAGTCTGTTTTATATGCTGGACACAGTGGTGCTGCAAACCCGGTCACTTATGGTCTCCCCCAAGGATCTGTTCTCAGGTCCCTTCTCTTCAATATCTCAATATCTACATGCTTCCCTTGGGTCACCCCATCCGCCAACACAGCCTCATGTTTCACTCCTGTGCTGACAACACCCAGCTCTACTTAAAAGTCGACCCTGGTAGCCCCTCTGCCATGGTCCGGCTCTCGGCTTGCATTCAAGACATCGAGGCCTGGATGTCTGCCAATTTTCTTTAGCTGAACACTAGCAAATCTGAACTCCTAGTAGGATCTAAAACTCAACTTAAGAATCTAAATATAGATGTCCTGAACCTCGGGAACTCTCTGCTGCTGCCTTCCTCCACAGTATGAAGCCTTGGTGTACTTCTTGACAGCAACCTCTCCTTTGATGCCCACATCTCCTCCATGGTCAAATCTTCCTTCTATCATGTTTGAAACATATCCAAAGTCTGTCCAAAGTCTCTTCCTTCTATCATGTTTGACCACATGTGCACCACATTTGGAAAACGCTCATTTAGCTTCATGGCTCCGACTCTTTGGAACTCTCTCCCAGCTTTGGTGCGTGATGCTCCCACTGTTACTAGCTTTAAATCAACTCTCAAGACCCACCTGTTCTCTCTTGCTTTCCATGCTCTTTAAGCCTGATATCTGCTATTAGCTGCTGTGTTGCTGCTACTATTTCATGTATTATGTTACTCTCATGTATTATGCACTGTGTTTAATGTATTATGCTTTTTTTTTTTTACTGTATATCATGTATTATGCATTTCTCTGTATTTAAAGTATTATGGATTTTCTTGTTGTTACTGCATCTTGTAAAGCGCTTTGTGATGGTGGTCCACTATGAAAGGCGCTATATAAAATAAAGATTGATTGATTGATTGATTGATTGATTGATTGTCCCTTCTCCCTCAAGCATTTCATTCTCCCTTGATGAATCTTCAAACCCCTGACCGTTGTCGCCTTGCTGCAGCCGTAGAGACAAACCTGGAGTTCCATGTCTTTGCTAACTGCAGATCTTGAACTAGTCTTTTGTGAAGTACTCTCCATTCTCATATCTGTTTCCGTTCCTAAGTCGTTAACCGTGTTGTCCAATGTTGAGTCATCTTCTGCCCCCGCTCTCGCAGACTCGAGGGGTATTTATCTATTTAATTTCTTAGAAATCGAGTCAGGAAGGGGAGTGTTATTCTACAGTCCTACAAATGCGATCCCTTTTTGGGGTTATACAGGAAATGTACATCTGAGACAACTTGCCCTTTTAATATATTTTCAATAAATCTTCAACATCAATTCTTTTTTAGAGATACCAAGATTTCTAATAATCAATTAGTCTGGAAGCAAATAGCATGCATGTGTAAAAGTGTAGCTGCATAGGTGTGGTTCTGTATGTGTTCAAATGAACTGTGCACTTGTATGTTTATGTGTGCTGTGTCTCATGTTTGTACACACGTATGAGCATCAGAAGTGTTCCTTGACAGTCTGAGGATCGCTGACCGGATCATTTTCATATACACAGTCTGGGTTTACAGTGCCATCCCTAATGCACAGGCTTTGTGATTTAGGGTCTGAGTCTTTTCTAAGGTCGTTGTTGAGAGGAATTGCTTTTGTCTGGCTCACTGTTTCAGTCTGTAGATTAATTGACTGTCAGTGGACTGGATCGCTGCTTGTTAATGTATCCTGACACTTGTATTGCTTGCAGGTCGGGGCAAATTACAATCTGATTGCAGTGCTAGATTTTTGTGTCCATGAATTTAAATGAAGATCAACATTAAGTTGTAAGGTGTTTAAAGTGAAGTACTCACTTCTAATGTGGTGATATTCTGCAGCATGCTACAATTTCTGAATTACATGCTAAGCTAATGAAATGTACATAATGTATTTAGAATAAATGCTATATGATGTGTTTAGTCTTTCATCTCATAGAAGCAAAACCTTCTCCATATGCCACACCCCCTGTGTGCTGTGCTAGGAGCTCTAAGCTAGGGCCGCTAATTGGTGAACTGTGATTCAGGATGAGAACAACTGAATAGACTTTTCTGCTTTGAATAATTTTGTTATTTTGGACAATCTGGGTGAAGTGCACATGTTATTTTTTCTTGCACTGTTAATATGAGTTGCCAATCACAACCCTCTTTTTCAACCCTTAGATTTCTGAATAACATTAGCATTGGGATCCCTTGACCCTGCTAGAATCCTCATGCCCTATTAAAATGAATACACCCTGCCATGTACTGAGGGCTCTTCCAATGACAGAGCGTCATTCAGAAAGTCTCCACCCACACTTGATTAATTTCAGAAATGTTGTCCCTGGGGGTCCCGCATCACAAACTAGGTAATCAATATTCTAAAATGTTTTTGTGGACAGTGCAAATCATAAAGCTGATTTTCATCCTGAAATAGACTTTTATGTTTCTAGTCATGTGCAGTAGTGCTGTTTCCTGCAAGGTGTGATTGAGTGTGTAATCTTCACCACGGTGGGATAGTTACATTCATCTCATTAATAAGGACTTGCTAGGACTTTTGAAAGCTCTTATCCTTTGAAACAGCTGTAGACCATGCCACTGTTCCCTTGTCTGTCAACACATTTTCATACTGAAATCTACCTGAAAAGCATTTGTGGTCACATCTCATATCAATCTTGAAAATATAGATGGCAAATGACCGCAGTATGGGATTGTGCAGGTGTAGAGGTGATGCAATGCGTAAACAGATGACAAACAACAAAGTTCACAGTCCAAAGAATTCTTTATTTGTTTTTATAATCCGGGTCATTTTGGCAACTGTACATAATAATCCCTGGCAATACACAGCAGTGTGCACTGCACAGTTTAAACCACGAGGTACAGTCCTGAAATAATAAACACGGTATAAACACACACAGAACACAAACACAATCACAAGTCCAGAGTGAGTGCTTTGGTGCAAGTGGTGAAGTACAATTTATAGTGAACAGTAGTGCAGTGCTGTCCAGGTTAGTGCTGGCCTTTACGACAGCTCCCAGAACGTGTTAGCCATCTAATAATGACAAACGCATGCAATTACAATGGCAAACAAACAAACACAAGCTGTTCAGTGTTGTGAATATCTACAGTGTCACCTGAGCTGTTCAGTGTTGTGAATATCTACAGTGTCTCCTGAGCTGTTCAGTGTTGTGAATATCTACAGTGTCTCCTGAGCTGTTCAGTGTTTTGAATATCTACAGCGTCTCATGAGCTGTTCAGTGTTTTGAATATCTACAGTGTCTCATGAGCTGTTCAGTGTTTTGAATATCTACAGCGTCTCCTGAGCTGTTTAAGGGTTGTGAATATCTACAGCGTCTCCTGAGCTGTTCAGTGTTGTGAATATCTACAGTGTCTCATGAGCTGTTTGAGGGTTGTGAATATCTACAGCGTCTCCTGAGCTGTTCAGTGTTGTGAATATCTACAGCGTCTCAGGAGCTGTTTAAGGGTTGTGAATATCTACAGCGTCTCCTGAGCTGTTCAGTGTTGTGAATATCTACAGCATCTCATGAGCTGTTTAAGGGCTGTGAATATCTACAGCGTCTCATGAGCTGTTCAGTGTTGTGAATATCTACAGCATCTCATGAGCTGTTCAGTGTTGTGAATATCTACAGCGTCTCATGAGCTGTTCAGTGTTGTGAACATCTACAGCGTCTCATGAGCTGTTCAGTGTTGTGAATATCTACAGCGTCTCATGAGCTGTTCAGTGTTTTGAATATCTACAGCGTCTCATGAGCTGTTTAAGGGTTGTGAATATCTACAGCGTCTCCTGAGCTGTTCAGTGTTGTGAATATCTACAGCGTCTCAGGAGCTGTTTAAGGGTTGTGAATATCTACAGCGTCTCATGAGCTGTTCAGTGTTTTGAATATCTACAGCGTCTCATGAGCTGTTCAGTGTTGTGAATATCTGCAGCATCTCATGAGCTGTTCAGTGTTGTGAATATCTACAGTGTCTCCTGAGCTGTTCAGTGTTTTGAATATCTACAGCGTCTCATGAGCTGTTCAGTGTTGTGAATATCTACAGCATCTCATGAGCTGTTCAGTGTTGTGAATATCTACAGCGTCTCATGAGCTGTTCAGTGTTGTGAATATCTGCAGCATCTCATGAGCTGTTCAGTGTTGTGAATATCTACAGTGTCTCCTGAGCTGTTCAGTGTTTTGAATATCTACAGCGTCTCATGAGCTGTTCAGTGTTGTGAATATCTACAGCATCTCATGAGCTGTTCAGTGTTGTGAATATCTACAGCGTCTCATGAGCTGTTCAGTGTTTTGAATATCTACAGCGTCTCATGAGCTGTTCAGTGTTGTGAATATCTACAGCGTCTCATGAGCTGTTCAGTGTTTTGAATATCTACAGCATCTCATGAGCTGTTCAGTGTTGTGAATATCTACAGTGTAACCTGAGCTGTTCAGTGTTGTGAATATCTACAGCGTCTCATGAGCTGTTCAGTGTTGTGAATATCTACAGCGTCTCATGAGCTGTTCAGTGTTGTGAATATCTACAGCGTCTCATGAGCTGTTCAGTGTTGTGAATATCTACAGCGTCTCATGAGCTGTTCAGTGTTTTGAATATCTACAGCGTCTCCTGAGCTGTTTAAGGGTTGTGAATATCTACAGCGTCTCATGAGCTATTTAAGGGTTGTGAATATCTACAGCGTCTCCTGAGCTGTTCAGTGTTGTGAATATCTACAGTGTCTCATGAGCTGTTTAAGGGTTGTGAATATCTACAGCGTCTCCTGAGCTGTTCAGTGTTGTGAATATCTACAGCGTCTCAGGAGCTGTTTAAGGGTTGTGAATATCTACAGCGTCTCCTGAGCTGTTCAGTGTTGTGAATATCTACAGCATCTCATGAGCTGTTTAAGGGCTGTGAATATCTACAGCGTCTCATGAGCTGTTCAGTGTTGTGAATATCTACAGCGTCTCATGAGCTGTTCAGTGTTGTGAATATCTACAGCGTCTCATGAGCTGTTCAGTGTTGTGAATATCTACAGTGTCTCCTGAGCTGTTCAGTGTTGTGAATATCTACAGTGTCTCCTGAGCTGTTTAAGGGTTGTGAATATCTACAGCGTCTCATGAGCTGTTTAAGGGTTGTGAATATCTACAGCGTCTCCTGAGCTGTTCAGTGTTGTGAATATCTACAGTGTCTCATGAGCTGTTCAGTGTTGTGAATATCTACAGTGTCTCCTGAGCTGTTTAAGGGTTGTGAATATCTACAGCGTCTCCTGAGCTGTTCAGTGTTGTGAATATCTACAGTGTCTCCTGAGCTGTTTAAGGGTTGTGAATATCTACAGCGTCTCCTGAGCTGTTCAGTGTTGTGAATATCTACAGTGTCTCATGAGCTGTTCAGTGTTGTGAATATCTACAGCGTCTCCTGAGCTGTTCAGTGTTTTGAATATCTACAGCGTCTCCTGAGCTGTTCAGTGTTGTGAATATCTACAGCGTCTCCTGAGCTGTTTAAGGGTTGTAAATATCTACAGCATCTCCTGAGCTGTTCAGTGTTGTGAATATCTACAGTGTCTCATGAGCTGTTCAGTGTTTTGAATATCTACAGCGTCTCATGAGCTGTTCAGTGTTGTGAATATCTACAGTGTCTCCTGAGCTGTTCAGTGTTGTGAATATCTACAGTGTCTCCTGAGCTGTTCAGTGTTGTGAATATCTACAGTGTCTCCTGAGCTGTTCAGTGTTGTGAATATCTACAGCGTCTCCTGAGCTGTTCAGTGTTGTGAATATCTACAGCGTCTCCTGAGCTGTTCAGTGTTGTGAATATCTACAGTGTCTCCTGAGCTGTTCAGTGTTGTGAATATCTACAGCGTCTCATGAGCTGTTCAGTGTTGTGAATATCTACAGCATCTCATGAGCTGTTCAGTGTTGTGAATATCTACAGCGTCTCCTGAGCTGTTCAGTGTTGTGAATATCTACAGCGTCTCCTGAGCTGTTCAGTGTTGTGAATATCTACAGCGTCTCCTGAGCTGTTCAGTGTTGTGAATATCTACAGCGTCTCATGAGCTGTTCAGTGTTGTGAATATCTACAGTGTCTCCTGAGCTGTTCAGTGTTGTGAATATCTACAGTGTCTCCTGAGCTGTTCAGTGTTGTGAATATCTACAGCGTCTCATGAGCTGTTCAGTGTTGTGAATATCTACAGCGTCTCCTGAGCTGTTCAGTGTTGTGAATATCTACAGCGTCTCATGAGCTGTTCAGTGTTGTGAATATCTACAGCGTCTCCTGAGCTGTTCAGTGTTGTGAATATCTACAGCGTCTCCTGAGCTGTTCAGTGTTGTGAATATCTACAGCATCTCATGAGCTGTTCAGTGTTGTGAACATCTACAGCGTCTCCTGAGCTGTTCAGTGTTGTGAATATCTACAGCATCTCATGAGCTGTTCAGTGTTGTGAATATCTACAGCGTCTCCTGAGCTGTTTAAGGGTTATGAATGTCTACAGCGTCTCATGAGCTGTTCAGTGTTGTGAATATCTACAGCGTCTCATGAGCTGTTCAGTGTTGTGAATATCTACAGCATCTCATGAGCTGTTCAGTGTTGTGTTCTGTGACCCAGGTTTTAGGGTCAAGAACACAGCATTATTAATCTAACATTTCCAAACCAGAGCAAACCTTTGAAATGAACCCCACAGTGGTGTGTTCAACGTTTTACCCACCCAAGGTGCTCGGATTTAAGGGAGGCATATATATATATATATATATATATATATATATATATATATATATATATATATATTTTTTTTTAATTGTTATAAAAGTCACATTTTAACAAGAGTGTTCTAGCATGTCACAGTTTATGGAAACGATCACATTAAAGATGCCACTTTTTTTTTTTTTTTTTAACTCCCTCTAACTTTTTCTATGTAAGGTATCTACAAATATGAGACAGGCCAGTAAAAAAATTAAAAATCTCAGCATAAATCTTTCAATTTCAGATGCCAAATGCCAGTGTCAGTTCAGTGTCAGTTCAGGTGGAGACGGTGACCCTCTCCCTGCAGCATCGCCCCCCCCCCCCCCCATGCATTCTTCCTGAGCTGTGAGAAATGCAAGATCTCTTACTTGATCAAAAATGGAGGTTTTATAGCTGAATTTTTAGTTTTTTGGCAAGAACCCCAGGTATTATTAAGGGTGAATTTATGTTTTTAAACTTCTTAGCCAGACACACAAGAGAACCCATATCAAAGCAGGCATGCTTTAAAGTAAGACAAACCACATGCCCTGGAGGGTAGAACCAGTGTGGCTGAAGTGAGGAAATGATTGGCTGAGTCTTTCACAGTCTAGACGCACTGGGCTGGTAAGTGCAAAGTGAACATTCTGGGTTTGGAGTCCTGAGCACTTTCCTCAAAGTCTGTGTGAATGGGATGAAAGGAGAAGCAATAGGCGGTACTGCCCAATGGAATCACAGCAAGCTGTTCAGGCCAGGCAGGGAAATGCTGCTGCTGCTGTTTCTGGCCCTGAGGTGCTGCTATATACTGGAGAGGAAAGTCGAGTGCCAAGAGATTACTGAAATACATTCTACTTGGTGCTGGATCAGGATTAAAGACTTGCTCAGCATTATTTATTATTGGTGTTCTTTTATGTTGTAAGGTGCTTTGAGACCCATCTAATGTATTACATTATCTGAATGTATCACAGATCACGAACACCAAACTGAACAACTGTACCTTTTTTTACACTCTGAGGTAAACCCTTACACTGAGAGCACACCATTGAAACTCCATCTGAGAGAAGAGGAATGACTAATCACTGTTTCATTTGAAATGATGAATTAATGCACAAGCTGAAACAGAGAAAATATGGAGAATAATATATTCTAATTGAATTTAAAAAAAATAATTAATGAAAGTTTATTCAGTCCATGAGTTTTAATTTACTGGAAGCCTTTTGTAAAATGTGAAAAAGTATCTAATTGGACCCTGTGCTTTCTGCATTATCTTCTGTGCTACCAGGCACTTTTGTTCCTAATAGCTTGCAATGTGTGTATTCTACAAGTACACCTCAATGTGTATATTCTACACGCACACATCAATGTGTATATTCTACGAGAGAGAGAGAGAGAGAGAGAGAGAGAGAGAGAGAGAGAGAGAGAGAGAGAGAGAGAGAGAGAGAGAGAGAGAGAGAGAGAGAGAGAGAGAGAGAGAGAGAGAGAGAGAGAGAGAGAGAGAGAGAGAGAGAGAGAGAGAGAGAGAGAGAGAGGGGCTGGTGCAGTCCCCTTGGTAGAGCACTCACTGATATCTGCTGAGTTTACAAGGTTGAAGCACACTGCTTTGCTGCTGCTGCAGGTGCTGGATTCCTAGGTGAAGTGGTGCTGTACCCCACAGTGGTGAAGGGTACCATGGTGACAGAGTAGGTAAACCGTAGCCCCTCTAGCCACGAACATGGAAAACGAATAGGCTTTCGCAAGGGGATGGACTGGATCACAGTGTAAGTACCTGTAAACTACCTCTGAGCTCCAGTTTGTGAAGTGCTTGCTTGGGAGCACTCCTTGTGAGATACAGAGTGTTCAATTTTTTGGCTTTTGTCCTGCATTATGAATGTGCAAATGTGGCTGTAAAGGTCAGGCTGGTAGTGGCTGTTTATTTTTCAAGCCCTCACTGTATGCAGGGACATCTTATTCACATTTAATTAGAGGGAACAAGAATACAACTTTGTTATGTATGCATTAGATCTGTTTGCCAATAAAGAGAACTATACAATTCTGCATACGAGTCTGTTGCTGTCAGAACTTGCATGAGCTTTCTCTGGGTAATTGCAGTACGAGCCTTTGTTTTACTTATATAGGACAACTCAACTAAAAATAGCAGCTGAAGTGTGGCACCGGTCTTGAAAACTTTCGAATGTGTTCTGCTTGAAGTGGAGAGTAAATGGGAAAATTCATGGTCAGTTTGGAACACTGGGGAATTATTTTTCATACTGCACAATATGGTTATTCAAAAAGAAAAGATGAAAAAAACTGGAATGAATATCGCATTGCAATATTTTAAACATAGTATCACACACCCTTTGTTACAAACAGAAGCACTACTGCTTTTTTTCAGTTAGCCCTTATTGTTAAAATGTTTTTAGATTATATATATATATATATATATATATATATATATATATATATATATAAAGTGCAAGTTTTGATTGTTTAGGTTTTTTTTTGGATTAGAGGCAATTCTTACTGTTATGCAAGCAGTGTTAGTTTTAATCCTAATGATATGCAGCTGGATCAGCAGCATCTACACTTCCCTTTGTTATTTGCCGATGAAGGTGTCTGGAGCTGCAAGTGCAGATAAAGATGCCTGGAGCCTGCACACAGATTAAACGGATGGCTAGTGGTGTAATTGGGAGTACTGTAGATATCTACAGTATGGGATTGAAAAGGCTCATATCCTTTTTGGGGACGCAAAGTTCTGAAAAACATTTTTTAAGCACAACACTAGAAAAAAAAATCTGTCTCAGCCCAGGAGCGGGGGTGGGTATGTCAACAGTGAGTCCTTGATGTTGACTGCAAAGGAGGAATTGGAAATCACACAGTCCGTCATGTGCTAGATCAACTAATCAAATGTGTGTCATGTGCTAGATCAATGAATTGAATCTGTGTCATGTGCTTAGATCAACTAATCAAATGTGTGTCATGTGCTAGATCAATGAATTGAATCTGTGTCATGTGCTTAGATCAACTAATCAAATGTGTGTCATGTGCTAGATCAACGAATCAAATGTGTGTCATGTGCTAGATCAACGAATCGAATGTGTGTCATGTGCTTAGATCAACGAATCAAATGTGTGTCATGTGCTAGATCAATGAATCGAATGTGTGTTGTGCTTAGATCAACTAATCAAATGTGTGTCATGTGCTAGATCAACGAATCAAATGTGTGTCATGTGCTAGATCAACGAATCGAATGTGTGTCATGTGCTTAGATCAACGAATCGAATGTGTGTCATGTGCTTAGATCAACGAATCGAATGTGTGTTGTGCTAGATCAACGAATTGAATGTGTGCATTATGCATAGATCAACTAATCGAATGTGTGTCATGTGCTAGATCAACTAATCAAATGTGTGTCATGTGCTAGATCAACGAATCAAATGTGTGTCGTGCTAGATCAACGAATCGAATGTGTGTCATGTGCTTAGATCAACGAATCGAATGTGTGTCATGTGCTAGATCAATGAATTGAATCTGTGTCATGTGCTTGGATCAACGAATCAAATGTGTGTCATGTGCTAGATCAACGAATCGAATGTGTGTCATGTGCTTAGATCAACGAATCGAATGTGTGTCATGTGCTTAGATCAACGAATCGAATGTGTGTCATGTGCTAGATCAACTAATCAAATGTGTGTCATGTGCTAGATCAATGAATTGAATCTGTGTCATGTGCTTGGATCAACGAATCAAATGTGTGTCATGTACTTAGATCAACGAATAGAATGTGTGCCATGTGCTTAGATCAACAAATCAAATGTGTGCATTATGCATAGATCAACTAATCAAATGTATATAAAGATATCATACACCATATTGAGCTTGGAAAATATAGTATTTGCCAAAGTGAATCTAACTGTTGTTTCTGCCCCGCAGAGCTGCCCAGAAGCTGAATCTGTCCTCCAAAAAGAAGAAACATCGTCCATCTCCATCCTACGTGTGTGACCCCCCTCTCTTCCCCACCAACTTCAGTGCGATTCTGCAGAGCTCTCCCCCGCCGGCACCGCCATGCCTGCTGCGAGCCGTCAACAAAGTCAAGGACAACCCTGGACTGGGAAAGGTAGGCATCTCTCCACAAGTGCTGTACTGTATACAGCGTTCAAGCTTGAAGGCATCTCTCCACACGTGCTGCACTGTATACAGCGTTCTAGCTTGAAGGCATCTCTCCACACATGCTGCACTGTATACAGCGTTCTAGCTTGAAGGCATCTCTCCACACATGCTGCACTGTATACAGCGTTCTAGCTTGAAGGCATCTCTCCACACATGCTGCACTGTATACAGCGTTCTAGCTTGAAGGCATCTCTCCATTGTGGTTGCAAGGCTAAGAAAAGTGGAAATGTCTATTTGCTAGAAGTGCAATCAGCAACCAAGTTCGAATATTTGACAATAATCAATGCATCAAGAACATGTTAGTATATTGAACAAGACATTTTACCATATGAATAGTACTTTAATAATACAACATTGTGAACATTTAACGGAGTATCATGACAAACATTTTAAAATGTATGTGACATAATCATAGTATAATTGTTATATTATAATATATACTAGTATATACTATAATATACAGTCTGAAAGCGAGAACTGTGCGTAAGTAAGGTAATGAATGATGTGACTGGAAAAAAAGAGTAAAAAAGAGTAAAAATGTTTCTATCCATCTCTGACACAACAATGAAAGCTTGAATAAGGTCAAAACAACCAGATTGGTCCCATGGAAAGGGATACCAGCAGCATGTGGAAATTGATGGAATCATGTTTCTGTGGTTTGGTTAATTTCCCTGCTAATGATATTTGATGTTTCTGACCAGACTGTTAATCTCCTTTGTATGGTATACTTTTTAATGAATCTCAAAAAACAATGGATGAGTGCACAATCTCACAAGAGCTGCACAAGTACGCTGGTATGAAGAGATCAGCTCCTCTACTTTTGAGCTTCTAACTGCTGAGCCCTCTGGATATGTATTTCCAAAAGCTCTGTGTTTGGTTTCAAAATGCCTTTTCACATTGTATTCCTTAACTACTGGCACACATTCATTGCACAGTAAACACATTGGCTTTGCGATCGGTACAGTTGGTAAAATAAAGAAGTATTTATTGGTCCACTCATCCATATTTACCATCAAGTTTTCTCTTCTTACTAGCTAGAGAGCCATGTTTATATCACTTTCAAAATAAGACAGAAAAAACTTTTAATAGCAATATGAGTAAAGAACTAAGATCACCCACAGAGTACGCAGAGCTCAATAGAACTGTCTTGCATGAGTGGCACTGAGTGGTGTAATGACTGGAAAGGGGTGGTGTGGTGTGTGCGCTGCTGGAACTGTCTTGCATGAGTCGCACTGAGTGGTGTAATGACTGGAAAGGGGTGGTGTGATGTGTGCGCTGCTGGAACTGTCTTGCATGAGTGGCACTGAGTGGTGTAGTGACTGGAAAGGGGTGGTGTGATGTGTGCGCTGCTAGAACTGTCTTGCATGAGTCGCACTGAGTGGTGTAGTGACTGGAAAGGGGTGGTGTGATGTGTGCGCTGCTGGAACTGTCTTGCATGAGTGGCACTGAGTGGTGTAATGACTGGAAAGGGGTGGTGTGATGTGTGCGCTGCTGGAACTGTCTTGCATGAGTGGCACTGAGTGGTGTAGTGACTGGAAAGGGGTGGTGTGATGTGTGCGCTGCTAGAACTGTCTTGCATGAGTCGCACTGAGTGGTGTAGTGACTGGAAAGGGGTGGTGTGGTGTGTGCGCTGCTGGAACTGTCTTGCATGAGTCGCACTGAGTGGTGTAATGACTGGAAAGGGGTGGTGTGGTGTGTGCGCTGCTGGAACTGTCTTGCATGAGTCGCACTGAGTGGTGTAGTGACTGGAAAGGGGTGGTGTGATGTGTGCGCTGCTGGAACTGTCTTGCATGAGTCGCACTGAGTGGTGTAATGACTGGAAAGGGGTGGTGTGATGTGTGCGCTGCTAGAACTGTCTTGCATGAGTCGCACTGAGTGGTGTAGTGACTGGAAAGGGGTGGTGTGGTGTGTGCGCTGCTGGAACTGTCTTGCATGAGTCGCACTGAGTGGTGTAGTGACTGGAAAGGGGTGGTGTGATGTGTGCGCTGCTGGAACTGTCTTGCATGAGTCGCACTGAGTGGTGTAGTGACTGGAAAGGGGTGGTGTGATGTGTGCGCTGCTGGAACTGTCTTGCATGAGTGGCACTGAGTGGTGTAGTGACTGGAAAGGGGTGGTGTGATGTGTGCGCTGCTGGAACTGTCTTGCATGAGTCGCACTGAGTGGTGTAGTGACTGGAAAGGGGTGGTGTGGTGTGTGCGCTGCTGGAACTGTCTTGCATGAGTCGCACTGAGTGGTGTAGTGACTGGAAAGGGGTGGTGTGATGTGTGCGCTGCTGGAACTGTCTTGCATGAGTCGCACTGAGTGGTGTAATGACTGGAAAGGGGTGGTGTGATGTGTGCGCTGCTAGAACTGTCTTGCATGAGTCGCACTGAGTGGTGTAGTGACTGGAAAGGGGTGGTGTGGTGTGTGCGCTGCTGGAACTGTCTTGCATGAGTCGCACTGAGTGGTGTAGTGACTGGAAAGGGGTGGTGTGGTGTGTGCGCTGCTGGAACTGTCTTGCATGAGTCGCACTGAGTGGTGTAGTGACTGGAAAGGGGTGGTGTGATGTGTGCGCTGCTGGAACTGTCTTGCATGAGTCGCACTGAGTGGTGTAATGACTGGAAAGGGGTGGTGTGATGTGTGCGCTGCTGGAACTGTCTTGCATGAGTCGCACTGAGTGGTGTATTGACTGGAAAGGGGTGGTGTGATGTGTGCGCTGCTTTGCCGGATAGACAAATAAGACACATGTCTTAATCACAAATTGATTTATGATGTTACTGTTTTTGTTTTTTCTTTTCATTTTTTTTCTTTTCCATATTTATTGTAGTTCATTTTTATAATTTTGCTGACTGTCAGCCACAGTGTTGAAAGAGTACTGCACAGATTCACCACCATTAATTACTGGAACTGTGGTGCCTAGTTTGTCTACTGTGTTTTCTCATGACCTGCCCTGCTATTGACTGCACATTGAATCTCCACAGTCCAATTAGCAATGTCCAATCTTCTGTGGGAAAACTAGCTGGTAATATCTGGGGTGTGCCCAATACCTTGTGTTTATATCTATGCAGGGCTGTTGAGAAATGATTTCCAGTACTACAGATTTATTTCTCATGGTTTATTGATCTGTCTATCTATTGCATACACAAATAATATCGTCCTCCATGCTGGAGGGAGATTCTGTGTGAAAGCACAGCAGGTAACAATTAAAGGCTTTGTTCATATAATAACTCATGCATTGTGTGGACAGGCTTGGTCAATACTGACCTTGTCTTTCATTTGTTGTTAAAGATCATTAATGGGCCCTATCTTTTCATACTGTGTGAGCTGGAAGTCAGTGGGAGGCTGCTGTGGCTGTAGGCTGTGATCAGTCATCTTTTCCATGATGCAGCTCTGAAAGATGGAATGAACTTTACCTGCGGGGGGCACAGAGGAGACAGTGTGTATTTTATTGATTGGTCACGTAATGGTTTCCAGGTCCTTTGAGTTGAGTAAAGTGACATAGCCTGAATATTGAAAATGAAAGAATGAAAATAACAACATTTATTGCTATTAGAACTGGATTCAGGATTTGAATGCAATGCCTATGTCAAGGGTCTCCAGCCCCAGGCCTGCAGAGCTACTGGGTCTGCTGGGTTTCGTTTCAACTGAGCTCTTAGTTATTTAATTGCACCAATTATTGGCTTAATTAGTCAAGATTAACATGTGTTCCAGATGCAGGACTGGGGCTCTCCAGAACCAGGGGTGGAGACCCCTGGTCTACATTATCATTATTGTTATTGTGAGGAACCACTATTAGAGCATTCCTGAAATGTTCAGCATAATCTCCATTGTGCTTTTATTGTTCTGTGTTTTGGAAAATCCAGACTTTTCTATGTAATGAGTCTGGTATTTTGTTTATGAATTGGTATTGTGATGTAATCTTTGTGGACATTTTCACTGTGAGATTATCTGAGAGCAGGTTTCTGCACAGCAGTGAATGGGAGCCCCGGTAGTATAATGTCAATGGGAAGCTGCAGTTCAGAGGATGTACTACAGAGAATGGAAGGGTTTTACTATACAGCCTGAGTTTGTCTGCTATTGGCATTTTAAAAATCTATTTCCACAAGACAGTTAACAGCAACAGGACAAAACTCACACTGATGTACAGGGAAATAATACTATGTAGAATGAAGTATTCTGAAATACTGAAAAGCATCATTTTTCATTGCAAAGTCCTACTTGTAAGACCTTGTAGCAAGGGCATCACTATGTAACAGGGAGGAGGCTGGGCGTGACCCGGCGACCCTGTGCGCTGGAAGCGAGCCTCTAAACCACACGACAGGGCACAGAATCCGGAATGGCAGTGCATCACACAACACTGTATATAACAGGGAGGAGGCTGGGCGTGACCCGGCGACCCTGTGCACTGGAAGCGAGCCTCTAAACCACACGACAGGGCACAGAATCCGGAATGCCAGTGCATCACACAACACTGTCTGGTACAACTAGCTGATCATGGGGAAGAACATTATTCTGAATGAAGGTGTGCTGTCAGCCATTCTTCATAAGATGATGCCAGCTCACACAGCTAAGCCTGGACAGTCTGGTTTAAGCCTCTTCATTTATTTTAAACAACCTAATCTCTGGTTTTAAAATGCTATCACTGCTGCAGAAAAGTGCAAAAGAAAATTCTGGCTGAGGATCTGAAAGTATTGATTCCCAAAAGCTGCCCACACAGATGGTAAAACATGCTGAGTGATTGATAACAACATGTGCAGATGTGCTGGGCTTTAGAATAGGACTAGTAGAAAGTAAATATCAACACAGACAAGGGGACGGGATTCTCAGTGGACTCACCTTGTCTGCAGTGAGAAGCAGGATGGGATTCTCAGTGGACTCACCTTGTCTGCAATGAGAAGCAGGATGGGATTCTCAGTGGACTCACCTTGTCTGCAGAGAGAAGCAGGACGGGATTCTCAGTGGACTCACCTTGTCTGCAGAGAGAAGCATAGAGTTTCTTTATCATGAGAAGCATTCTTCAGCAGAAAAGAGCCAGGAAAGCTTATTTTAAAGCACATTGAAAGGCTGTCCTGTGGAGATATTTTCCGGCAGTATGTGTTGTAGACTCATCAGGCACATCTCAGTAACTGAATAATACCACCTTTATATACAGGGCTTTCCATTGTTGATGACTTGTAACTAGTAATTATCCATGAACGTCGGAGAGACTTCAGGGGCTGTGTGTTCATGACTATGGTATCATTTTAAATAATAACAAAACACAGGCCCAGGACATTCTTGTAAGAAACGTTTAGTTCTAATGAATTATTATGAGACAGAAAAATGCTGCAGGTTACACAGCACACAGTAATATATAGTACATACTATCATGCTAAGTTAGTATCTTGAGTCTCCCACAGTGTATACTGTAGATAAAAAGCATTTACTGGAACATTGAGAGCTCACTGATAGCAACATTTTTTTTTATCTTACTTTAGTTGTAAATGAGTGGTCCCTAATAGTCTAGAATTCATTTATAAGGCTTTTGCTTGATTGTTGATGATATCATGCTTCCTGTCTGTGCATGGTGGTGGCAGGGACCCGAGGCTCAGTGGGCGTCCTCCAATCCCATGGGCCAATCGGCATCTTTTTACACCCAGGGACTCGAGAGCGGAGGCTACCGGCCTCTGGAGGACAAAGACCAGCCCAGCAAATCTCTGCCCCCAAGCTCACCCAGTGCCTGGCCTGTAGGGGTCGCTGCAGAGCGATGAAACAGTCTAAGCCGGATCCCACCTCCCCAACCCCTGGAGCGCCAAAGCCAATGCGGCCCCCCCCATGGAATCCCCAGCGAAGACCGGCTGCCTCGCACAACCAGGATTCGAACCTGCGATCTCTGGTTGTATTCTGGTTGTACTGTGATTCTTGAAATATATTTTTGTTTACGACTGTAAGTCGCCCTGGATAAGGGCGTCTGCTAAGAAATAAATAATAATAAATAATAATAATGTATGACTCACCGTGCACGTCGCACAGGAATGATTTACCAGGTGAGCCATTCGGGGACCCCAGACTTTTAGCTTTTTATGTTGTGTTGTCATTGAATACCTGCACACAGTTTTCATTGTTTGTATTTGTTGATGCTGTGTTGTCATTGAATACCTGCACACAGTTTTCATTGTTTGTATTTGTTGATGTTGTGTTGTCATTGAATACCTGCACACAGTTATCATTGTTTGTATTTGTTGATGCTGTGTTGTCATTGAATACCTGCACACAGTTATCATTGTTTGTATTTGTTGATGCTGTGTTGTCATTGAATACCTGCACACAGTTATCATTGTTTGTATTTGTTGATGCTGTGTTGTCATTGAATACCTGCACACAGTTATCATTGTTTGTATTTGTTGGTACACTACATAAGGATACCAGCACCATCATTACAATGTAATCCACTTGCTGACAGAACTTGGTATATTAATGTGGCAAAGTGGCTTGCAGTGTGCAGTTGCAGGAGTGATGCGGTGATCAATGAAAGGCAGACAACAAGAATCCAAAGTGCAAGGAGGTTTAATTATAATCCTGGTCTGGTGACCGTAAATAATAATCCCAGGCAATGCACAGCAATGTGTTTTGCACTGTTCTAAATAAAGGGTTTGCAGTCCCAAATAATAAACACAGTCAAAGGTCACCAGTCCTGGGTGTGTGCTGTAGTGCTCGTGGTGTAAATACAGTTTATATCGTGATACAGGTGCAGTGATGTCCGGGTTAGTGCTGACCTCTGGCGACAGCTCCGGAACATGTTAGCCATCTACTAATAACAACAAGTAACAAATTAGAGAAACAAACAAAACGCTACGTACGATATATAAACACTGGTCCTTCTGGGTCGTTCCTTAAACATAAACGAAGGAACAGATCACCTCGGTCCATCCCCTATTTGTACCGTCACGCATGACCCCTTGGTAAACGATTGCAGCCGCTCCTCCAAACCGTGGCTGCCACATCGTTTCCCTTCCGGGTTGATGAGTTAGTGCATTGAAGCTTCGCCCCCTTTCTAGATGACCGACTAGTCCAGCCATCCAGTCCAGGGTACTCTGTTCCCTTTACTTCGTGCCCTCACAGGTCAGGAGGGAGATTTACCACCAAGAATCATTCTATTTCTGTCACAATTAAGCATTAAGGTATTTGTCATTTTTCTCCAGTATAACACTGTAACCACTGATATACTATTTAATTTATTTATAAAATTGACAATCATTTTTAATGAAAGACTCTAATGAAATGAAGGTTATTGTATAATGTGTGACAGTAATGTACGGTGCACAGTATTTGATGTGGTGGATATTAAAGTGCTCATCTCTGCCTGTTACCTGATGTTGATCTTCAGCAGCCCAGCTGGTAGTAACCAGCACAAGGCAGGCATTGCAGCCCTGGTATTTACATCTTGTTTCAATTTCAAAAGAGCCTCTCCTGATCCAGCGCGCTGTTTGTGCAGAGAATGCAAGTTCTGTTCCCCATTCTTATTAAGACGCTTCTTTTACTGGGATTGTGACATTCCAATTCCATTCCACATTCTTATTAAGACGCTTCTTCTACTGGGATTGTGACATTCCAATTCCATTCCACATTCTTATTAAGACGCTTCTGCTACTGGGATTGTGACATTCCAATTCCATTCCACATTCTTATTAAGACGCTTCTTCTACTGGGATTGTGACATTCCAATTCCATTCCACATTCTTATTAAGACGCTTCTGCTACTGGGATTGTGACATTCCAATTCCATTCCACATTCTTATTAAGACGCTTCTTCTACTGGGATTGTGACATTCCAATTCCATTCCACATTCTTATTAAGACGCTTCTTCTACTGGGATTGTGACAGGCCAAGTAAATGCAAATCCTCACGTCAAGCGGCTAATGCTTTAGATTTGTTGTCTTCCTGTCTGCAGACCAGCCTGTGTATCTTTCTGCTTTGCTAGGGGATCATAACAAATCACTGGAGACACTGCTGTGACTTGTCATTCTGGCAGTGGATCATCAAAACAAAAGAGTGCTGGTTTATACAAACATTGCACATGTTAATGAAATAGAAGCAAGAAGGTGATGAACATTGTTTATTTCACATGCCTGTCTTTATAGTAACTGGTACATTACAGTGATTTATTAATTGATATTGTTTGTCTAAAAGTAAGAAATATATCTTTTTTTTCTTTTTTGGAAGATAGTAAAACACACAATGAGTCATTCATTCATATTGATTTTTAACCTTCAAGCTAAGAGGAGAAACTAAACTTGCTACTTTCAAGTGCAGCGGTAGTTACAGTATGGCTGTCGACCTTGCCTTCTGAGTCACTCTGAGAATGTGGGTGCTGGAGTTCATCCATGCAGTTGGAATTGCATTGTAACCTGTAGAGGTCAGCTATCATATTGGTTTACTCTTGGTAATATAAAATGCAAATTGTGGCATTTACAGGGAACAGTTAAAAAATGTCATTGAATTCCTGCAAGCTAATGTACCTTTTTTATGCCCTTTTTATTTTCTTTCAAACTTTCAAACGCAGCCAGTTTCCTCAAAAACGGTCGGCCGAGAACTGCACAGAGCGGGATACCATAGTGGCCCAATGCCCTATTAAATGACTTACATTGGTGTTTCCATTTTTTTGTCCACTACCTGTAGGAGTTTATGTTGACTCAGAAATGTCTTCATCTAGACAATGTGGGGAAGCTATAAAAAAGGCCAACAAGATGCTCGGATATATTGTGAGAAGTGTTGAATTTAAATCAAGGGAGGTAATGTTAAAACTTTACAATGCATTAGTAAGACCTCATCTAGAATATTGTGTTCAGTTCTGGTCACCTCGCTACAAAAAGGATATTGCTGCTCTAGAAAGAGTGCAAAGAAGAGCGACCAGAATTATTCCTGGTTTAAAAAGCATGTCATATGCAGACAGGCTAAAATAATTGAATCTATTCAGTCTGGAACAAAGAAGACTACACGACGATCTGATTCAAGCATTCAAAATTCTAAAAGGTATTGGCAATGTCGACCCAGGGGACTTTTTCGACCTGAAAAAAGAAACAAGGACCAGGGGCCACAAATGGAGATTAGATAAAGGGGCATTCAGAACAGAAGATAGGATGCACTTTTTTACACAGAGAATTGTGAGGGTCTGGAACCAACTCCCCAGTAATGTTGTTGAAGCTGACACCCTGGGATCCTTCAAGAAGCTGCTTGATGAGATTCTGGGATCAATAAGCTACTAACAACCAAATGAGCAAGGTGGGTCGAATGGCCTCCTCTTGTTTGTAAACTTTCTTATATTCTTCTTATGTTCTTATGTTCAATCAATAACTTATTTACACACACAGATGACAGACGACACCAGACTGGGCCCGAGTGATGCCCATTTTTTGCAACTCTAAAAGGTCTGTTGACTTGCTTCAGGGTGTCATCTGTTTGAAAGCATATATTACAAAAGAAAACCCAGCGCTATGTAGGAAATTAAAATTGCTCATTTTACAGGTAATTATCTATGACTGCCATCAGCCAACATCAAATAAAGTCATGTTGCGTTTTGGACAGCCTAATGAACGTGCCAAAAAGTACAGTCCACATTAGCTAATGTATCCTTGCCCTGAGGGAACTTTAAGTGTCAAGCTATACATCCAAAATAATCAATTTTCTCTGGGTCACTTTCTAAACAAAAGATGACAATACATGCCTCCAGGATATGCCTTTGTGTGAGGTGTGCTGATTTCTACCTATTGAAGAAGTGTTTGGTGTTTCTCGAAAGATTACATTTTTATCTCCTTCAGAATGATTTTGTCTTATAAAGCAAATCAATGCAGTGAGTAGAAACAGGGACAGAGAATGTGAGTTTTTTTGGCCTAGTCAGCCTCTTCTGTCCCAGTGGAATAACCTGGGAAGGCTAATGTTATTATTAATCAACACAACGGGTGACATGCTATCTTTAGTATAGACCAGTTTCCTAATGAAGGTGAGGGTTCTCATGTGCAGAAATCACAGGCGTTATCGATGGCCTGATATTCAAAGTGCATTTTCCATAGCTAGTCAGTGGGATAGATAGCACAGTGGCAGAGCACATGCATGGGACCCACGCAGACTTGTGTTCCAATTCTGTTTTGTTGTTTGTTTGTTTATTTCGCTTTGTGTAGGATTTTTCTCAATAAATCAGTCACCTGGACAAGACATATAAGATAGATGACCCCAAGAAAAAACAAAACATTTTGAACGGCTCCACCAACAACATCAAGCCCTGTAGCGTTCATGTCAGACAGCAATGAGATTACAAGCAGTGCTTACTTTATTATTGCCTGGTCTCCATTGTAACAAATGAGTGACCAGCCAGGAGCTGCACTGAACTGTGCACACAGAGGGGCTCAAAATCCCAATCATGAGATTGACAGGAAAAGCCTCACAGGCTAAATAGAACCACAGCAAAGAACCACAGCACTGTCCCAGGATTGGGTTTGGATTTCCAATACGTTCCTGATGGTTCAGGATTGGGTTTGGATTTCCAATACGTTCCTGATGGTTCAGGATTGGGTTTGGATTTCCAATACGTTCCTGATGGTTCAGGATTGGGTTTGGATTTCCGATACGTTAATTGGTAAGGTGAATTACACTGTACTGTATATGCTTGTGGGGATTTCTGTTTTTTCATTACATTGTTCATATTGATTAGTATCCAAAATCCAAAATACTAAAACTAAGTTATATTAGCATTATTCAACTGAGACAAAATGAGAGGTAGTAAATCACTGGGCATCATTTCTATCCTAAGCAAGCAATAGCGTAGACCAGTCCCATTCCTTACCCACTTTCCAATAATGCAATATAAAAACCTTAGAGACGTTTATATAAAGACCTTCGCTTCCCATTTCAGCTGCCAGCCAAGCAAGGTTAGCAGCCCACCTCCATATCTACATGAGTATCCAGGGGAGGTCAAATAGCTGAGTACTGTGTTGTACAGTGCACCCTGGAAAGGTTAACGCAGTACTCTATGCACTCCAGACTGCCGATGTTGTTACTGATTCCAGTGCTAGTGTACCCTGAAGACAGAAACATGATGGACCTTGGGTTAGAATGCCAGACTGCAAAAACTTAATGTTTCAAGTTTTGGTTGCCAGGGGCAATGTTGAGATAATATTTTAACGGGTCAATCAATATAGCAGCATGGGTACATTCTGATGCAGTTGTAGGTTTTCTGGAAACAGCAACAAAGGAGAAATGTACTATAAAAGCAAGCACAGGAGAAAAAAAAAACATTATAGAAGATTGCCAGTTACCATCAGCACCAGCAGAAACAATAACACCTAGCCAATAATATATCTGAACAAGGGCAGGTATGAAAGCCAAGACTGGGTGCAGAGCTAGCACTGTACTGTAAAACTGCTGAATGTGCATGCAAATTTACCATAGCAAACATTTATAGGAGGACGTAACAGTTATTCCAGTATACTTCATGCTTCATTCCCAGCATTCTCAGCTCCTCTGGAGGTCTCAGCTACTTTGGAGGTCTCAGCCTTGTGCTCCTCTGGAGGTCTCAGCTACTTTGGAGGTCTCAACCTCGCGCTCCTCTGGAGGTCTCAGCTCCTCTGGAGGTCTCAGCTACTTTGGAGGTTTCAGCCTTGTGCTCCTCTGGAGGTCTCAGCTCCTCTGGAGGTCTCAGCCTTGCGCTCCTCTAGAGGTCTCAGCCACTGATGTTGCACTTTGGTCAATGTGAATTGCCTATACCGTCACAGAGCCATCATGTTTTATGGTGTCATGTTTTATGCCGTCTCTGAATCTCCTCGCGAGGTGGTTCAGAGATAGCACTGAACCGTCTCAACTCCTGCGTGAAAGGCTATGCCAGCACTGAAGCGCTATAGTGGGCGTGTCCCATGTGACTGTATACCTAACGTGTTGGGTATTTTTGTTGTCGGTGTTACACGCTTTCATTTTTTTCAAATACAGAGGCTGATCAAGAATGAGGTTGTAATTGAAATAAGTTAAGGAACTGTTAACATTACGGGCTGACAAGGAGGTGAATACACAAATAGAAGGGATGGTGCGTGATGTTGTAATTCATGGGCAAATCGGCGTTGCCATGAAAACGATCTCTTGACTGACAGGTTTGAAAGTTGTACTCACATGATCCCTTTGGCTGTGTGAAAGGGTTATGACGATATTATACCGGCATAGATTGCGCAGTTTCGTGCTGTGTGAATGGGTATTTTAAAGAATTTTTTTAACGTCTCAGAGACGTGGCATTCCTGAGTTCGTATACTCGTGTTGGCACTCTGCCCCGTGGCAGTCACCTGATTTCCGTGTGAAACAGTAAATGAGTAAGCTCTGCAAAAAACTTCAAAAAGCTGCTGTTCAGGGAGCGTACTTTAATAAAGTTAACAATGTCACTACTTCCTTCAGCACTGCCATGAGATCAGGGGCAATACCCTTGGATGCCAAAGCTTTGTGGCGAATGAAACAGTGATTCCATCCACCAGGTGCTTCGGATATTCTTTTCACTCTACTTACCTGTGATATTTGCTGCACCATCACTTGTAATTCCTTTGCAAAGCCCAATCCAATTTGTATTTTCCAACTATGAGTCAGTCAGTGCTTCACATATCTTTTCTCATGTTGTAGTGGTAGGTAAAGACAAACAACACAGCAAATCTTCCATTAAGTCATCTTGCCATACACACCTCACGTGAACTAACACTGTAGCACAATTTGAAATATCAGTAGACTTGTCAAGTTGGATAGCTAGCAAAGTTACCAGCTGACTGTAACTGAGTAATAAGCTGGGCTTCCAAATGCTCCGCAATGTAACATATACCTTTCAATTTTTCTGCAGTCTTCTCATCGAAAATTGTACAAACCATATCCAAAGCTGCTGGAAGAATTCGTTTTTTGGCAACTGTACGGGCCATTTCCAGTTTTGCAAATTCCATTGTTTTCTACTTATTTATTTATTTATTTTTTAACTTATGCTAGTATTTTGATACCCAGTATGAGAGAAGAACCCAATACAACTGCACAATACTTGCGTTGCGTTGCACGTACTTGTACAGAGATACAACATCATTTAGAATAATTTTGATTTTTTCTGCGTATAATTCCCTGGGGTGTAAATAATTCATGCAATTATATTCAGAAAGCATATTAGACTGCATGCAATTATATTCAGAAAGCATATTAGAATGTATGACACGACACACTTTTAAATACAACAATGTTCCTGTTTGCTTGTGTGGTTCTATTTTCTGCTTATCTCGCTTATTCTGCTTATTTGCACATGAGAGCAAATTGAGGACTAACATGTGACATGACCTAGCAGACTGACATGAGAGCAGAGTGAGGACTAACATGTGACATGACCTAGCAGACTGACATGAGAGCAAAGTGAGGACTAACATGTGACATGACCTAGCAGACTGACATGAGAGCAAAGTGAGGACTAACATGTGACATGACCTAGCAGACTGACATGAGAGCAGAGTGAGGACTAACATGTGACATGACCTAGCAGACTAACCTGACAGCAAAGTGAGGACTAACATGTGACATGACCTAGCAGACTAACCTGACAGCAAAGTGAGGACTAACATGTGACATGACCTAGCAGACTAACCTGACAGCAAAGTGAGGACTAACATGTGACATGACCTAGCAGACTAACCTGACAGCAAAGTGAGGACTAACATGTGACATGACCTAGCAGACTAACCTGACAGCAAATTGAGGACTAACATGTGACATGACCTAGCAGACTAACCTGACAGCAAATTGAGGACTAACATGTGACATGACCTAGCAGACTGACATGAGAGCAAAGTGAGGACTAACATTAGCATTAACTGGAGAAATCGGCTGTTTTGTACATTTGTGTCCAAATAGAGTTATGACAGAAACAGTATACTATACAGTATCAATAACTTTCCTCTATATACAACATACAGTGTGAAAGGCTGTACCTAGACTTCTTAAGTGTCCGAATTGTGCATTTTTCAGTATTGTACATACTGGTTTATGTTTTAATACTACAATTCCCTAACAAACATGTTTCATCACATAATTAGTGCTTCCATCACTGAAATTAAAAAACAGGCAAATGAAGAGGCTTTCCAGCTGCAAGATCTTGCAGCTGGTACCGTTGTAGCAGGTTTCACTGAGTTGCTCATCTTGCAGCTGGTACAGTTATATTGCTAATTTTACTGAGTTGCTGTGACAGAGATCGAATGAGTCTTAGTGTTAGATCTCCCTCTCGACCTGTGAGAGCACGGTATACGAGGAACAGAGTACCCTTAATGAAATGGCACGACAATTTATTCCGTAGGGTAGATGGAAGTCGGTCAGTTCGGAAGGGGGCGGAGCCATGGCACCCGAGCTCAGTGACCCAGACGGTAAGCGGCGTGGCATCCGAGGACTGGAGGAGCGGATGCGCTCGTTAACCTCGGGGTCATGGGCGAGGGTATAAATAGGGGGCATGGCTTGAGTGATCTGTTCCTTTGCATATGGTTAAATTATATGACCAAGAAGGAGCCCGTTTGTGAAATCGACCGTGAGTGTTTTGTGTCTGTGTCCTAACACTGTGTGTCTTGTGTGTTGTTTCACTAAAGATTACTGAGCACGATCCGGAGCTGCAGCCGCAGGCCAGCGACAAACCCGGACTTCACCACTCACCTTTTCACTACTGGAACTGTCTGTTGTTTGCACCTTTTAGCACTTGAATCACGCACTGTCTTTGTGTTTGTGTTTAGTGTGGGTGTCGGAACGGGACTTTGGGGTTGCGGGTCAAACCCGTAGGATTATAACGAGAAGTGATATACGCCGCTATATCACTTCCAGCACCATTATTATTTACAGGTTTTGCCTTGAGGCTCTGGACATTTATTAATTTAAATAAACACCCTTGCACCTGTATCAACGTTGGTCTGTGTGATTATTCTGCACTGCACTCACCTGCATGTCATTACCACTTTGCCACACGTGGTTGTCAGAAGTAAGGATGGACTACGCAACACTGTCGGTGCTGCTGGAGCAGCTGGACAGCAGACGGGAGGGGGAGGAAAGACGGAGAGAGGAGAGGTACACTGCGCTGATCGAGAGGGTCGGGCTGGCAATACCTCCCACAGCATCAGCGGAACGCGGCTTCATAGCGCCCAAAGCCAGGACGCATAAAATGACGGCGGATGATGATCCAGAGGCATACCTGGTGGCATTTGAGCGGCTGGCTACCACCGCGTCATGGCCCCGACAGTTCTGGGCAAGCCAGCTGGGACCCTGCCTGATTGGGGAAGCGCAGGCAGCCTACCAGGCGATGGGGGATGACGACGCCGCTCAATATGACCTGGTAAAGCTGGCTATTCTCCGCCGTCTTAACATTACGGAGGAAACGCACCGAGTGAGGTTCAGGGAGTACAGGAGGTCCCCGAACGTACGCCCCAGGGTGGTCGCGCAGAAGCTCTGTGACCACATGATACACTGGCTCACCCCGGCGCTAAAAACAACTGCCCAGATGGGGGAGGCCATCGTCATTGAGCAGTTTTGTCATGTGGTCGGCGCCGAGACCCAAGGATGGATACGGCGCCACAACCCCGACACCCTGGAACAGGCAGTCAAGCTCGCTGAGGACTTCGAGGACTCCCTGGTATCCGCCCAGACCGGGCTACTCACCCCGCTACCTCAACGGAGCAGCCGAGCCCCACCTCCTCTCTCTGCTCCATCAGCCCCACCACCAGGACCGGTTCAACGACCTCCGAGAGCACCAACCCCAATGGGCGACCTTGCCTCCTCTTCATGGAGACCAAGGTCGGCCCCCAGCGGGGGTAGAGGTGCTGCCCCTGCCCCGTTGCCATACCAGCAGCGGGACAGACCATTTAACACTGTGCCCTCCTTTCCCCCTACCTGTTTTAGGTGCCGCCAGCCGGGACATCAGGCTAGGTCATGCCCATCTGCGATGGAGTGTGACGTGGCCGTCTGTAATCTGGCATCTGAAGCGGGTGAGCGAGGGAAAAATGGTCGGGAGGGGCCTTGTATTGTTAAGGTGATTTTTGAAAATGTGAAAACCCATGCATTAGTGGACACAGGGTGTGGTCAGACCTTAATTAGAGCATCTCTCTTAGGCGGTATGGTGTGGCAGCCACAAGGTCAGGTGGCGATCTCCTGTATCCATGGAGACACGGCAACATACCCCACAGTAAAAGCATATTTATCGGTCGGTCCGATGAAACGTTCCCTGGTAGTTGGGGTAGCGGAAAGGTTACCACATCCCATTATTCTGGGTCGGGACTGGCCCAACTATAAAGATTTATTGAAATTAAGGGCAGTCCCGGCCATACACGCAAATGTGGCAGAAAAAGTAGAAGGGGAAATGATTGGTAATGTTTTTCCCTTTCAAGCGGAAATGTTCTCTTCCCTGTTCCGGCCGAAAAAAACAAACAAAGAGAGAAGGCTGCGGAAATGGGAGGGAGCGTTAATGAGACAAGGCTGGGGGCTGGTGGGAGCCTGTTATAACGGTGAAAAACGTCAGTCAAAGGGGGTCGGAACGCAGTGTGACCGAGAGGGCGAGGTTACTGGGCCATCAAGGGTAGATGTTACTCCCGCCCCGCTCAATATACCGGACATGTGGCACTCGAATGTGAACCTAGTGTGGGAGCAGGACAATGACCCATCACTGGTGCACATTCGGGGACAGGTCCGGTCCATTGAAGGTAAGGATGTTGAAGGCGCTGGGGCACTAGTATTTCCACACTTCATTATCAAGGGGCAATTACTATATAGGGTAAACCTTGCCGCGGGCACAGGACATCCTGTAACACAATTATTGGTTCCCCCGTCTTGTCGGCTGGAGGTCATGAGGCTGGCGCATGATATCCCTTTTGCGGGGCACCTCGGAGTTGACAAGACAAGGGAACGGATATTGGCTCGATTCTTTTGGCCAGGTGTTTATAAAGAAGTGTCGAAATATGTAGCCACATGCCCAGACTGCCAGAGAGTAGCGCCGGGTCGAGTGCGCCCCGCCCCTTTGGTCCCACTGCCGATTATTTCCACCCCCTTTGAACGCATCGCAGTGGACATAGTCGGCCCTTTGCTACCTTCTGACTCCGGGTATACGCATATATTAGTGGTGGTAGATTACGCAACGCGATACCCAGAGGCAGTTCCATTGAGGTCCACTAGTGCTGCTGCGATAGCCAAAGAACTAGTGCAGATTATGGCAAGAGTAGGGATCCCCAACGAGATATTGACTGATCATGGAACTAATTTCTTGTCAAATACGCTACAGCAGGTATATAAATTACTAAAAATACGTCCCATCAGAACGTCGGTTTACCATCCACAGACGGACGGTTTGGTGGAACGTTTTAATCAGACTCTAAAGGCGATGCTGAGACGATTTGTGAATCAGGAGCAAAAACATTGGGCATCGCTCCTTCCCTACCTCCTTTTTGCAGTGAGAGAGGTGCCGCAGAGTTCGACAGGGTTCTCCCCCTTCGAGCTCTTGTACGGCCGACAGCCTCGCTGCATCCTCGATCTGTTGAGAGAGGGGTGGGAGGAGCACAAAGGCTCGTCCAAAAATGTAGTGCAGCATGTGCTCCTACTGAGAGATCGCCTAGATTTGGTCGGTCGTTTGGCCCAAGACAATCTCAGATCGGCTCAGCATCGACAACAGCAGCATTACAATCAAAATGCATTAATCCGAACTTTTCGACCGGGAGACAAGGTAATGCTGCTACTTCCCTCAGCGGAATCCAAACTATGTGCTAAATGGCAAGGGCCATATGAGGTGATTCGGGCTATAGGAAAGGTGAATTACGAAATTAAACAGCCCGATCGCCGTAACAAAAAAGAAATTTATCACATAAATTTATTAAAGCCCTGGCAGGCAAGAGAGGTGTTATTTATAGCCCCAGGCAATATAGAGGATGATTTAAGGCCCGTGCTACAACCCTCTAGCACAAAGAACATTTCGATGGGGGAACAGTTACTTCCTGATCAGCAACGTGAACTACGCAGGTTAATTGAGGAATTTAGCGATGTTTTTTCTAACACGCCCGGTAGAACTAACCTCGCTGAATATGACATTATCTCTCCCCCAGGTGTCACAGTGCGAGAGAGACCTTACCGGGTCCCGGAAAGTCGACGGAGTGGCGTTCGCAAAGAGGTATGGGACATGCTCGAACTTGGGGTGATTGAGCCTTCCAGGAGCGAGTGGTGCAGTCCAATTGTGATAGTGGCCAAAAAGGACGGCACCAACCGCTTCTGCGTTGATTTCCGCAAGGTAAACGCTATTGCCAAGTTTGATGCGTATCCCATGCCTCGGGTCGACGAACTCCTAGATAGACTGGGGACGGCGAGGTTCATCTCCACTCTGGATCTGACGAAAGGATATTGGCAGATCCCGTTAACTCGTAGGTCTAGAGAGAAAACCGCATTTTCAACACCAGAGGGGCTGTTTCATTTTACAACCATGCCGTTTGGGTTACATGGTGCGCCTGCTGCCTTCCAGAGACTGATGGACCAGGTTTTACACCCACATCGTGAATATGCGGCAGCGTATATTGATGATGTGGTCATTTACAGCTCCACCTGGCGAGAGCATTTGGCTAGGATCACAGCCGTCCTTCAGTCTCTAAGGGCAGCCCGGCTGACAGCTAACTTGCGAAAATGTGCGTTTGCCAAAAGAGAAACACAATATTTGGGATTTGTAATGGGGAATGGCAGGGTGAAACCCGTTGTCTCCAAGGTCCAGGCCTTGGTAGACGCGGCAATCCCCAAAACCAAGGCTCAAGTGCGGTCGCTACTGGGGTTAGCCGGTTATTACCGCCGCTTTATCCCCGAGTATGCCACAGTGGTTAATCCCTTAGTTGACCTCACCAAAAAGAGCGCACCAAATTTAATTAAATGGTCAGAAGAATGTCAGGGGGCGTTTAATACTGTTAAGCAGAGACTTTGCCAGGCCCCTGCTCTCATCACTCCAGACTTCACTAAGAGATTCATCCTCCACACCGATGCTTCGGATGTCGGTTTGGGTGCAGTCCTGTCTCAAATGGTAGGCGGAGTAGAACACCCTGTTTTGTACATAAGTAAAAAAATGCTCCCTCGGGAGCGCAACTACTCCGTCGTCGAAAAAGAGTGTTTGGCCATGAAATGGGCTACTCACTCTTTAAGATACTACCTGCTGGGACACTCATTTGATCTTGTCACTGACCACGCCCCACTCAAGTGGTTAAGCACAATGAAGGACAGCAATGCCCGGATAACTCGGTGGTATCTGGCATTGCAGCCCTTCATGTACCATATGGTACACCGTGCAGGGAAAGACCACCAAAATGCGGATTATTTTTCCCGGGAGGGGGGAGTAATGGGAAAGGTAGGTTTAGCCGAGTGTTCCTTCGGCTCCACTCTGAGCGGTGGGATATGTGACAGAGATCGAATGAGTCTTAGTGTTAGATCTCCCTCTCGACCTGTGAGAGCACGGTATACGAGGAACAGAGTACCCTTAATGAAATGGCACGACAATTTATTCCGTAGGGTAGATGGAAGTCGGTCAGTTCGGAAGGGGGCGGAGCCATGGCACCCGAGCTCAGTGACCCAGACGGTAAGCGGCGTGGCATCCGAGGACTGGAGGAGCGGATGCGCTCGTTAACCTCGGGGTCATGGGCGAGGGTATAAATAGGGGGCATGGCTTGAGTGATCTGTTCCTTTGCATATGGTTAAATTATATGACCAAGAAGGAGCCCGTTTGTGAAATCGACCGTGAGTGTTTTGTGTCTGTGTCCTAACACTGTGTGTCTTGTGTGTTGTTTCACTAAAGATTACTGAGCACGATCCGGAGCTGCAGCCGCAGGCCAGCGACAAACCCGGACTTCACCACTCACCTTTTCACTACTGGAACTGTCTGTTGTTTGCACCTTTTAGCACTTGAATCACGCACTGTCTTTGTGTTTGTGTTTAGTGTGGGTGTCGGAATTGGACTTTGGGGTTGCGGGTCAAACCCGTAGGATTATAACGAGAAGTGATATACGCCGCTATATCACTTCCAGCACCATTATTATTTACAGGTTTTGCCTTGAGGCTCTGGACATTTATTAATTTAAATAAACACCCTTGCACCTGTATCAACGTTGGTCTGTGTGATTATTCTGCACTGCACTCACCTGCACGTCATTACCACTTTGCCACAGTTGCTCATCTTGCAGCTGGTACAGTTATATTGCTAATTTTACTGAGTTGCTCATCTTGCAGCTGGTACAGTTATATTGCTAATTTCACTGAGTTGCTGATTTTGCAGCTGGTACAGTTATATTGCTAATTTTACTGAGTTGCTCATCTTGCAGCTGGTACAGTTATATTGCTGATCTCACTGAGTTGCTGATTTTGCAGCTGGTACAGTTATATTGCTAATTTTACTGAGTTGCTCATCTTGCAGCTGGTACAGTTATATTGCTAATTTTACTGAGTTGCTCATCTTGCAGCTGGTACAGTTATATTGCTAATTTCACTGAGTTGCTGATTTTGCAGCTGGTACAGTTATATTGCTAATTTTACTGAGTTGCTCATCTTGCAGCTGGTACAGTTATATTGCTGATCTCACTGAGTTGCTGATTTTGCAGCTGGTACAGTTATATTGCTAATTTTACTGAGTTGCTCATCTTGCAGCTGGTACAGTTATATTGCTAATTTTACTGAGTTGCTGATTTTGCAGCTGGTACAGTTATATTGCTGATCTCACTGAGTTGCTGATTTTGCAGCTGGTACAGTTATATTGCTAATTTTACTGAGTTGCTCATCTTGCAGCTGGAACAGTTGTATTGCTAATTTTACTGAGTTGCTGATTTTGCAGCTGGTACAGTTATATTGCTGATCTCACTGAGTTGCTGATTTTGCAGCTGGTACAGTTATATTGCTAATTTTACTGAGTTACTCATCTTGGCTGGGGACCCATAGGGAGCGCTGCATTACTTTGCATTCTTGCGGATTATAGAGGAACATTGTTTGGTGCTGGTTCACCTCACCACCTGTCAGAGGCCAGACGAGAGCAAGGGGAGACCTGTCAGAATGATCTCTCGCCTCCGGGCTTCAGTCACATGGAACCATCCACAGCTTAGCTTTGAAAGGTCAATGAATAGGCAGCGTGAATAGAGGCCGGCTGCTGATCATGTGTCTTCCTGAGTCACAATGTGAGTTGCAGTGGTGAGGCAACATTCAAATTGGGGTAAACAGTCAGTGGAGCGATCTTCAACCAAAAACACTTTGATATTTAGAAGAGCAAACATTTTTCAATGCCAGTTCTACAGTGTATACTGTTTCCATTGGGTGCAAGATTAAGTTAGGATGTTGCAGATTTAATGTTAGGTGTATTGATTGTATTCAGGAGAAAGGCGGGGAGAATCAGAGAGAAGGACAGTGATTGGCAGGGTCGTCTTTAGTGGGTTCTCCCATTATTATCCAGACCAGTATGTGGTAGGAAGGGATGCTCCTTCTGTGCTCAAATACAGTTACTCATCTCATTCCTAAATGACATTGTTATCAGTCTCCTGGGTGTATTTGTGAAAGTTAAAACTTTCTGAGTAGGACACAACATGTTGAGAACATTTAAATCATCATAAATAAAACCCCATCTAATTTGTCTAATACTGGGCTGGTGGTGTTATACATTATTACAGTACTGAGACATGTAACAGCTTATTCAGACCCTCGTGTCATATGACTATAATAGACATGCAGTTTGGGGTTGTATGCTGCTGAAATAATGTAATAAGAATAAATGTAACTGACAATGTAGACACACATTTCAATTGTAATGGTATCCATGTTGCTGCTGTGTGATCATCATGACAGAGTGCCAGGGGAACGCTCTGGTGTTCTGCTTCAATGGCTGATGACGAGTACATGCTGTTAAAGACCCTGTACTCTACTGAATATAAAGGAGTCTCATAACAACATGTCTCCTGTGAGGTGCAGAGAAGCAGAGCTTGACAGACAGGATACAGGCTGGACGGGATATTGGTGATATCAGAATAGTGACTTGCTAATACCCTCTACAGTGTATAGAATATGATGCACTTTGAATTAAAAGACAATGACCAGGCATTGGCAGATGTGCCACATTGGTAGAACTTTATTAAAGAAAATTGCCCAGAGACACTTGTCTCCTCCATATTGCAGCCAATCATTTCCTAAACTGTACACAGTTTAGTTTGTATTGATGACTCTGGTTCAGGATTGAATTCACAATAAAATAGTTATTTTCTTCTTATAAGCAGTGTGTTACTGAGGAGACGCTATAGGTTGCCTTAGCATATGCATTTCGTATCTTGCCATATGAGACCTGCACAGAAACAAACTGATAATATTTATTAGAGAACCGTGCAAGGGCTGACACTGCTGGAAGCCTGTGACGAATTATTCTGAGTGAAATGAGGGCTCCTGGCGTACAAGCACTGACATTGCTGGAAGCCGGCAACTCATTTTTTCAGCAGTCAGTCTGAGTGGCCTTGTTAATCACAAACTGGTATCTTCTAATTACAAGGGATTAGTGCACATGCAAGCCTAGAATAAAAGAACAATGGTGCACAGGAAATGAGGCATGAAAAGCCAATTTCCTTCCCTAAAATTTGGCATTTGATTTATCTCGTCTAATTAGGTGTTTGCTATTTAATATCATGCACTGCGAAAACTGTAACAAAAAGCCCCAGTAATTAATAGCTCATAAAAGCCTTTTCTGACTGTTTCAGTAGGGAAACAAGTCCCAGGTCAACTTGAATATTAAAAAAGCTGCTGCTGAAAGGACTGGCATGGTGACTGATCATGGAAACCCTGGAGACACAGGTTTGAACTGATTTGGTGCACTGGGGCTCCACACCCTCTGTCTGACCCAACTGTACTTACTGGCACATGGGGAGTGTGGGGGGAATGGGACTACTTAGTGAGGAGCCAATATCTGTTTTGTAATACCACAGGAATAACATCTGAATACCCCAGGAATACCACCTGAATACCACAGAAATAGCACCTGAATACCACAGGAATACCACTGAATACCACAGGAATAACACCTGAATACCACAGGAATACCACAGAATACCACAGGAATAACACCTGAATACCACAGGAATACCATCTGAATACCACAGAAATACCACCTGAATACCACAGGAATACCACAGAAATAGCACCTGAATACCACAGGAATACCACTGAATACCACAGGAATAACACCTGAATACCACAGGAATACCACAGAAATACCACCTGAATACCACAGGAATAACACCTGAATACCAGGAATAACACCTGAATACCACAGGAATACCACAGGAATACCACCTGAATACCACAGGAATACCACCTGAATACCACAGAAATACCACCTGAATACCACAGAAATAGCACCTGAATACCACAGGAATACCACTGAATACCACAGGAATAACACCTGAATACCACAGGAATACCACAGAAATACCACCTGAATACCACAGGAATAACACCTGAATACCAGGAATAACACCTGAATACCACCGGAATACCACAGGAATACCACCTGAATACCACAGAAATAGCACCTGAATACCACAGGAATACCACTGAATACCACAGGAATAACACCTGAATACCACAGAAATACCACCTGAATACCACATAAATAGCACCTGAATACCACAGGAATAACACCTGAATACCACAGGAATACCACTGAATACCAGGAATAACACCTGAATACCACAGGAATACCACCTGAATACCACAGGAATACCATCTGAATACCACCCGTCCTCTCCAGCTCATCCAGAACTCCGCTGCTTGCCTGGTGTTCTCTCTGCCTCGCTTCTCCCACACAACTCCACTACTCCACTGGCTCCCGATCACCGCTCGCATCCAGTTCAAGACTCTTATACTAGCCTACAGATGCCTTGACCAGACTGCACCCAGCTACCTCCAGACTCTCATCTCTCCCTACACCCCCACTCGACCTCTCCGCTCCGCCTGCACTAGAAGACTGGCTCTACCTCCTTTACGCTCCCCTGCCTCCAGAGCCCGCTCCTTCTCCACCCTCGCCTCGCAGTGGTGGAATGACCTTCCTACAGATGTCAGGACTGCCCAGTCCCTGACCACCTTCTGGTGCCTCCTCAAGACTCAACTCTTCAGAAAGCACCTGTAGAACTCCTCTGTTTTTCCCCTGGGGAGACTTATCACCCTTCCTTAAATGCGCTTTACTTGCTCTTATCTGCCCCCTATTTTACTGCATTTAATCCTGTACTTTAGAGTACTGTAATCTGTCAAGTGTTATTTAATCTGTAGTATTTTGTTTTTAATTATATCCTGATGTAACTATCACTGACACTGTTATCTGCTCCGTTATTGAATCGTATTTTGTCACACTTGTACTTGCTTGAACCAAAGTCATTGTATCACCCTGGATAAGGGCGTCTGCTAAGAAATAAATAATAATAATAATAATAACACCCAAATACCACAGAAATAGCACCTGAATACCACAGGAATAACACGTGAATATCATATGCACTTCCTCTGAGTTCTGAGGTACAGTAATTCATTTTGAATTCAGCCCTGTTAATTCATGTGGATTTAATTACCCCTATTCATTCCATGTTCCTTTGTAACAAATGATGTTGGACGAGTGTATAAAGGCAGGCATTCATGCATGAATTAACACTTCTCACAATCCCTGGTGGGTGTAAGAGATTCAGTTATTATTCATTTGGTATTCAGACGGAATTCATTATGAATTTGTGGCAATTATTTTAAAGTGTTACCTGTCGAGTTGAATTAAACAGTATTAATTCAAGGGCGTCTGTTAATAAATAAATAATAATAAATAATATTAATTACACAAAGTTATTCATTCAAAAAATTGATTTTGTCTGACAAACTATAAAACCTATATTCCGGTTCAATCTTTGCATTCACAATCTATATAAAAAAACAAATACATTTGACTTAGGATATTACACTTCCAATGTAAGACCCCGGTTTCAGTGCATGTACTCAAGTCTTTAACTGGAATACATGCACTAGTCCGATTTTTTTAATAGAGAAAATGACAAAATGAGAAACAAACTGTAAAATTCTTTCAAAAACCAGAAGTTCACTGAAGAGTAGAGTTCACGCTTTGAATATCCCTTTGTATTTCCAAACTCGCTGCACCTCTCACCAGTGTATTGCAGTCAACGCAAAGAGAAACATCTTAAACAAATAACTGATGTCAGAGCAAAACAAGAACACCGCCAGGAATTACAGGAAAGAAGTGGCTGCCCGTTTGTTTGTGGGAACAGTGCTGTGATGCAGGTCAGAGAGAGGTGGCTGTTTACTTGTCAAGCTAGTGAGTCTGTGCAGAGTACTGCTTCTTCAGTCAGTTGTACTTCATTGCCTTTGATCTAGAATTTTAATCACGTAACCCCCAGCCAATAGAAACCCAACTGTGACAGTACATTCACAAGGACGAAAAAACCAGAGGACGAGAAAAACCAGAGGACGAGAAAAACCAGAGGATGAGAAAAAACAGGCAAGAAAAACCAGAGGACGGGAAAAACCAGACGAGGAAAACCAGAGGATGAGAAAAACAGATGAGGAAAACCAGAGGAAGAGAAAAAACAGGCAAGAAAAACCCGAGGACGAGAAAAAACAGGCAAGAAAAACCCGAGGACTAGAAAAACCAGACGAGGAAAACCAGAGGATGAGAAAAAACAGACATGAAAAACCCGAGGACGAGAAAAAACCAGACGAGGAAAACCAGAGGATGAGAAAAAACAGGCTTGAAAAACCAGAGGATGAGAAAAACCAGAGGAAGAGAAAAAACAGGCAAGAAAAACCCAAGGACGAGAAAAACCAGACGAGGAAAACCAGAGGATGAGAAAAAACCAGAGGATGAGAAAAACCAGAGGACAAGAAAAAACAGAGGACGAGAAAAACCCGAGGACGAGAAAAACCAGAGGACGAGAAAAACCAGAGGACAAGAAAAAACAGAGGCCGAGAGAAAAACAGATGAGAAAAACCAGAGGACAAGAAAAAACCAGAGGACGAGAAAAAACAGAGGACAAGAAAAAACAGAGGACGAGAAAAAAACAGATGAGAAAAACCAGAGGACGAGAAAAACCAGAGGACGAGAAAAACCAGACGAGAAAAACCAGAGGACGAGAAAAACCAGAGGACGAGAAAAACCAGAAGACGAGAAAAACCAGAGGATGAGAAAAAACAGAGGACGAGAAAAACCCGAGGACGAGAAAAACCAGAGGATGAGAAAAACCAGAGGACAAGAAAAAACAGAGGACAAGAAAAACCAGAGGACAAGAAAAACCAGAGGATGAGAAAACCAGAGGACGAGAAAAAACAGAGGACGAGAAAAAATAGAGGATGAGAAAAACCAGAGGACGAGAAAAAAACAGATGAGAAAAACCAGAGGACAAGAAAAACCCGAGGATGAGAAAAACCAGAGGACAAGAAAAACCCGAGGATGAGAAAAACCAGAGGACGAGAAAAAACAGAGGACAAGAAAAACCAGAGGACAAGAAAAAACAGAGGATGAGAAAAACCAGAGGACGAGAAAAACCAGAGGATGAGAAAAACCAGAGGACGAGAAAAAACAGAGGACGAGAAAAAATAGAGGATGAGAAAAACCAGAGGACGAGAAAAAAACAGATGAGAAAAACCAGAGGACGAGAAAAAACAGAGGACGAGAAAAACCAGACGAGAAAAACCAGAGGACAAGAAAAAACCAGAGGACGAGAAAAAAACAGAGGACGAGAAAAACCAGACAAGAAAAACCCGAGGATGAGAAAAACCAGAGGACGAGAAAAACCAGAGGACGAGAAAAACCAGAGGATGAGAAAAAACAGAGGATGAGAAAAAATAGAGGATGAGAAAAACCAGATGAGAAAAAACAGAGGACAAGAAAAACTGTGTCACTCTTATAAAGAGGTCATAACCAAGGTTTAAAATGTTTTTTTTTAAATAAATACAAATTCTTGCGAACATTCTCACCCATATTGTTTTGCTGTTGATCAGTTTTTCTTGCCACAGTTTTGCTTCAGGTAATAGGACCCGTCTGCACAGCAGACACCACATGGAGTCCTGTTACCTACAGCACAGGAAGTCAATCATGAAACTGTGGCAGATTAAATGGGCTGCACTGCAATCAAAGTAATAATAAAGACTGGAAAGCAAAAAAGATAGCAAACCCAAAACAATAAGACTTTCGAGAATGTGGTTATATTTTAATGAGGGGTAAGAAAAACAAATTGTGAAGCTTTGGTTATCATCCCTTCAAAATCATGTGTGAACAGCCAGTGGGAACATACAGTAGATGACAGTGAGGCTACATTAGCAGCTGTGGATACTGCTAGTATAACATTGTCTTCCTTCCAGGTGAAAGTCATGCTGCGAATCTGCCCAGCCCCAGCAGGGGTCACCTCAGAGTCCAATTCCTTCTTGAAAGTCGACCCCCGTAAAAAGCAGATCACCCTGTTTGACCCAGCCACCAACGGCCCCCAGAATACTACGCGGGGCAGCCAGGTGCCACCGAAGATGTTCGCCTTTGATGCAGTCTTCCCACATGATGCCTCGCAGGTTAGTGAAAGGGGTGCACATGTCACATTATTACTCTGTGATGCCTCGCAGGTTAGTGAAAGGGGTGCACATGTCACATTATTACTCTGTGATGCCTCGCAGGTTAGTGAAAGGGGTGCACACGTCACATTATTACTCTATGATGCCTCGCAGGTTAGTGAAAGGGGTGCACACGTCACATTATTACTCTATGATGCCTCGCAGGTTAGTGAAAGGGGTGCACACGTCACATTATTACTCTGTGATGCCTCGCAGGTTAGTGAAAGGGGTGCAAACGTCACATTATTACTCTATGATGCCTCGCAGGTTAGTGAAAGGGGTGCACATGTCACATTATTACTCTGTGATGCCTCGCAGGTTAGTGAAAGGGGTGCACATGTCACATTATTACTCTATGATGCCTCGCAGGTTAGTGAAAGGGGTGCACACGTCACATTATTACTCTGTGATGCCTCGCAGGTTAGTGAAAGGGGTGCACATGTCACATTATTACTCTATGATGCCTCGCAGGTTAGTGAAAGGGGTGCACACGTCACATTATTACTCTGTGATGCCTCGCAGGTTAGCGAAAGGGGTGCACATGTCACATTATTACTCTATGATGCCTCGCAGGTTAGTGAAAGGGGTGCACACGTCACATTATTACTCTATGATGCCTCGCAGGTTAGTGAAAGGGGTGCACACGTCACATTATTACTCTGTGATGCCTCGCAGGTTAGTGAAAGGGGTGCACATGTCACATTATTACTCTGTGATGCCTCGCAGGTTAGTGAAAGGGGTGCACACGTCACATTATTACTCTATGATGCCTCGCAGGTTAGTGAAAGGGGTGCACACGTCACATTATTACTCTGTGATGCCTCGCAGGTTAGTGAAAGGGGTGCACATGTCACATTATTACTCTGTGATGCCTCGCATGTTAGTGAAAGGGGTGCACATGTCACATTATTACTCTAAAGAAAGAACATTGGATTGGGCACGGCTGATAGAGGTACTATAGAACCCCCTTTTTCTGAACTGCCCGTGTGTCTGAACTGGAGAATTCTCCACAACATTTATCCACCCCTATTAAACTAATAGGAAATAAACTCCCCGTTGGCTTTATCTGAGCACCCGCACATACAACCTTCTTATGACAATGGAGCACTTTGGATAAAAGGGGTTTACACAACTTCAGAGGTCTGGATCACCACTAATATTCAAGGATATGCTTCAAATAAAATGCACACATCCAAAAGCATACTTAGATTACGAGGTAGTGAGTCCCCGTGGTAACGCACCCCCTACAGGGGTCTTTTTGCGAAGTTTGAATGTAGTCGTATGGAATCATTGCAGGATCAGGTTCCTGTGTCATACACCGGTGTGTCGATCTACTGTATGTGTTTTTAGTGAATGTATGTATCTGTCTTCATACCTGTCTACCTTTCTGTCTGTCTGTCTGTCTAGTTAACGTTCTAGTGGTCTGTCTGTCTGTGTGTCTGTCCAGCTAACTGCAAATCCAACATAAGGTAGGACAGGCATGCATCGTTTCTGTTTGTTTCTCCTTACATATTGCGTAGTTCAGGAATATTGAACAGTTAGCCAAATACATACAGTATGAAGTATAGCATCAAGCTTGAATAAATACACATAGTAAAATCTTTGAAAGAGAGTATCTATACTGAATGCTAAAATAGTGTAACCCTTAAATCCTTTGTTTGTGGTAATGAGGGAGGGGTTCCTATAGGAGTTTAACATACACAATCAGTGTTTGTGGTAGCGAGGGAGGGGTTCCTGCAGGAGTTTAATATACACAATCCCGTGTGGTAGCGAGGAAGGGGTTCCTGAAGGAGTTTAATATACACAATCCCATGTGGTAGCGAGGGAGGGGTTCCTGAAGGAGTTTAATATACACAATCCCGTGTGGTAGCGAGGGAGGGGTTCCTATAGGAGTTTAATATACACAATCCCATGTGGTAGCGAGGGAGGGGTTCCTGAAGGAGTTTAATATACACAATCCCGTGTGGTAGCGAGGGAGGGGTTCCTAAAGGAGTTTAATATACACAATCCCATGTGGTAGCGAGGGAGGGGTTCCTGAAGGAGTTTAATATACACAATCCTGTGTGGTAGCGAGGGAGGGGTTCCTGAAGGAGTTTAATATACACAATCCCGTGTGGTAGCGAGGGAGGGGTTCCTGAAGGAGTTTAATATACACAATCCCATGTGGTAGCGAGGGAGGGGTTCCTGAAGGAGTTTAATATACACAATCCCATGTGGTAGCGAGGGAGGGGTTCCTGAAGGAGTTTAATATACACAATCCCATGTGGTAGCGAGGGAGGGGTTCCTGAAGGAGTTTGATATACACAATCCCGTGTGGTAGCGAGAGAGGGGTTCCTATAGGAGTTTAATATACACAATCCCATGTGGTAGCGAGGGAGGGGTTCCCATAGGAGTTTGATATACACAATCCCGTGTGGTAGCGAGGGAGGGGTTCCTATAGGAGTTTAATATACACAATCCCATGTGGTAGCGAGGGAGGGGTTCCTGAAGGAGTTTAATATACACAATCCCATGTGGTAGCGAGGGAGGGGTTCCTGAAGGAGTTTAATATACACAATCCCATGTGGTAGCGAGGGAGGGGTTCCTGAAGGAGTTTAATATACACAATCCTGTGTGGTAGCGAGGGAGGGGTTCCTATAGGAGTTTGATATACACAATCCCATGTGGTAGCGAGGGAGGGGTTCCTAAAGGAGTTTAATATACACAATCTTGTGTGGTAGCGAGGGAGGGGTTCCTATAGGAGTTTAATATACACAATCCCGTGTGGTAGCGAGGGAGGGGTTCCTGAAGGAGTTTAATATACACAATCCCATGTGGTAGCGAGGGAGGGGTTCCTGAAGGAGTTTAATATACACAATCCCATGTGGTAGCGAGGGAGGGGTTCCTATAGGAGTTTAATATACACAATCCCATGTGGTAGCGAGGGAGGGGTTCCTATAGGAGTTTAATATACACAATCCCATGTGGTAGCGAGGGAAGGGTTCCTGAAGGAGTTTAATATACACAATCCCATGTGGTAGCGAGGGAGGGGTTCCTGAAGGAGTTTAATATACACAATCCCGTGTGGTAGCGAGGGAGGGGTTCCTGAAGGAGTTTAATATACACAATCCCGTGTGGTAGCGAGGGAGGGGTTCCTGAAGGAGTTTAATATACACAATCCCGTGTGGTAGCGAGGGAGGGGTTCCTATAGGAGTTTAATATACACAATCCCGTGTGGTAGCGAGGGAGGGGTTCCTATAGGAGTTTAATATACACAATCCCGTGTGGTAGCGAGGGAGGGGTTCCTGAAGGAGTTTAATATACACAATCCTGTGTGGTAGCGAGGGAGGGGTTCCTATAGGAGTTTAATATACACAATCCCGTGTGGTAGCGAGGGAGGGGTTCCTATAGGAGTTAAATATACACAATCCCGTGTGGTAGCGAGGGAGGGGTTCCTATAGGAGTTTAATATACACAATCCCGTGTGGTAGCGAGGGAGGGGTTCCTATAGGAGTTTAATATACACAATCCCATGTGGTAGCGAGGGAGGGGTTCCTATAGGAGTTTAATATACACAATCCCGTGTGGTAGCGAGGGAGGGGTTCCTATAGGAGTTTAATATACACAATCCCGTGTGGTAGCGAGGGAGGGGTTCCTGAAGGAGTTTAATATACACAATCCTGTGTGGTAGCGAGGGAGGGGTTCCTATAGGAGTTTAATATACACAATCCCGTGTGGTAGCGAGGGAGGGGTTCCTATAGGAGTTTAATATACACAATCCCGTGTGGTAGCGAGGGAGGGGTTCCTATAGGAGTTTAATATACACAATCCCGTGTGGTAGCGAGGGAGGGGTTCCTATAGGAGTTTAATATACACAATCCCATGTGGTAGCGAGGGAGGGGTTCCTATAGGAGTTTAATATACACAATCCCATGTGGTAGCGAGGGAGGGGTTCCTATAGGAGTTTAATATACACAATCCCATGTGGTAGCGAGGGAGGGGTTCCTATAGGAGTTTAATATACACAATCCCATGTGGTAGCGAGGGAGGGGTTCCTATAGGAGTTTAATATACACAATCCCATGTGGTAGCGAGGGAGGGGTTCCTATAGGAGTTTAATATACACAATCCCATGTGGTAGCGAGGGAGGGGTTCCTATAGGAGTTTAATATACACAATCCTGTGTGGTAGCGAGGGAGGGGTTCCTAAAGGAGTTTAATATACACAATCCCATGTGGTAGCGAGGGAGGGGTTCCTGAAGGAGTTTAATATACACAATCCCATGTGGTAGCGAGGGTGGGGTCCCTGAAGGAGTTTAATATACACGTTTTACTGAAGACACCCAGCCTTCCCATAGGCTCCCAGCGTTGGAGACCAATGCATTTCCCAGGATAACTGCAGCACAGAGCCTGTGGCTTCCTGTTCTCTTGTCTGTGCCCATTCATCACAGTAACCTCTCCTGTGTCTCCGGACAGGCTGAAGTGAGCGCCGGCACGGTGGCGGAGGTCATCCAGTCCGTGGTGGACGGGGCGGACGGCTGTGTGTTCTGCTTCGGACACACCAAGCTCGGTCAGTGCAGCCTTTCACTGGACACACTGGTCAGCCTGGTCTCTCCACAGACTTCTTAACAGGGCCAGTTAGTCATTAGTCATGTTAACAGATAGGTGGAGGAAGGCGTTTTCTTAAAATGTAATGTTCAAGAAGTACAATGTGTATATCTAGAGAGAATAATAGATGGGCTTCAGTGAGTTATAGGAAAATAATTCCATCTCGGGTTTATGTGACATCATAAACTACGAGACCGTCAGGTTGAGTTTATTATTATTATTATTATTATTTATTTCTTAGCAGACGCCCTTATCCAGGGCGACTTACAATTGTTACAAGATATCACATTATTTTTACATACAATTACCCAATTATACAGTTGGGTTTTAACTGGAGCAATCTAGGTAAAGTACCTTGCTCAAGGGTACAACAGCAGTGTCCCTGACCGGGGATTGAACCCACAACCCTCCAGTCAAGAGTCCAGAGCCCTAACCACTACTCCACTACTGCTGTCACAGAAACCCGAGATGGAAGTATTTTCCTTTAACTCACTGAAGCCTATCTATTATTTTTTTTATAATACATGGATATTGGTATCTGTAATAAAAAAAGACAATAAACGGGTGTTAAGGTTCAAATTGCAAGTGAATTTAATGAATAATAATAACGTACATTAAGTCAATACTAAATCATCTTAAATATAAATTTCTTTTTGATAATTCAGGAACAGTGAAATAAACTGGGTAGATAATGAACTGCAAAGAATAAGGTATTTTAAGGAAAAGGTGTTTCAATGGGGTATGCTTTTTATTTAATTTCTGAGTCGCTGTCAGAGTTGAAGAATATTTTTCTTGTTCGCTTGTTTGGTGCTCCTGTTGGAGGATGATTGTAAATCTTCACAGAGCCAGATTTGTTAAAAGTGCCTAAAAAACACAAATTGTGGGTGTTATTGAGTGATTGAAAATGAAACGTTTTGTTGAAAGTAGTGGGGGTGCAAAAGAGTCAAATATTGGTCAAAGGTCAAATATAATCTCTAGACCCTGGTCCTGGAGGGCCGCTGTCCCTCCTGGTTTTTGTTCTAACTATACACTGAATTGATTAATTGGACCATTTAAGCTCCTTATAAGCACTTTGTTGGTCCAATTAAGTAATTTAGGGTACAGCTGGAACAAAAACCAGGAGGTATTGCAGCTCTCCAGGACAGGATTGAGTAGCCCTGCTCTAGACGAATATGCCACTTTGATGGCACTACTGCAGTATTATGCCTTTTTTTCGAATTGCTCAGGATGCAAATATAGCCTTCATCCATATATATATATATGCGCACACACACACACAGTATAATGGCTGGCTTGTTTTAGGAAACTATCAACTCATGTAATAAAAGGGGATGAATCTATCCCAAAATGATTGTTTCACTATATTCTGTACATGTGCACATGTGGTGTCCTCTGTGCACCGCTGGTACTACTTTTTCTTATATACAACCACAGTAAATAAAACATGCTATTCTTACCCAGTTCACGTAACTGCCCTACAGAAACTGGGCAGCAGACAAACGCAAACTGTAGGTAATGCAAACTTCAGACAGAATGAACACGCAGCTTAAATAGCCATTACCGGACCAGTCCTTTGTAGCTGTTAAACCTAAACTATGATTAATGAAAATGCTAAACCACTAAAGCTGAATATACAAAGAAAATCAATAAAGTGCAAGTATATAATATTACCCAATAGCCGTGATGGATATCTGAAGAAAATGCAAGGCAGTAATTCAGTCGTGTGGTACATCCACATTGCCTCATCTGAACCCCTCGATTGAATTACTGCCCTGTTTGTGGTGCTCAGCCAGCCATTATTCTGTATTGTTTTTGTAATGGTTTCAGTGATAATAAAGGCACTCTCTCCCACCGCTCCTCAATGTGTGTGAGTGAGCTTGGAGAGCAGCAGGCACTCCCAAGGGTGCTGTCCCTGCATGAACGATGATGTCATACTTCAGAGTAATCCAGGGACAAGGCGGGTGCTGCATCAGCATGCAGTCTATACAACGATTGTCCTGCAATGGGAGACTGGGAAGATGAATAGGGCGATTTCTATAGGGTCTCTATTTGTTAGATCTTTAACCCTTATTAACCCTTACAAATGATCTTAATTAATGAAACTGCCTATACACAGAAAGCAAGTACCAGAAGAGAAATGACGTTATTATGTACATGTATATACAGTGTGCTTGCGTGTGTGTATATATATATACAGTATATATATATATGTATAATGCCACATACAGCACCAAGAGTAGTTAACAATGTAATAATGTCATTATTTTATTCAGTACCTGTAACCAGGGTAGCTAATGAGATTAAACTGGTCCGCTTATTTTAATTGTTTACAATATCAGTGATAATAGGATCAATTAAAATGAAGGAATTGCTAAATATTAACAAAACCTCTTCATTTTCACTAGAGTGAAAAATGTTTTTTTTTTGAAGATATATTGACCTGTGGCATGTAATCTGGCTTCATTCATCGTTCCTCAGTAAAGAGTATGGTGCAGCTTCCCATTCATTTTCGGTCAGTGGCACCAAATAAAGCAGCAATTCAATGCACTATAAATCTGTATTGGAAAACGACACTCAGCTGCGGCCGTGATGTAGACTTAAAGTGCTTCCATTTCTCTGCCTGACAGGAAAGTCATACACCATGATGGGAAAAGATGACTCCATGCAGACCCTTGGAATCATCCCCTGTTCCATATCCTGGCTCTTCAAGCTGATAAACGAGAGGAAGGAGAAGACTGGCGCACGCTTCTCAGTCCGAGCCTCTGCTGTTGAGGTCTGGGGGAAAGACGAAAAGCTCAAGGACCTGCTGTCAGAGGTGGCTACAGGCAGTCTCCAGGACGGCCAGTCTCCAGGAGTCTACCTCTGTGAGGACCCCATCTGTGGCATGCAGGTAACCATGGATACATACTGGGTGTTTTTTTGATTTCAGCAAGCAAGGCAGCTTGGTGTTGTGGTGTTATAGAAGGTGTTATACACGTTTAACACACACATGCACACTCAGGCACATAGCTACAATCAGCCACGTTGAGTGAAAGATACATTCAGTATGGAATGGAATCTAGTTATTTTAAACTCATTAAACTTAATTAACTCATGATTTTGTAAACATGAAATTAAATGGTATTGTAATTAAGTAAAATGTTATTGTAATTAACCAAGATTCAGCATCATTAAACAATGTGTAGTAAACATTTTAACAAGCTTGATGCTCTTAATGTGATGTACTGTGTACATGTTTATTGATTTAAGCATTGCATTTTCATACATTGTGATATTGGGTGATGTTAGCAGTGTAGAGCCTGTAAGCAGATTAGATACTGTAGTGTTCTCTGAACCCTTCACATGCTGGAGCGTCTTGTACATCTTCTAGTCTTCGAATGCCTGCTGCCCTTATTGTTTTTAGCGTGATTATTGAAGAGTCAACAGGCACACATTTACTATCACTGAAAAGCATATGGATGCCAGTTGGCATTCTAGGACCCTATAGCACTGGCGCCCATGGGTACTCCGGGATCTAAAGGGTTAAATACAGTGAATAGTACAGCTTCATCCAGGACCATGAAACAGCTGAGAGCTTTGTCTTAATTAGAGGAGTGTGCTCCCCAAAGCATCTCTACCAAGAGACTATCAGGTTTTAACAGAACAGACCTACTGAATTTAAATCGAGCCAAGACTGAATGCGTTTTTTCACATGCTACGGTCCCTATAGTGCAAGTGGTTAGCCTTACTCATATTTGTGCCTGTAATACTTAATTTTGTTGACCTACTATATTTAAAGCTAGAAAGATAATTCCTGATTCCATGCTGATCTGTTTAAGCCCTCTTTTGGCTGTAGTTTAATATGCTGGCTTCGTAGCTACTCATTAAAATACCCTTCGTTGTGGACTGCATATTTCATTGTAAGTAACAAGTGCAGGAGTACAGATAATACAGATGGGGATTAGAGGGGAATGCATTCTCTTTGCTGAGTGGATGAATCCTGAACAACAATTCTAGGCTTCTGAAAAGCAATGCTGATCTTGTGTAAAATTTAGTGGAGAGGTTTTCAGTCAATGCGCTTCCCTGCCTCAAGGACAGTCTTGTGAAGCATCAAAGCATTATCACATACCCACTTTATATTAAACATAGAGACACATTTCAGTGACCACAACCACAGAGGTACAGTAAGTGCTTCACCCTGAGCGTATACCTTACAGCAGGGGAGTCCAATCCCGGTCCTGGAGGGCCGTTCCACTCCAGGTTTAACAGGTAAAATTCGATCATGAACTACTTCAGGGGCTGAATGGAGGTTTAATTGGCTCAGTTAAATTATTTAGAACAGGGATGGAACAAAGATCAGGCTTAGTCCACCCTTGCCTTATACATTTCACACTAGTAAAATGCACCAGTAGAACAGTGCTTTAATAATACATGGCCCAAGGTGTCTGCAGTTGTTCCAGATGCCTTCAACGCAGTCTGCTCTTGCCAAACAGCTTCAGAACCAAAGTGAACTCCGAGCCCCTACTGCGGAGAAGGCCGCTTTCTTCCTCGACGCCGCCATTGCCTCCCGCCGCAGCAGCAAGCCGGACTGCGACGAAGAGGAGCAGCGCAACTCCCACATGCTCTTCACCCTGCACGTCTACCAGTACCGCATGGACAAGAGCGGCAAGGGAGGCAGTAAGTCAGCCTGCCATACTGGGGTCTCTATCCTGAGAGGAGAATTACCAAGCCGTCCTTGTGGGAGTTGATCGTGGCTTGTGTATTACTGTAGACTTCTCGCAGGCAGCCACAGCTCTGTGATAGCCTAGTGATGTAGGGTTTTTGGGTTGTGATTTCAAAGATAATGTCTAGCAAATGCAGATGGGAAAAGAAAAAAAAAAGATCCAATTCAGTCTGTTTCTAAACACTAAGTTACCTTCATAAATATACGACAGGACTTTGGTACTCTTTGGTACTAGTGGTAATACTAGTGTAATACATATTGTGATATTCTGTTGAGCCCACATTGATAAGTACACACTGATAAGTATACAGTGATAAGTACGCACTGATAAGTACACAGTGATAAGTACACAGTGATAAGTACGCAGTGATAAGTACGCAGTGATAAGTACACACTGATAAGTACACACTGATAAGTTCACAGTGATAAGTACGCACTGATAAGTACACAGTGATAAGTACACAGTGATAAGTACACACTGATAAGTATGCACTGATAAGTACACAGTGATAAGTTCACAGTGATAAGTACACAGTGATAAGTACGCACTGATAAGTACACAGTGATAAGTACGCACTGATAAGTACGCAGTGATAAGTACGCACTGATAAGTACGCAGTGAGAAGTACGCACTGATAAGTACGCAGTGATAAGTACGCAGTGATAAGTACGCAGTGATAAGTACGCACTGATAAGTACACAGTGATAAGTACACACTGATAAGTACACATTCATTCTTACCAGGGAATAATGTATGTGTAGAAGTTTCTGCCATTCTAGGTTTTCCTGTGAGCCAGTCTTCATAGTAAATAACCTGTATAAAATGTGTATGCTGAGTCCAGTTAAAAGCAGGTGTGTCTAAATAAGCTCAAGCTACAAGTTGAAATGGTTCAAACATCTGTGCAATGGGACTCTTAAATGATGCCCTGCATATTTACCAGAACTTTAACAATTACTTATCTTAAGGAATCACCAATATCAGTATGTGTAAAATGAAATGGATAAATATCAGCATACTCATTTTTTCTCTCAAACAGGACGTACACTCAGTGTCACATAAAAGGGCTTCTGTACTGTAGGTGTTTCCATACTTTACTAGCAATGTGAGCTCTTTGAGGGTCATTGCACAGAAGCACACATGAGTGAACATGCTTCCAAAGTTAATTGGAAAATCCAAATCTAAGATAGAAGCAATCTGTAGTGCCCCCTATTTAAAAATAATAACAGAAGCCCTCGGGCAAAAACATATAACATTCTTAGATAATGACCTTCCAAGGAACATCTCTCTGTGTGAAGATTCAGTAGATACCTTTATCTATATACATGCTGCTCTGAAACACTGAGATTCAGTAGATACCTCTATCTATATACATGCTACCCTGAAACTCTGAGATTCAGTAGATACCTCTATCTATATACATGCTGCTCTGAAACACTGAGATTCAGTAGATACCTCTATCTATATACATGCTGCTCTGACACACTGAGATTCAGTAGATACCTCTATCTATATACATGCTGCTCTGACACACTGAGATTCAGTAGATACCTCTATCTATATACATGCTACCCTGAAACACTGAGATTCAGTAGATACCTCTATCTATATACATGCTGCTCTGACACACTGAGATTCAGTAGATACCTCTATCTATATACATGCTGCTCTGAAACACTGAGATTCAGTAGATACCTCTATCTATATACATGCTACCCTGAAACACTGAGATTCAGTAGATACCTCTATCTATATACATGCTGCTCTGAAACACTGAGATTCAGTAGACACCCCTATCTATATACATGCTGCTCTGAAACACTGAGATTCAGTAGACACCCCTATCTATATACATGCTGCTCTGACACACTGAGATTCAGAAGATTCTGGTTCAGTTTAAGTGCAGCATCACATTAGGAAACAATGGCAGGATGTTCTGTGAATCAGGCTGAGTAACAGGGCATTCCGTCCTGACTCAAGTTACTCAAGGAATTCCATGAGTTGCTCATGACGTGTGCATCAGCATAGCTGGACGTTTGGGTGACCCTTTGCACTTGCACCAGCCTGCAAAAAGCATGCTAATGCAAATGCTGATATATGAAGTTCTGCATGCAGTAGCTTGACCGGGATTCACAGGATGATCTCCTCTTAAATGTGGATGGAGAGAAGCCTTCAGCACTGTGAGGTGTGAACCATGAAGGAAGACTTACCCCATTCTACCCCTCCCTCTCTCTCTTATCTCCCTCCGCGGTAGTGTCTGGGGGGCGCAGCCGCCTGCACCTCATCGACCTGGGCAGCTGTGTGAAGGCGCTGGGCAAGAGCCGGGACAGTGGGGCTGGACTGTGCCTGTCACTGTCAGCACTGGGGAATGTGATCCTCGCCCTCGTCAATGGCAGCAAGCACATCCCATACAAGTAAGGGCTCCACGTGGCATTCTCTTCTTCTAAAGGCTGTGTCTCTCCATCCCAGCAGGGTTTACACCACGACTGTGGAGAGAAAAAAAACATACATGAAGCATCTAGTTTTACATATGAACAAGAAAGAGATTCTTTCTGGTTTTCGATTAGGAAAGTCAGTTTTATGCAAGAATAATATTATTCCACAAAAGGCTAAAGTAGCACTGCATGAACGACACAACTGTTACCTTGTTAATTAATTAATTAAGCAGGCCTACACATTACTTGGAATTACTTAATTGCAACCTAGTGGACACATTCTGTATGTTTGAGTAAAAAGAATTCGCACCAGCAGGATACCTGAAAGCAAAGGTAAGCTGTTGTTTTCCAAAGATAAAGATTTAGATAAACACACCTTATTGATGAGGTATGTGTGAATGAACATGAACAAAAATTGGCATAACACCTACTTGGATTGAAGACCCCCTACCTGCCGTAGGATGAGGCAGGAGACCCCCACAGAACTATACTTAGGATTTTAAAGTAGGAGATGCGGACAGGCGATGGGTTCTCGAAAGAACGAACGCCAAAGGAAGGGGGAGTAAACAGGTTATTTAAACTAGCGGTAATTATTCCATTTGGATTCATTAGATGATATGATTCAATAGATGAAGTGATAATTGTCAGGGGGTTTGTCCATCCTCCCGAACTAAATTAAGTTCAGATCACATAACTAACTTAGGTGCCATCAATATTAAGCTTTACTGCAACAGTTCCTGTATGTGATATTGGACTACCCCTCTCTATATTGTTGAACATAGGCACATTGCTATGGTTACATTCATTTCAGAATATATTTTTTTAAAGAGTAGTTAAATCAGCTCTCTGCCCGGTGGGCAAATATAATGTTTTACCGTGCGGTTTTAATTTAAATGCAACACATTTACATTTACACAACTGTAAACACTCTGGAGAGCTCAGCAATAATGAATGTTTCAGGCCCATGTTATTGGAATTATATTGCTGCTGGCTGATAATATAAATGTGCACAATAAGGGTTTTGCATAAGCCACTGATCCTTGGTAAAATGGAATTACAATTGTTGCTACTGTCAGAAATTGCTGCCTCAGTCTAGAATTAAGTCAAATTAAAGGAAATCATTTAAACGAGTGTACATTGTGTTTTTGCCAAAAATGCTGCCAAAGCACAACTTCTACTACTAGCCGTAAAGTTATATGTACTGTGTGTATGCATACTGTATATACCTTATCATACCCTCCAACATCTGAGAGTTGAAAATAGGTCCACTTGTGTGGCATTAAGAGAGCAAGCAGCTCATACTGTGGTAGTGAGCGACCTGCTTCCACGAGGGTCTGGCGACATACCCCTCTCAGAGAACTTTTTAAATGTTAACTTTAAAGTATGCAATTTCCTGTAAGCTACAATGCACATTTTTACATTTAGATACAACAAAAATCTGTATATGTTTCATTGTCTCACAAAATCTCACTAACAAATTCCATCATGCTGAAGAGTCTTCCCTGTCTTCTTAACCCTGTACTCAGTGGCCCTGTCCTGAAATTCCATCATGCTGAATAGTCTTCCCTGTCTTCTTAACCCTGTGCTCATGCTGAAGAGTCTTCCCTGTCTTCTTAACCCTGTGCTCATGCTGAAGAGTCTTCCCTGTCTTCTTAACCCTGTGCTCATGCTGAAGAGTCTTCCCTGTCTTCTTAACCCTGTGCTCATGCTGAAGAGTCTTCCCTGTCTTCTTAACCCTGTGCTCATGCTGAAGAGTCTGCCCTGTCGTCTTAACCCTGTGCTCATGCTGAAGAGTCAGCCCTGTCTTCTTAACCCTGTGCTCATGCAGAAGAGTCAGCCCTGTCTTCTTAACCCTGTGCTCATGCTGAAGAGTCTTCCCTGTCTTCTTAACCCTGGGCTCATGCTGAAGAGCCTTCCCTGTCTTCTTAACCCTGTGCTCATGCTGAAGAGTCTGCCCTGTCTTCTTAACCCTGTGCTCATGCTGAAGAGTCTGCCCTGTCTTCTTAACCATGTGCTCATGCAGAAGAGTCAGCCCTGTCTTCTTAACCCTGTGCTCATGCTGAAGAGTCTTCCCTGTCTTCTTAACCCTGTGCTCATGCTGAAGAGTCTGCCCTGTATTCTTAACCCTGTGCTCATGCTGAAGAGCCTTCCCTGTCTTCTTAACCCTGTGCTCATGCTGAAGAGTCTGCCCTTCTTCTTAACCCTGTGCTCATGCTGAAGAGTCTTCTGTCTTCTTAACCCTGTGCTCATGCTGAAGTCTTCCCTGTCTTCTTAACCCTGTGCGCATGCTGAAGAGTCTTCACCGTCTTCTTAACCCTGTGCTCATGCTGAAGAGCCTTCCCTGTCTTCTTAACCCTGTGCTCATGCTGAAGAGTCTTCCCTGTCTTCTTAACCCTGTGCTCATGTTGAAGAGCCTTCCCTGTCTTCTTAACCCCGTGCTCGTGCTGAAGAGTCTTCCCTGTCTTCTTAACTCTGTGCTCATGCTGAAGAGCCTTCCCTGTCTTCTTAACCCTGTGCTCATGCTGAAGAGTCTTCCCTGTCTTCTTAACCCTGTGCTCATGCTGAAGAGTCTTCCCTGTCTTCTTAACCCTGTGCTCATGTTGAAGAGCCTTCCCTGTCTTCTTAACCCTGTGCTCATGCTGAAGAGTCAGCCCTGTCTTCTTAACCCTGTGCTCATGCTGAAGAGTCTTCTCTGTCTTCTTAACCCTGTGCTCATGCTGAAGAGCCTTCCCTTTCTTCTTAACCCTGTGCTCATGCTGAAGAGTCAGCCCTGTCTTCTTAACCCTGTGCTCATGCTGAAGAGTCTTCCCTGTCTTCTTAACCCTGTGCTCATGCTGAAGAGTCAGTCCTGTCTTCTTAACCCTGTGCTCATGCTGAAGAGTCAGTCCTGTCTTCTTAACCCTGTGCTCATGCTGAAGAGTCAGCCCTGTCTTCTCAACCATGTGCTCATGCTGAAGAGTCAGCCCTGTCTTCTTAACCCTGTGCTCAGTGGCCCTGTCCAGGCCTACAGTTGATTTGTTTTTAAAGCAGGTGAGTAAACACTTTTAATGTTCATTGCATTCCTTTATTACCAATCGTGATTTGCCAGCTGCCATTACATTTTCCAATAAGCATATTTTTTTTTCTATAACATACTGGCATTTGGCTATAGTTAAAATAACTGCACTTTCTTTTAGTATGTAAAGGTATGTATTGTTATACAGAATATTTTTTTCAGTTCTATGATGTATAATGCATCAAGGAAAGGAAATGCCTAAAACAACTTTTGAAACATATTCTAAATTATTAAGCATTCCATGAACTGAAAATCTGTGGGCTTAAAAAAAGATGAATTAATGGGGATTTTTCCTGGCTGTCCAGTCATAGGGTACAGGAATTAAATGTCATTACTTTAAAATGAAATAACTCAGGGATAATTATGGATCTAAATGAGTGAGTAAATTAGTATTATTACAATCATGTGTTCCCTTAGGGATAAGTGATAAATGAGATGGGTAAAGATTAAGAAATCTAGACGTTTCAATGGCTGGAACCAGCAAGAGTTTCAGCCTCACAAAAACACCCTAAAAATATTTCTCTTCTTAAAATCTCTTCATTTTTTAATCTCCAACACCCAACCCTGCGTGTAATAGCGTTAAGCATTCTTACATATTCTTCAGAGCACTAATGGAGCAAGCCATGAACGTGGTTCAGAGTGTTGCTGCTCCTGCTCAGAAATGAACCAAACACATTCTATAACAGAATATTTGCTTACGATTGTAAGTCGCCCTGGATAAGGGCGTCTGCTAAGAAATAAATAATAATAATAATAATAATAATAATAATAATAATAATAATAATAATAATAATAATAATATCTCTGAATGGACTGTCTCTACCAATATCTTTGCTGTGTAGTAACTATCTGTCTAGCAGGCAGCACCATGGGGATGTGGTGCTAGCACCCGCATGCTGTGCAGGGGGGAAAAAAAAAGAAAAAAAGGCTTCAGATGAAGCTCAAAATTCGAATTTGAACATAAGAACATTTGATGGGATTCGGCACCAAAGTCAGAAATGAAGTTGTAGCAGCTAGATCACTACAGTTGGAGGGTATGCATTATTAGATAGACCATGTTATAAGAACATAAGAAAGTTTACAAACGAGAGGAGGCCATTCAGCCCATCTTGTTCATTTGGTTGTTAGTAGCTTTTTGATCCCAGAATCTCATCAAGCAGCTTCTTATCTCATCAAGCAGTCATATTATATGCTCACCCTCATAAAGACATTAATCCGCTCATTCCCAAGGATTAACAGACGTGTGGCTCGAATTTTATACTCCTATTGACATATTAAAATATACAGGGATGATACTGTGAATTGAAGGAGGTTAAAAACAAACTAATGTGGCTCATTTAGTTCCATTTAATCAGCATTGTGTAATCAGCAGAGCTTTTTGGTGAATGTTCATAAAAAGGCAGGAGAGCAATAATGTAAATCCCCACTGCACAGCCCTGTCCTTTCTGTAATGCATCACTGCAGTCCCCTGCAATCCACACTGCACAGCCCTGTCCTTTCTGTAATGCATCACTGCAGTCCCCTGCAATCCACACTGCACAGCCCTGTCCTTTCTGTAATGCATCACTGCAGTCCCCTGCAATCCCCACTGCACAGCCCTGTCCTTTCTGTAATGCATCACTGCAGTCCCCTGCAATCCACACTGCACAGCCCTGTCCTTTCTGTAATGCATCACTGCAGTCCCCTGCAATCCACACTGCACAGCCCTGTCCTTTCTGTAATGCATCACTGCACAGCCCTGTCCTTTCTGTAATGCATCACTGCAGTCCCCTGCAATCCCCACTGCACAGCCCTGTCCTTTCTGTAATGCATCACTGCACAGCCCTGTCCTTTCTGTAATGCATCACTGCAGTCCCCTGCAATCCACACTGCACAGCCCTGTCCTTTCTGTAATGCATCACTGCAGTCCCCTGCAATCCACACTGCACAGCCCTGTCCTTTCTGTAATGCATCACTGCACAGCCCTGTCCTTTCTGTAATGCATCACTGCAGTCCCCTGCAATCCACACTGCACAGCCCTGTCCTTTCTGTAATGCATCACTGCAGTCCCCTGCAATCCACACTGCACAGCCCTGTCCTTCCTGTAATGCATCACTGCAGTCCCCTGCAATCCACACTGCACAGCCCTGTCCTTTCTGTAATGCATCACTGCAGTCCCCTGCAATCCACACTGCACAGCCCTGTCCATTCTGTAATGCATCACTGCAGTCCCCTGCAATCCCCACTGCACAGCCCTGTCCTTTCTGTAATGCATCACTGCAGTCCCCTGCAATCCACACTGCACAGCCCTGTCCTTTCTGTAATGCATCACTGCAGTCCCCTGCAATCCACACTGCACAGCCCTGTCCTTTCTGTAATGCATCACTGCAGTCCCCTGCAATCCACACTGCACAGCCCTGTCCTTTCTGTAATGCATCACTGCAGTCCCCTGCAATCCACACTGCACAGCCCTGTCCTTTCTGTAATGCATCACTGCAGTCCCCTGCAATCCACACTGCACAGCCCTGTCCTTTCTGTAATGCATCACTGCAGTCCCCTGCAATCCACACTGCACAGCCCTGTCCTTCCTGTAATGCATCACTGCAGTCCCCTGCAATCCACACTGCACAGCCCTGTCCTTTCTGTAATGCATCACTGCAGTCCCCTGCAATCCCCACTGCACAGCCCTGTCCTTCCTGTAATGCATCACTGCAGTCCCCTGCAATCCACACTGCACAGCCCTGTCCTTTCTGTAATGCATCACTGCAGTCCCCTGCAATCCCCACTGCACAGCCCTGTCCTTTCTGTAATGCATCACTGCAGCCACCTCAAAAGCACAGATAAACACTTCAGAAAAGGGTCAGCAATATGAGATGAAGGGATGCTGCTTCAGCAATAATGTAAGCATATGTGTTTATCACAGGGAAACATCCTTAACTGATAATATATTATGTGGATTCATTTAGGACTAGTTGTGATAAGAAAAAAACCCTGAATTAAAGGCATATACATTGGCATTTCATTTGTATGCAAAGTCATCTTTTATCGAGTGCAGCAACAGCCTTTCTTACAAAAGCCTGTATTAAACTGTGAAAATGTCAGACTGATATGGTGGGATATTAGGTTAAACCAAATTTCAGATTGCTAAGCAACAGTGTCAAGGACAATACCCCATTATATAATGTGTGTGTGCCTGTGTGTCTATTGCCGTTTTTTAATATTCTAACTGTGTACAAAACACTGGTAGTTAATATCCCAAGTAATATAAGTGGCCTGTAATTGTAAAAGCTAGGGAGATCTTAAGTTTTTAAACTCAAGGGTGAACCAGGTTTAGCAGCTTAGACTTGACTGGTCAAAGTCCTTCAAGGATAATCTATTGATATTCTATCACTGGATCACTGTAGAGTTTATTATTATTAATATAAAAAATAGTTTTCACTCCCCAATCACAGCTGTATAAATCTTGACTTTCCATAGTAACATGGTTCATTGTCGCTGCCATCATTTCCTCAATAATAGTTAACAACTCAAAAAGAGCCAAGGTGGCTGGTTCCAGCATGCAGCACGCAGGAAGGTGCAAGAAAACAAACAGAAATTCCAGAACGTTCATGTGCAAGGCAGGCAGCTGAAGTGATGTCACAGCTGCCCTCCACAAACCCCAAAGAGCTTCGACTAATTCAAATGGGGTTTTGAAACATGGTTCTATTTCTTTGTGGCAGGGAGAGCAAGCTCACTATGCTGCTTCGTGAGTCTCTGGGAAACATGAACTGCCGCACTACCATGATTGCGCACATCTCAGCAATCGCAAGCAACTTCACAGAGACACTTTCCACCATCCAGATTGCATCCCGAGTGCTGAGGATGAAGAAAAAGAAGACTAAGGTAAGTGTGCTGACAGGATTAAACCTTTTCTGAGATTCATATTGTATAGTCCTGATCGCTATCCATTTCTCACTGTAAGGACAATACTGCATTGTTGTAGGATTGACAGGACAGACCATTCTGATAGACAGTCCTGCATCATTAAAACACAATCTGACTGCCAGGCCTTGGCACTTACACTGCATTCTATTAAAATCACTGTCATTCACGTTCATTACAAAAGGGATGAGATTCAAAAGGGCCTTCAACTATTCCCCTGTAACTGTTTCTCTTTTGCTTTCTTTCCTCTGCCCAGTATACCTCCAGCTCTTCTGGTGGTGAGAGTTCCTGTGAGGAAGGGAGAATGCGCCGGCCCACCCAGCTGAGGACATTCCACTCGAGGAACGTGGTCGACCCCGACCTCCCTCTCCTGCACCTGTCCAGCGATCCCGACTACTCCTCCAGCAGTGAGCAGTCCTGCGACACTGTCATCTACGTGGGCCCCAACGGCTCTGCCCTTTCAGACAAGGAACTGACCGACAACGAAGGGCCTCCAGATTCCGTGCCCATAATCCCCTCTCTGCAGAAAAACAAGTGTGAGCCAGGGAAGCAGCAGCCGCCAGAAGAAAAGGCTGAGAATGCAGGAGGCAAGGACTGCCTGAAATGCAACACGTTTGCGGAACTGCAGGAGAGGCTAGAGTGCATTGATGGCAGTGAGGAGGTCAGCAAATTCCCCTTTGAAGAGATTCCCGCACAATATACTGCAAAACTGTTGCCAAAGCATGAGCCAGTGCAAACCCAAGGGGCAGAGCCTCAGGTATCTGAAGCTCACATAACTGAACAGCAGCAGATGAAAGAGTCTGTGGAGAATGGCAATGTTGCCCAAAGCAATGTCCAGAGCATGTCTGCCATCATCTGTCCCAGTGGAAACCATTCTGATCTAGCCTCAAGCAGGAGTGTCACAGGAAGTTGCAGCATGCAGGCTAGCTCCTTACAGAGGGCTCAGAGTTCCACCCTGCACAGCAGCAAGGAATCTCTGAACACTAACAGCTCTGGAGAAACAAAACCAAGGCCCATGGGCTCTCCCAGACTGGGCGTTGCCAGCCTAACCAAGACATCTGAGTACAAGCCTCCCTCTTCCCCATCTCAGAGATGTAAGGTGTACACACAGAAGGGAGTACTGCCCTGCCCAGCCCCACTGCCTCCCCAAAGTCTGGGCAAGGAAAATGGTAAATCTTCTACCGAGTCTTTGCTGGAGCCTGAAGTCAGGACTTCCCCCATGGGTATGAGCCCCCAGGTCATAAAGAAATCTGTTGCTCCCATAAGTGGAAGCTCTGCTGAAACAACCTTCTCGGAAAACCAACAGCCTCAGCCAGAGACCAAGAAGGAGGTCAACAGTACCACCACAGTGACTGTTCAGCAGCCCCTGGAGCTGAATGGGGAAGACGAGCTGGTCTTCACGCTGGTGGAAGAGCTGACAATCAGTGGTGTGCTGGAAAATGGACGCCCCGCGAGCATTATCAGCTTTAACAGTGACTGCTCAGTTCAGGCCATGGCCTCTGGCTCACGGCCTGTCAGTATCATCAGTAGCATCAGTGAAGACCCTGAGAGCTACAACAGTGTTGCCACTTCCACCACTGCTACCATTTCTGAGGTCAGCATCACAAAGTTCCTGCCAATCCCCAAAGGTGAAGGGGAAGCCTTGACCACAAATAGCCGCAGTTCCTCCATCAGCTCCTGGCTCAGTGAGAGGAGCACTGGCAGTGATGGAGAGCAGTCCTGTCATAGCTTTGTCACGCAGCCATGCTACGGGCAAGGGGAGTCCCTGGCAGAACCTCATCTGACTGATTTTCCAGAAGGAATTCAGGACGAATGCCTTCTCTACCTGAGTGGGGGAAAGCACTCAGTTGCTGACAACCTATTTGCTGTTGCCGAGAAGGCTGCTGAGAAGAGCTGCTATAACAAGGCTTCCCCACTAAAAAACTGTCAGATATCAACTTTGGGCAAAACTACAGTCACCATCTCTAATGTGTCAAGCTTAGGTGTCTCAGATGGCTACATGCCCATCAAGACCAACGTCACTGTTCATCCCTGCATTGCAGTCAACCCAAGGGTCCTGCAGGATCTCAATCAAGTCAGCCCAGCCATTAACTTACCTCAAACTGTGGATAACAAGGTGGCAGTAGTCCCTATCTCCAATTACATCAAGTTTGATGATCCCTGGCTTAAAAGAGAAGATGAGGACACAAAAGCTGTAGAGGTTATATGCGAGGCCAAACGAGAAAAAAGGTCCTCTGATCCAGTAAAGGTGTGGAACTCGATTGACCGATTCAGTTCCAGTAGTGGGGAGGCAGCCAACTCCCCTGTATATTCTGACAGCCTGAGGAGGGTGGTTGATGGGTGCGAGATGGCCTTGTCCAGTTCTGGTAGCCAGAGTCCCATTTATTCCTATGAGGTCCTCAGGACAGGAAGCCTGCCCAGGGGATGGCACCGCTTGAACAGACAAGAGGATCCTGAAGATACCTCCCTTGGGTTCTTGGGTGCTGAGTGTAGTGGTATAGGGGCTGCCACCTCAACCCCTTGCAGCCCAAGTGCCACTCTGGAAAGGAGAGGAGCTTTAGCCAAGCACTGCATTCTTGCCAAACCAAAAGGAATTCCACCTCTGCCTCCAGTTAGAAAATCCAGCCTGGACCAGAGGAACAGAGCAAGCCCTCTGCACAACACAAGCAGCAGCAGCCAGAGCCAAACACTCTCATTCATGGGCAGCATTCCTGATGATCTGGGCAGCAATGGGAAGCTGAAAGGTACCAACATTGAAAGTAGCAGCAAGCTCTTCAGTGCCAAGCTGGAGCAACTTGCCAACCGGACCAACTCCCTGGGGAGGTCTCATACCGGGCACTACAACTGCCTGTCCTTGGAGAGGGCTGAAAGCCTGACTTCGGTTGGCTCAAAGAGCATCTTTGGAAGGGACAGCACCATGCCCAGGGCTGGCCGGAGCTTGAGTCGTGCCTCCGTGTCCTCACCCACTGGTCCCAGTGGTGCCAGTGCCACCCCTCAGTCGCCCAAGGCGACCCAGTCCAAGATCTCAGCTGTCAGTAAGCTTCTCCTAGCCAGCCCCAAAGCCAGAAGCATGTCAGCTTCCAGCACCAAAACACTCAGCTTTTCCACCAAATCCCTCCCTCAGTCTGTCAACAGGAGCTCCAGCTTACCACCCAATGGCAAAAATCAGATATCCTGGTCGACCCAGTCCCTGTGCAGGAACCGGGGTTCAGGGCTGGTTTCCAAACTGCCCCTGAGGGCTGTGAACGGACGGATCTCGGAGCTGCTCCAGGGAAGTGGTGCATCTCGTGCCAGCCATGTACGAGGGACATCGGACTCTGAGGAGAGAGGAGGGCTTCCTGGAGACGAGAAGCCTGTTGTTCATACACTGCCTTCCCCCTACAGCAAGATCACAGCCCCACGCAAGCCTCACCGCTGCAGCAGCGGCCATGGCAGTGACAACAGCAGTGTTCTAAGTGGGGAGCTCCCTCCAGCCATGGGGAAAACTGCCTTATTCTACCACAGTGGGGGCAGCAGCGGCTATGAGAGCATGATTCGGGACAGTGAGGCAACTGGAAGTGCCTCATCTGCCCAGGACTCCATGAGCGAGAACAGCAGCTCAGCTAGTGGCCGAAGAAGCCTCAAAAACCCGAAGAAAAGAAATAATACCGGTAAGTAGAATACCACGTGTAGATGAAAAAAAAGCAACCCAGATCTGTGTTTGTTGGCTGCTTTGTGAAAGAGCCATTAGAGAAGCAACCCAGATCTGTCTTTGTTGGCTGGTTTATGAAAGAGCCATTACAATAAATGGTGAAGAGGCCTAAAAAATAAAATTGCGCTGCTCAAGCAATAATTAAGGAAATCAGCTGGTGCATATATACACTATACCACAGGAAACAGGCCTTACCATCTTTGGTATTAGTATGGAGAAATATGCCTGTATTGCATTTTCCTTGTATTGCTGCATTCAAGAATCCTCCCTTCCCTTCTGCTACTGCAGGTGCACATCAGGGATTGGCCAGGTTTGGGTGGTGAAGGAACAGCCCTCTTTCATCCTTCACTGTGGGCTCATGAGAGAGGAGCAGAGTGCTGGGGGGGGATACACACACTCAGCTGTGATGAAGCAAGAGGCTGTAATTAGCAAGCCATTAATTACAGTGGGGGAAAAAACGAATACATTAATTACTGCCTGTTCTGTTTCTACCCAAACACTCATTAAAGCATTTCTTTATCAATTGGCTTCTATTTGAGATTAAGGTTAATGAAAGAAAATTGTTTTTGTTGTCAGCTGAAAGACAGAATAAGTAATCATTTGGCTTCTGAATATGCTCACATATTAAGCTATCTTATATGATGTTTTTGTAGCGGTATTATGGAAAGTAGACTGTAAACTGTACATTGTATATTCAATTGGCCACTTTGCAGTGCTGTTGCAGAAAAACATGATGGACAAACCTTGGAGCCTCACTTTGCATTATAAAGGACCTGTAGCTAGCACCTATACGGCTTCTAGAATAACGTGATTAATATGGGAATCATTGGTCTTGGTGAAAGGTATAGTGTGTTTGTCCATATAGTACACTGTGTAGTGTGTTTTTATCAGGCAGTAGACAAGTGTGTAGCACCCAGCTCAGCCATACACAGATGCACGCGATACACAAGGTGCAAGTTTGGATTTACGGTACATCTTGACAGAAATGTTTTAGAAATGCCCTTTCTACAGCAGCCGTGCAAAGTTGCCTACTGATGTTTTAACCAGTCTATACATCCACATAGATGCTTTCATTTAATTCATTTCTCTCACAGTGCTGTACAACACGGAGGGTCAATGTCATGGAAAGATCCTGGGGAATAGTATTGAATCTAAAAGCTGAAGCACTGGAGCAGTCAGGGGACCAGCCTCAGGGATAGTATTGTATCTAAAAGCTGAAGCACTGGAGCAGTCAGGGGACCAGCCTCAGGGATAGTATTGTATCTAAAAGCCTGAAGCACTGGAGCAGTCAGGGGACCAGCCTCAGGGATAGTATTGTATCTAAAAGCCTGAAGCACTGGAGCAGTCAGGGGACCAGCCTCAGGGATAGTATTGTATCTAAAAGCTGAAGCACTGGAGCAGTCAGGGGACTAGCCTCAGTGGGCCACACAGAGTGGCATTGGGTGTAGTCTGGAAATTTCAAAATTTGACTAATACCTGACTGGTAGGCAGTAAAACGCAGCTAACATTGGTAATGTGCTGACTGGATTTAGAGGGAAAAAACCACTGAGGAGTTATGTATAATTATAGTTATGTATAGTTATAATTAATTATAAATTGCAATTGTGACCTTGAGACCCTTTTGACAAGCACAGCATTCCTCTAACAACTTTGAGACCCTCCTCCCCCCTGAATCAGCAGCTTGTTTCCCTCCTCCCAGATCAAAGCAAGAGCTTGTCATGCAACACATTGTTGAAAAGGAGCGCAGTAATCGCGTTTGAACGGCTGCTTTCCCATTGCCAGGCAGAGCTAAGCTCAATGAGCTCATGGCTGGGGGGACTGCGTAAAAGATTTAACAGGCTGAATGGAGTCACTCTAGTGTTGAGAGTAATAGAATCGGACATTCATAGGCTGGGCGGGTATAGAACTGCAAAAAGAAAATGTGCTGCATGAATGTGTTGAGAATTATAAAGTCTGGATGTGCGGCTCCTTAAGCTAACACAACAGAGCCATTAAAAGACTCCCTTCCCTATCTTTTTGGTCAGATAATACTTTATTCTAACTGCCAATTTGTATGCAAATAGAGAAGCCACAGTGTCATTCCTAAATGGCACGGAGCAGGACCTGTTAATCTGTGCTCAGCGCTGATAAGCAACTCGGCTTCTGTTACTTTTATCTTTTTCTAAATGATTTTGGTTTTTCTTTTCTTATTACTTTTCCTTTAAGGCTTTAAGGCATTGGATAACGAGATGTACAAAGACCTTTAAATTGGATCTTTTTTTTTTTTTTTTTTTTTTTAATTTAGTAGTCACCAATTAGTTTTGTTATTTTTCTCTCCAATTTAGTAGTGTCCAATTATTTTTTAGCTCAGCCCACCGCTACCACCCCCACGCTGACTCGGGAGGGGTGAAGACAAACACATACTGCCCTCCGAAGCGTGTGCCGTTAGCCGCCCGCTTCTTTACACACTGCAGACTCACCATGCAGCCACCCAGAGCTAGAGCGTCGGAGGACAACGCAGCCCTGGGCAGCTTACAGGCAAGCCCGCAGGCGCCCAGCCAGACCACAGACTATAGGGCGCATCCGGCACTCTATGCAAGTGCTTTTACTGGATGCGCCACTTGGATGGATGCACCATCTTTTTGTGGATCGGTATTATGTTTGCAATTAGTATATTCAGTATATTCTTCTTCTAAACAAAAAGGTTTTGATCTTTCCCTGAAGTTCTCCTCAGTTATATGATACCAAAATATATGCCGGTGATTTGGTCAGGATAATGGTTTAAACAGTGGCGCATCTTATTACGACCCTCTATATTAATCCCAAGCTTGACTAAAAATGTGATTCTAATTCTAGGATTATATATTCATTCACAGGGACTCAGAGGCGTCGCTTGATTCCGACTCTGTCCCTCGATGCAACCTCACCAGTCCGGAAGCCTGCCAACAGCCCTGGGGTACGCTGGGTAGACGGGCCATTGCGGCCTGCACAGAGAGGGCCGACGGAACCCTTTGAGATCAAAGTATATGAAATAGATGACGTGGAACGACTCCAGAAGAGGAGAGGGACAGGCAACCAGGTGAGAGACCTGCTTAATAACTAGAGACGCTGTGACTAAGAGGCAACCAGGTGAGAGACCTGCTTAATAACTAGAGACGCAGTGACTAAGAGGCAACCAGGTGAGAGACCTGCTTAATAACTAGAGACGCTGTGACTAAGAGGCAACCAGGTGAGAGACCTGCTTAATAACTAGAGACGCAGTGACTAAGAGGCAACCAGGTGAGAGACCTGCTTAATAACTAGAGACGCTGTGACTAAGAGGCAACCAGGTGAGAGACCTGCTTAATAACTAGAGACGCTGTGACTAAGAGGCAACCAGATGAGAGACCTGCTTAATAACTAGACGCTGTGACTAAGAGGCAACCAGGTGAGAGACCTGCTTACAGAAATGGGACGTTTAGTACCTTGTTGTGATGGGGTGCCCACCCCTTGTGAATATTAATTTATTTATGTATGTGTTTTAATTTGTATTATAGTTGTTGTTGTTATTATTAGTATTATTATTAATAATATTGTGTGTGTGACTGCAAAGCCGGTATTATAAAATGTAGTTGGCGTGGATGGGGTTAAATCCCCATCCTGAGTAGCTCGTGGGAATGTGGCTGGAGCCTTAATAAGGTAATTGTTTAATAGGTAATTAAGGCTCCAGCCACAGAATAAAAGACCCACTCCAGGCTCGTTGCGAGGAGAGTGTAGAGGAGTTGAGAGCGAGAGCAAATGCTACCAGTAAGCGAACGCAGGTACTCGTTTTTATAAAAAGACACTATGTAACACAATTTTTGTTCCTGGGTAGTAAGTGTTATTTCCTAATTGCTTATGCCTCAAAAGTATAGAAAATGGCTATTATTCCCCACAAACTTTGCTTTTGTGACCAGGACAGTGATATTTTGAAATGTACCTATTTCCAATGAGAAAACGGGCGAATTTGTGTCTTTTCGTTCACATAAAGTCAGAAAAAAACAACATATGAATCCAAATTAACATGTATTTATACTAAAGTAATACAAAAATGACTACAAAAGATTTAGAAGTGAGTAGTTTTTCGAGATTTACGATTATACTGTAAATCACTTTCACAAATCAGCCCCCAAATGTAGTCTCCCATCATGTTCTCGTTATACTGTCCTTGGTAGCGGCGTTCAAAGTCCAGTATATCCTGGTGGAAGCGCTCGCCTTGCTCCTCCGAGTACGCTCCCATGTTCTCCTTGAATTTATCAAGATGAGCATCAAGGATATGGACTTTGAGGAACATCCTACAGCCCATTGTGCCGTAGTTCTTCACCAGAGTCTCAACCAGCTCCACATAGTTTTTGGCCTTGTGATTGCCCAGGAAGCCCCGAACCACTGCGACAAAGCTGTTCCAAGCCGCTTTCTCCTTACTAGTGAGCTTCTTGGGGAATTCATTGCACTCCAGGATCTTCTTTATCTGTGGTCCGACGAAGACACCGGCTTTGACCTTTGCCTCAGACAGCTTAGGGAAGAAGTCTTGAAGGTACTTGAAGGCTGCCGACCCCTTATCTAGAGCTCTGACAAATTGTTTCATAAGGCCCAATTTGATGTGCAGTGGTGGCATCAGCACCTTCCGGGGGTCCACCAGTGGCTCCCACATGACGTTGTTCCTCCCCACAGAGAACTCGGTCCGCTGTGGCCAGTCCCGCCTGTGGTAGTGCGCCTTGGTGTCCCTGCTGTCCCAAAGGCAAAGATAGCAGGGAAACTTGGTAAAACCGCCTTGGAGACCCATCAGGAATGCCACCATTTTGAAGTCTCCTATGACCTCCCAGCCGTACTCATCACACTTCAAGGCGTCCAGCAAGGTCTTGATGCTGTTGTAATCCTCTTTGAGGTGCACCAAGTGAGCCAGGGGAAGAGACGGGTACTTGTTACCATTATGGAGCAGCACGGCTTTGAGGCTCCTGGATGAGCTGTCAATGAAGAGGTGCCACTCATTTTGGTTACAGGCGATTCCGATTGCCTCGAACAGACTGGTCACATTGTGGCAGAAGCAGAGCCCATCTTGACGGGTGAAGAAGCTGGAAAAAGGTTGGTGACGCTTCCTCTGATCTGCGATTTGCACACTTTCATCCATCAAGTTCCACTGCTTGAGCCTAGACGTCAAAAGCTCGGCATTGGACTTGGTGAGACCAAGATCTCTAATCAAGTTATTGAGGTCTTCCTTGCTCTCTGACTTGCTGCTCTCTTCTAAAGATGGCTGCTCTCTCTCCGGAGGAGTGGGTACAGGGAGCTCATGGCAGTGTGGCACCGGGGCGATGGATAAAGGAAGGTCCGGATACGTGATAGCAGGTGCATACTTGCCAGTCCGACGTTTGGAAGGGTCCACCATGCAGAAGTAGCAGTTGCTTGAGTGGTCAGTGGGTTCCCGCCAAATTCTTGGGATAGCTTGGGATAACTTCATGGCTGTATTTTCCCCTCTGTACCATACTACAAAAATACATTTATTTCACCCATGACTAATGTGTAAGAGATTCTCGCAACATTTTTCATATATGATATATTTTTCCAATAACATTGAAAATTGTAAAACATTTTAAAATTAAAAACTTTTACAATTTTAAAAATTTTAACAAATTTTATAACATAAAATTTCGAGCAACAATTGTCCATCTTACTTTCCAGAGTTCTTTTGCAGTGCTCGCAGGTGAAATGAGGTGCCCAGGGTTTGTCTTGATCCCCGACAGGCATGCCGAAATATGCCTTGTAGGCCTCACACATCTTAGCAGATGCTTCCACTGAGTACTTTTTCGCTCTTGTCTTGATAAATTGGCCGTAGACATAGCAAAATGCGTCTGCCAGATGCTTGCAGCCTCTTGATGCCATCTCAGAAAAATGCAGATATGTATCCACTTAGGCAGCTGGAACTAAACTGAACTGGTGGGCTTAAGGCCCCTGTATTTATACTACTATTTATATTACTGGAAAGTTCTAGAAGTTACTCCAAGTTTACTCAGCACTGAATCTATCTGGAATGTTCTGGAAAATAGGTAAATTTCAAAATATCACTGTCCTGGTCACAAAAGCAAAGTTTGTGGGGAATAATAGCCATTTTCTATACTTTTGAGGCATAAGCAATTAGGAAATAACACTTACTACCCAGGAACCAAAAAAAAAAAAAAATTTGTTACACGGTGAGATCATTTGTGAAGTGTTTATTTTGTTTTGGCCAATGTGCCCATTTCATTTGTGTGTTTTGTTTTGATTGTGTTGTACTGCTTCCTGAACAATGACGTCACCTACCACACCACTCAAGCCATCCTTTGTGACCCCTGTACACAGTGCTTCAAAGTGATTTTCTGTTTGGGGACTGGTGTATTTGTTGCTGTAAATAAGTGGTTTGTTTTCCACATTATTAGGAGGTGGTATACTTCAGTGCCAAGCTGAAGATTCTGGAGAACAGACAGCAGCGAATCGCTGAGGTTCGAGCCAGATACGACTGGCTAAAGAAGGAACTGGAGGCGACCAAACAGCACCTGATGCTTGAACCTGAGAAATGGACCAGCGAATGTAAGATTTATAGAAGTATTAAACATTGTAAGTCAGTGTCAGGTGATGGTAATATGCAAAAATCAGATATTACAGCCTATGCTAGAGAATGGGGTCTCAGGTGTCCACCCTGCAGATCAACAGGGTGTGTGACCATCATGGACACTCATACAGATCTGGCATTGATTATACACTGGAAATGAGGATCGGTGGAGATCCCATAGTGTTTGTTGCAGTGCATTGTATCCCTATCCTCGCTTATGGTAGTTCTTGTTTGTTCTCTCTTATTTTTTTATTGGAAATCTCAGTGCTATCTCAGCCAGTCTCTGCACATAGCAATACTATATAACGCATCGTGTTGCACAGTAAATATTGAAGGAGCTGTGGGCTTCAGAAGCAGTAGGGTTTTGAAAGAAAGTGCTCACTATAAAGGCCCGTGAAAGGACTCATCTGTCTTTTCTGGTAACCTGCTGTCAAGTTCAACATGTTTCCTGCCAGGATTTATGATGGAGCTGAATACAGAAATATGACAGAAAAGTAGGAGTTAACTGTTTGAACCACATTCAACACTTCAGCCTTGCAGTATAAATGTTGGACACAATAGTTTTGTTCTGTTGCTTATAATATTGTACAGGAAGTGACTTATTGCAATGATGTTAGCCTTAAATAAAAATGAAACATTTTAGAGTAGCTACTTGTAAAACTTATATCTGTATTGAATACAATAAAATAATAATTAAAAAGAGAGAATATGAATGAAAAAGAAATTGAAAAGCTGAAAGGTAATTAGACGAAAGCTAATTAGAGGAATATATTATCATATAGTTAAAATTGTAGGGGGTTAAAAAGTGGACTGGATTGGTCAGTCTAAAATGCCCTCTTTTAATGAAATCAGTCACGTTCTCGCCCCAGTCTGAATGGCTCCAGTATCATATAGGGAATAACATTATGTGGCAGTTCATCACTCATCATTCTTCACCATGCTACTCTTACCTATGCTCTAGCACTGTATCACTGTGCTCTCTACTCTTTCATTGTTTCACTGTTTCACTGTTCTCTCTACTCTTTCACTGTGTCACTGTGCTCTCTACTCTTTCACTGTTTCACTGTTCTCTCTACTCTTTCACTGTGTCACTGTGCTCTCTACTCTTTCACTGTGTCACTGTGCTCTCTACTCTTTCACTGTGTCACTGTGCTCTCTACTCTTTCACTGTTTCACTGTTCTCTCTACTCTTTCACTGTGTCACTGTGCTCTCTACTCTTTCACTGTTTCACTGTTCTCTCTACTCTTTCACTGTGTCACTGTGCTCTACTCTTTCACTGTTTCACTGTGCTCTCTACTCTTTCACTGTTCTCTCTACTCTTTCACTGTTTCACTGTGCTCGCTACTCTTTCACTGTTTCACTGTTCTCTCTACTCTTTCACTGTGTCACTGTGCTCTCTACTCTTTCACTGTGTCACTGTGCTCTCTACTCTTTCACTGTGTCACTGTGCTCTCTACTCTTTCACTGTTTCACTGTTCTCTCTACTCTTTCACTGTGTCACTGTGCTCTCTACTCTTTCACTGTTTCACTGTTCTCTCTACTCTTTCACTGTTTCACTGTTCTCTCTACTCTTTCACTGTGTCACTGTGCTCTCTACTCTTTCACTGTGTCACTGTGCTCTCTACTCTTTCACTGTTTCACTGTTCTCTCTACTCTTTCACTGTGTCACTGTGCTCTCTACTCTTTCACTGTTTCACTGTTCTCTCTACTCTTTCACTGTGTCACTGTGCTCTACTCTTTCACTGTTTCACTGTGCTCTCTACTCTTTCACTGTTCTCTCTACTCTTTCACTGTTTCACTGTGCTCGCTACTCTTTCACTGTTTCACTGTGCTCTCTACTCTTTCACTCTTTCATTGTTTCACTGTTTCACTGTTCTCTCTGCTCTTTCACTGTTATTATTATTTATTTATTTCTTAGCAGACGAGCACTGTTTCACTGTGCTCTCTACTCTTTCACTATGCTCTCTACTCTTTCATTGTTTCACTGTGCTCTCTACTCTTTCACTCTTTCATTGTTTCACTGTTCCCTCTGCTCTTTCACTCTTTCACTTTGCTCTCTGCTCTTTCATTGTTTCACTGTGCTCTCTACTCTTTCACTCTTTCATTGTTTCACTGTTCCCTCTGCTCTTTCACTCTTTCACTGTGCTCTCTGCTCTTTCACTGTGTCACTGTGCTCTCTACTCTTTCACTCTTTCACTGTTTCACTGTTCCCTCTGCTCTTTCACTCTTTCACTGTGCTCTCTGCTCTTTCACTGTTTCACTGTGCTCTCTACTCTTTCACTGTTTCACTGTGCTCTCTACTCTTTCACTGTTTCACTGTGCTCTCTACTCTTTCACTCTTTCATTGTTTCACTGTTCCCTCTGCTCTTTCACTCTTTCACTGTGCTCTCTGCTCTTTCACTGTTTCACTGTGCTCTCTGCTCTTTCACTCTTTCACTGTGCTCTCTGCTCTTTCACTGTTTCACTGTGCTCTCTACTCTTTCACTGTTTCACTGTGCTCTCTGCTCTTTCACTGTTTCACTGTGCTCTCTACTCTTTCACTGTTTCACTGTGCTCTCTACTCTTTCACTCTTTCATTGTTTCACTGTTCCCTCTGCTCTTTCACTGTTTCACTTTGCTCTCTGCTCTTTCACTGTTTCACTGTTCTCTCTGCTCTTTCACTGTGTCACTGTGCTCTCTACTCTTTCACTGTTTCACTTTGCTCTCTGCTCTTTCACTGTTTCACTGTTCTCTCTGCTCTTTCACTGTGTCACTGTGCTCTCTACTCTTTCACTGTGTCACTGTGCTCTCTACTCTTTCACTGTGTCACTGTGCTCTCTACTCATTCACTGTGTCACTGTTCCCTCTGCTCTTTCACTTTGCTCTCTGCTCTTTCACTGTGTCACTGTGCTCTCTACTCTTTCACTGTGTCACTGTGCTCTCTACTCTTTCACTGTGTCACTGTGCTCTCTACTCATTCACTGTGTCACTGTTCCCTCTGCTCTTTCACTTTGCTCTCTGCTCTTTCACTGTGTCACTGTGCTCTCTACTCTTTCACTGTGTCACTGTGCTCTCTACTCTTTCACTGTGTCACTGTGCTCTCTACTCATTCACTGTGTCACTGTGCTCTCTACTCTTTCACTCTTTCATTGTTTCACTGTTCCCTCTGCTCTTTCACTTTGCTCTCTGCTCTTTCACTGTTCTCTCTGCTCTTTCACTGTGTCACTGTGCTCTCTACTCTTTCACTGTGTCACTGTGCTCTCTACTCTTTCACTGTGTCACTGTGCTCTCTACTCTTTCACTCTTTCATTGTTTCACTGTTCCCTCTGCTCTTTCACTTTGCTCTCTGCTCTTTCACTGTTCTCTCTGCTCTTTCACTGTGTCACTGTGCTCTCTGCTCTTTCACTGTGTCACTGTGCTCTCTACTCTTTGCTAGTGCTTTGCTTGGTTCTGAAGTGAAAAGAAGCCTACATAGAGAACCTCATTTTGATTTTCCATTGTGATTGCAGTTGATCTGCAGCAGACATTCGAGGTGGATTCCCTGGAGTATCTGGAAGCCCTGGAGTGCGTTACGGAGCGTCTCGAGAGTCGTGTCAACTTCTGCAAGGAACATCTCATGATGATCACCTGCTTCGACGTCACTTCCAGGCACCGATGAGGGGAAGGACAGCAGGAACGCACAGAGCGAGTACAAAGAGTGGAATTACTGGGGCAGAAGAAAGATGTGTGTGATCTGAGGATGTAGAATCTCCTGCAAGACTGAAATCATTTTTGAGTTAATTGTAGTTGTGGATGATGGACTGCAAATAGAAGCCTCCAAACAAAGAACAAATTAAAATAAGGACTACAAGTGCCTTGCCAAGATTTCAATATCCAAACATTTACGTATTTGTGTATAGATGGTGCTAGCTTAAAGAAAAAAGAAAAAAAATATTGGCTTGTTTCACTTGGTGTTTTATCCTCCTTCTGACTTGCTGTTTCTCAGTAGTTTGTATTTGTATTGTTATATACTAGTCAGAACGCAGTATATTAGCTGTTAAGTGTCTTCTTTAGAACTTTTTAACTGTTAAAATGTAAGGCCACTCAGAGTCAATGTGCAGTTTCAGAGAGTCAATGTGCAGTTTCGGAGAGTCAATGTGCAGTTTCGGAGAGTCTCGTCCGTTGGCTGACCTGACCAGTTGCTTTTCCTGAAGCCAAGCCATCCTGACTGAACCTGACCCCCTGCTCTACAAGGGAGGCAGAATTGGGCTTGACTAGCCATAAAGGAGATAGAGGGGTGGAAAAACAAACCAAGAGAGGCATTTGACCATCTTATTTTATTGAATTGTTTTATTTTGAAATAAGTTGTACATTTGGAGGAAGAACAAATCAAACTTGAGTACAGGAGTCAGATCAAGGTCCAACACAAATCCAACAATCGCTGTACATAAATAAAAAAACAAAGATGTTTTAATGCTAAAACAATATTGGTCATGTTGAAATGGTCTGTATTGGTTCCATCAGTGGTTCCCTTTTTGAAAAGCGAATGAGAGCTTGGGAAATAGACAGATAACTTCATCACCTTGTCATTGTTTTCGGGACCCCTTTCCTCCCTTTGCAAGTAGCATGCAAAGACTGCCCCTGATTACTCTGCAGATGCAACTCTTAGTAAGAGCCTCTATTTGTGTAGGAAGTTTAGGGGTTTTAATGATCCACAGAGGTATTAATCTCCAATCACACACATATTCTCAAACAAGCCAATGTAAGTAGACACTGTATAAACTAGATACAAACTGTCAGCAGCAACAATTCACGTAAACCCTCCCTTTTATTTGCATACAGTTCATTTGAGATAATTGTGATATGTACATTTAGCTTGCTTAAATAGATGCTAATTGCACTGTGTCCTGAACATTACACAGTGCAATAGTATTCTCTCTTTCCATAGCAGCATTAGAAAATACATTGGCTTTGTGTGGTCTTACTCAGTGGTGCATATACTTTATTAATACAGTAATCCATCGCATATCCAACTACAGTGGAACCCGAGTCAGGGTGGATATATAAAAAGTCGGATGAATAAATCCTGTTTTAAATACCATTATACACAGCTGTAACAATTACTATATTCACACAATTATTGTTTTGAGATCCAGCTTTTATTAGGGAGCTCCCCTAAATCCCTTGTTTAGAAAGATACAGGGTATTGTGACAGGGTAGCTCGCTGCTGTGTGAGTGCGTGCATTCGCTGCTGAGTGACAGGCAGGAGATCGAGACGGAGGTTGAAGTTGATTCGCCCCCCTCAATTGAACAGGATTTATTTACATATCAACACACTGAACAGCTCACGTGACACTACCAGCAATGGCAGCACACAGAGCACATACAACACAGTGTATGAAAACTTTGGTGGGATCTGCAATCTCTGAACTAATCTTCTCTGTTCAATAATAAACTAAGGTTGCTGAAGAGCTTATTCACGAAGGATAAACGGTTAGGGCGGATACACGACGGATTACTGTATTTCTTAATATTTGGTGCTTGAGGCAGTTTCAGCTCTACATGTTTATATAATGCTTGTTTTCTATACTAAATGAACCCACCCGCAGCCATCCTCACCCCCATTCCCCACAGCTGAAGCTGCTGTAATAAACACACCCACCCTTATTATAGTAATGTATGAAGGATAGCATTTATTTGTAAACTCAGGAGAGTTGCTTGTATTTTATAATTTATTTACACATCACGGTTTGCAAAGTGCTCTGCATTGAAAACTGTACAGCTGCCGAGCCCATTACATATCTATAAATAAATATATATATATAAATACATTATTATTATTATTATTATCATTATTATTATTATTATTATTATTATTATTATTATTATCATCTGCCACTGAACCCTATTGCAAGATGGCTGATCAAGGCTGATCAGTACAAGCCTGGAACCTGTGAGCTGCCAGGTGACTTGTAAAACCGAATCTTACTACAAATCAACAGTTCTCTTAGCACCATATAACCATTGTTTTAGTGGCTTCAGAAAGCCTCATAGTGCAGCTCCTTCCAACAGGAGAAACAAGGGATGAATTAGCATGTACACCCCAATCAACTTGTCCCAAGCACTGCAGCAGCCAGCAGTGATGTGGTCTCTTTGGGAACAAGCCCCAAGATGTCTGTGAGCTGGTTTTCACTGCTGCCAAGTTAAACAACTTTAAACCTAAGGATATTGGAAACACAGGCTACAAAATTAATGGTTTTGATATATCAATTTTATAAATTAAATTGCCATTCTTCTCCAAATCTATACTACCTACAAAATAACGGGGTGCTTCTTCAAAGACTATCACTCCTTGATCAGCTTCAGCTTTCCAATACGGTTCATGAATGTTTCCAGTCACATGATCTTTGTACAGATATGTGTATGATAGTCCATTTGTGTAGCCTGTTCTTGTGAATAAACAGTATATTTTACACCACCTTCCATTGCGTCCCTTTGATTGTGATGCGTGCAGAGACTGGGTCAATGGGGACTTGAATTACTTGACTGGCATGATACGTTCTGGTGTGGCGGAATGAGTTAATTAAAGTCAAAAGTACCGTGGCAGGATTTGTTATTTTTGGGTGTTTTGTTGTTTCACAATAAACTTATTTTACAATATTGCGTGTGTGGGAAGTAAATTTTTTCATCTAGCCTGTGGAGCACATGCACCTTGATCAGTGTATGTATATATATATATATATATATATATATAGTACTGACAACATAGCTGCTCCAG